>NC_046252.1:311484-611484 GCF_009819885.2 Catharus ustulatus | reverse complement strand
CCCGAGCCCGGCTGTGTCTCCAGCAGGAGCACCGGTTCGAGAAGGCTCTGCGGGAGAAGAAAGGCTTCATCATCAAACGCATGAAGGAGGACGGGGCCTGTCTGTTCCGGGCCGTGGGTGAGCCCCAAAATCCCAGAAATCCGCCCCAAAAAAACCTCCCAGAGCTCTTGAGGCGCTGCCACCCCCTCCTGATGTCACCTTTGTGTCCCCTCCTTCAGCTGATCAGGTGTACGGAGACCAGGACATGCACGAGGTGGTGCGGAAACACTGCATGGATTACCTGGTGAGGCACTGGGAGGGCACTGGGATGGACTGGGAGGGACTGGGAGGGACTGGGAGGGCACTGGGATGGACTGGGAGGGGACTGGGATGGACTGGGAGGGGACTGGGATGGACTGGGAGGCACTGGGATGGACTGGGAGGGGACTGGGATGGACTGGGAGGGGACTGGGATGGACTGGAAAGAGCCTGGGGTGCTCAGGGAAGTGTTGGGAGGGCACTGGGAGGGACTGGGATGGACTGGGGTGTTCTGGGAGGGGACTGGGATGGACTGGAAGGAGCCTGGGGTGCTCATGAAAGTGTTGGGAGGCACTGGGATGGACTAGGTTGTACTGGGATGGACTGGGAGGGCACTGGGATGGACTGGGAGGATGCTCAGAATGCTGGGGGCCCCAGGCTGCTGTTCCATGCCACCTTCCTCAGTGTCCCCAGAGCTCTCCCAGTGTCCCCAGTGTCCCCCACTCCTGTCCCCAGTGTCCCTGTGCTCCTGTGTCCCTCCCCACCTTGTCTCCCAGTGTCCCCTGTGCTCTCCCAGTGTCCCCCACTCCTGTCCCCTGTGCTCTCCCAGTGTCCCCTGTGCTCTCCCAGTGTCCCCCACTCCTGTCCCCTGTGCTCTCCCAGTGTCCCCTGTGCTCTCCCAGTGTCCCCCACTCCTGTCCCCTGTGCTCTCCCAGTGTCCCCACTCCTGTCCCCAGTGTCCCCCCAGCCTGTCCCCGTCCCTGCCGTGTCCCCCTGTGTTCCCAGTCCTCTCCCAGTGTCCCCCATTCCTGTCCCCAGTGTCCCTACTCCTGTCCCCAGTGTCCCTGTGCTCCTGTGTCCCTCCCCTCCATGTCCCACCATGTCCCCAGTGCTCTCCCACTGTCCCCAGATCTCTCTCTGTCCTGTCCCCATTGCTCTCCTAGTGTCCCCCAGTCCTGTCCCCAGTGTCCCTGTGCTCCTGTGTCCCTCCCCACTGTGTCCCCCAGTGTCCCCAGGGCTCTCCCAGTGCTCTCCCAGTGTCCCCAGTATCCCCACTCCTGTTCCCAGAGCTCTCCCAGTGTCCCCAGGGCTCTCCCAGTGTCCCCCACTCCTGTCCCCAGTGTCCCCAGGGCTCTCCCAGTGTCCCCCATTCCTGTCCCCAGTGTCCCCCAGGGCTCTCCCAGTGTCCCCAGTGTCCCTACTCCTGTCCCCAGTGTCCCCCCCTCCTGTCCCCAGGGCTCTCCCAGTGTCCCCCATTCCTGTCCCCAGTGTCCCCCAGGGCTCTCCCAGTGTCCCCAGTGTCCCCCACTCCTGTCCCCAGTGCTCTCCCAGTGTCCCCAGTGCTCTTCCAGTGTCCCCAGTGCTCTTCCAGGGCTCTCCTAGTGTCCCCCACTCCTGTCCCCAGTGTCCCCCCCTCCTGTCCCCATCCCTGCCATGTCCCCACCGTGTCCCCCCGTGTCCCCAGATGAAGAACGCCGATTATTTCTCCAACTACGTCACCGAGGATTTCACCACCTACATCAACCGCAAGCGCAAGAGCACCTGCCACGGCAACCACATCGAGATGCAGGCCATGGCCGAGATGTACAACCGGCCCGTGGAGGTGTACCAGTACGGCACTGGTGCGTGGGGCTGCCAACTGGGAGGGGGCCAGAGCACTGGGATTAATGGGGAGGGGTCACCTGGGCACTGGGGACAGTGGGGAGGGGTCCCTGATGAACTACAGGGGTCCTCTGGGCACTGGGATCAATGGGGAGGGGGCTCCTGAGGAACCTCTGGATACTGGGATCAATGGGAAGGGGTGACCTGAGTATTGGGATCAATGGGGAGGGGTCCCCTGGGTACTGGGAACAGCCAGGAGGGATCCCTTGGGCACTGGGATCAATGGGGAGGGGTCCCTGATGAGTGACAGGGGTCCCCTGGGCACTGGGAGCAGTGGGGAGGGGGCTCCTGAGGAACCTCTGGGTACTGGGATCAGTGGGGAGGGGGCTCCTGAGGAACCTCTGGATACTGGGATCAATGGGGAGGGGTCCCTGATGAACTACAGGGATTTCTTGGGCACTGAGGACAGCCAGGAGGGGTCATTTGAGCACTGGGATTAACGGGAAGGGGTCACCTGGGAACTGAGAGCAGTGGGGAGGGGTCTCCTGAGGAACCTCTGGATACTGGGATCAATGGGGAGGGGTCCCCTGGGTACTGGGGACAGCCAGGAGGGGTCACCTGGGCACTGGGATCAATGGGGAGGGGTCAGCTGGGCACTGGGAGCAGTGGGGAGGGGTCCCTGATGAACTACAGGGGTCCCCTGGGAACTGGGATCAATGGGGAGGGGGCTCCTGGGCACTGGGATCAATGGGGAGGGGGCTCCTGAGGAACCTCTGGGCACTGGGATCAATGGGGAGGGGGCTCCTGAGGAACCTCTGGGCACTGGGATTAATGGGGAAGGGGTCCCAGGTGCTGTTTTGGGGGTCTAGGTGCCATTTTGGGGGTCCCAGGTGACATTTTGGGGTCCCAGGTGCTGTTTTCAGGGTCCCAGCTGGTTTTGGGGGGATCCCACCTGGTTTATGTGGCTTCCATTTGTTTTTTGAGGTGTCCTAGCTGGACTATGGGGTCCAATCTGTTTTTCTTGGGTTCCCATCTGGTTTTTCTTGGGGTCCTAGCTGTTATTTTTGGGTTCCCATTTGGGTTTTTTGCGGTCCCCTCTGGTTTTTATGGAGGTCCCATTTGTTATTTTGGTGTCCGATTTGGTTTTTTTGGGGTCCCAGCTGGTTTATGGAGTTCTCAGCCGTTATTTTTGGGTTTCCGTTTGGGGTTTTTGGGGTGCCATTTGTTTTCCTGGGGTCCTATTTGGGGTTTTTTGGGTTCCCATCTGTTTTCTGGTGTGGTTTTGGGGTCCCGTTTGTTTTTTTGGGTTCCCATCTGTTTTTTGGGGTCCCATCTGTTTTTTGGGGTGTTTTTGGGGTCCCCCAGAGCCCATCAACACGTTCCACGGGATCCAGCACAACGAGGACGAGCCCATCCGGGTCAGCTACCACCGCAACATCCACTACAACTCGGTGGTGAACCCCAACAAGGCGACCATCGGCGTGGGGCTGGGGCTGCCCTCCTTCAAACCGGGGGTACGGGGGGACACCGGGGCTGGGGGACACCCTGGGGCTGGGGGGACACCCTGGGGCTGGGGGGGACACCCCGAGTTTGGGGGGACACCCTGGGGCTGGGGGGACACCCTGGGGCTGGGGGGGACACCCCGAGTTTGGGGGGACACCCTGGGGCTGGGGGGACACCCTGGGGCTGGGGGGGACACCCCGAGTTTGTGGGGACACCCTGGGGCTGGGGCTGCCCTCCTTCAAACCGGGGGTACGGGGGGGGACACCGGGGCTGGGGGACACCCTGGGGCTGGGGGGACACCCCGAGTTTGGGGGGACACCCTGGGGCTGGGGCTGCCCTCCTTCAAACCGGGGGTATGGAGGGGACACCGGGTTTGGGGGGGCACCCCGAGTTTGGGGGGGCACCCTGGGGCTGGGGGGACACCCTGGGGCTGGGGGGACACCCCGAGTTTGGGGGGCGTCGAGACTCTGATTTGGGGGGTGGGATGTGATGTCCTCTGCATGTCCCCATGTCCCCGCTGTCCCCCTGTCCCCAGCTGGTCGAGCAGTCCTTGTGTCCCTCGCTGTCCCTGTCCCTGATGTCCCTCACTGTCCCACACTGTCCCCATGTCCCCTGTCCCACGCTGTCCCTGTCCCCAGCTGGCTGAGCAGTCCCTGTGTCCTCAGCTGTTCCCATGTCTCTCACTGTCCCTGTCCCCGGCTGTCTCTGTGTCCCCCTGTCCCCAGCTGTCCCTGTGTCCCATACTGTCCCTATGTCCCCAGCTGGCCGAGCAGTCCCTGTGTCCCTCATTGTCCCACACTGTCCCTCACTGTCCCCGTGTCTCCAGCTGTCCCACACTGTTCCATGTCCCACACTGTCCCTGTCCCCAGCTGTCTCTGTCCCCATGTCCCTCACTGTCCCTATGTCCCTGTCCCCAGCTGGCTGAGCAGTCCCTGCTGTCCCTGTGTCCCACACTGTCCCCGTGTCCCCATGTCCCACACTGTCCTTGTCCCCAGCTGGTTGAGCAGTCCCTGTGTCCCCAGCTGTTCTCCTGTCCCTCACTGTCCCTGTCCCAACTGTCCCTGTCCCTGTGTCTCTCATTGTCCCACACTGTCCCCTGCTGTCCCTGTATCCCTCACTGTCCCTGTGTCCCCTGCTGTCCCACACTGTCCCCATGTCTCCAGCTGTCCCAGACTGTCCCTTACTGTCCCTGTCCCCATGTCCCACACTGTCCCTGTCCCTGCTGGCCGAGCAGTCCCTGTGTCGCACACTGTTCCTAGCTGTCCCCCCTGTCCCTCACTGTCCCCAGCTGGCTGAGCAGTCCCTGCTGTCCCTGTGTCCCACACTGTCCCTCACTGTCCCTGTCCCTCACTGTCCCCCTGTCCCCAGCTGGCCGAGCAGTCCCTGCTGTCCCTGTGTCCCTCACTGTCCCCGTGTCCCCAGCTGGCCGAGCAGTCCCTGCTGTCCCTCACTGTCCCCGTGTCCCTCACTGTCCCTGTCCCAGCTGGCCGAGCAGTCCCTGCTGTCCCCCTGTCCCTCACTGTCCCCTGTCCCCAGCTGGCCGAGCAGTCCCTGTGTCCCACACTGTCACTGTCCCTGTGTCCCACACTGTCCCTCACTGTCCCCGTGTCCCCAGCTGGCCGAGCAGTCCCTGCTGTCCCTGTGTCCCTCACTGTCCCCGTGTCCCCAGCTGGCCGAGCAGTCCCTGCTCTCCCTGTGTCCCTCATTGTCCCTGTCCCTGTGTCCCACACTGTCCCCAGCTGTCCCTGTGTCCCACACTGTCCCTGTCCCCAGCTGGCCGAGCAGTCCCTGATGTCCCCGTGTCCCTCACTGTCCCCGTGTCCCCAGCTGGCCGAGCAGTCCCTGCTGTCCCCCTGTCCCTCACTGTCCCTGTCCCAGCTGGCCGAGCAGTCCCTGCTGTCCCTCACTGTCCCTGTCCCTGTCCCCAGCTGGCCGAGCAGTCCCTGTGTCCCACACTGTCCCCGTGTCCCTCACTGTCCCTGTGTCCCCAGCTGGCCGAGCAGTCCCTGCTGTCCCCGTGTCCCTCACTGTCCCCGTGTCCCCAGCTGGCCGAGCAGTCCCTGCTGTCCCTCACTGTCCCACACTGTCCCACACTGTCCCTGTCCCCAGCTGGCCGAGCAGTCCCTGCTGTCCCCGTGTCCCTCACTGTCCCCGTGTCCCCAGCTGGCCGAGCAGTCCCTGCTGTCCCTCACTGTCCCTGTCCCTATCCCCAGCTGGCCGAGCAGTCCCTGTGTCCCTCACTGTCCCCGTGTCCCCAGCTGGCCGAGCAGTCCCTGTGTCCCACACTGTCACTGTCCCTGTGTCCCACACTGTCCCTGTCCCTGTCCCCAGCTGGCCGAGCAGTCCCTGCTGTCCCCGTGTCCCTCACTGTCCCTGTCCCTGTCCCCAGCTGGCCGAGCAGTCCCTGATGTCCCTGTGTCCCACACTGTCACTGTCCCCGTGTCCCCAGCTGGCCGAGCAGTCCCTGCTGTCACTGTGTCCCCAGTTGTCCCCCTGTCCCTCACTGTCCCTCACTGTCCCCTGTCCCAGCTGGCCGAGCAGTCCCTGATGAAGAGCGCCATCAAGACGTCGGAGGAGTCGTGGATCGAGCAGCAGATGCTGGAGGACAAGAAACGCGCCACGGACTGGGAGGCCACCAACGAGGCCATCGAGGAGCAGGTGGCCCGAGAGTCCTACCTGCAGTGGCTGCGCGACCAGGAGAAGCAGGCGCGGCAGGTGGGGCCCTGTCACCGGGAGTGTCACCTGGGGGGTCACCAGGGGTGTCACCGCGGGGTCACCAGGGGTGTCACTGCCAGGCCCTGGTGTCACTGTGGGTGTCACCAGGGGGTCACCAGGGGGGTCACTGTGGGTGTCACCGGGGAGTCACTGCCAGGTCCTGGTGTCACTGTGGGTGTCACTGTCAGGTCCTGGTGTCACTGTGGGGGTCACTGTGGGTGTCACTGTGGGGTCACTGTGGGGTCACCAGGGGGGTCACCGGGGGGGTCACTGCGGGTGTCACCAGGGTGTCACTGCCAGGTCCTGGTGTCACTGTCAGGCCCTGGTGTCACCGCGGGTGTCACCCAGGTCCTGTGTCACTGTGAGTGTCACCATGGGTGTCACTGTCAGGTCCTGGTGTCACTTGTCAGGTCCTGGTGTCACCAGGGCTGTCACTGTGGGTGTCACTGTCAGGTCCTGGTGTCACTGTGGGTGTCACTGTGCCTGTCACCAGGGGGGTCACTGCTAGGTCCTGGTGTCACTGTGGGTGTCACTGCCAGGTCCTGTGTCACTGCCAGGTTCTGGTGTCACTGTGGGTGTCACTGCCAGGTCCTGGTGTCACTGTGGGTGTCACTGCACGTGTCACTAGGGGGGTCACTGTAGGTGTCACTGAGGGTGTCATTGTCAGGTCCTGGTGTCACCACGGGTGTCACTGCCAGGTCCTGTGTCACTGCAGGTGTCACTGCCAGGTCCTGGTGTCACCAGGGTGTCACTGCCAGGTCCTGGTGTCACTGTCGGTGCCACTACACGTGTCACCAGGGGTGTCACTGTGGGTGTCACTGTGGGTGTCACCGTGGGTGTCACTGCCAGGTCCTGGTGTCACTGTGGGTGTCACTGCACGTCTCACCAGGGGGGTCACTGTAGGTGTCACTGTCAGGCCCTGGTGTCACTGCGGGTGTCACTGCCAGCCCCTGGTGTCAGTGCCAGGTCCTGGTGTCACTGTGGGTGTCACCATGGGTGTCACTGCCAGGTCCTGTGTCACTGCCAGGTCCTGGTGTCACCACGGGGTCACTGTGGGGGTCACTGTGGGTGTCACCGGGGGGGTCACCGCGGGTGTCATTGTCAGGTCCTGGTGTCACTGTGGGTGTCACTGCACGTGTCACCAGGGGGGTCACTGTAGGTGTCACTGGGGGTGTCATTGTCAGGTCCTGGTGTCACTGTGGGTGTCACTGCCAGGTCCTGTGTCACTGCCAGGTCCTGGTGTCACTGCAGGTGTCACTGTGGGTGTCACTGTGGGTGTCACTGCCAGATCCTGGTTGTCACTGTGGGTGTCACTGTGAGCCCCTGGTGTCACTGCCAAGTCCTGGTGTCATTGTGGGTGTCACTGCCAGGTCCTGTGTCACTGCTAGGTCCTGGTGTCACTGTGATCCCCTGGTGTCACTGTGGTCCCCTGGTGTCACTGTGGGTGTCACTGTCAGATCCTGGTGTCACTGCCAGGTCCTGGTGTCACCATGGATGCCACTGTCAGTGACCGTGGGTGTCACTGTGAGCCCCTGGTGTCACTGTGGGTGTCACTGTCAGATCCTGGTGTCACCATGGGGATCATCACAGGTGTCATTGTGGTCCCCTAGTGTCACCACGGGTGTCACTGCCAGGTCCTGGTGTCACTGTGGGTGTCACTGTGGGGGTCACCAGGGGTGTCACTGCCGAGTCCTGGTGTCACCAGGGCTGTCACTGTCAGGTTCTGGTGTCACTGTGAGTGTCACTGTGCCTGTCACCAGAGCTGTCACTGCCAGGTCCTGGTGTCACCAGGGGGTCACCGGGGAGGTCACTGTGGGTGTCACTGCCAGGTGTCACCGGGATGTCACCAGAGGGTCACTGTGGGTGTCACCAGGGGGTCACTGTGGGTGTCACTGCCAGGTCCTGGTGTCACCGTGGGTGTCACTGGGCTGTCACCAGGGAGTCAGTGTGGGTGTCACCGCGGAGGTCACTGTGGGTGTCACCAGGGGTGTCACCAGGGAGTCACTGTGGGTGTCACTGTCAGGTCCTGGTGTCAGTGCCAGGTCATGGTGTCGCTTTGGGTGTCACTGCCAGCCCCTGGTGTCGCCATCAGTGTCCCCACCATCCCCTGGGGTCCCCATGGCTGTCCCCAATCCAGTGTCACAGAGTTCCTGTCACCCTGAGTCCCCTTGTCCTGGGGTCACTCTGATGTTTGTGCTGTCCCCATACCCTGGGGTCACTCCTTTGTCCCCATACCCTGGGGTCACTGTGGTGTCCCTGTGGTGACTCTGGTGTCCCTGTGCCCTGTGGTCACTCTGGTGACCCCTGTGGTCACTGTGCTGTCCCTGTGCCCCATGGTCACTGTGGTGTCCCCATGGTCACTCACTGTCCCCTGTGTCCCCACAGCCTCACAAGGCCAGCGCCACGTACAGCTCGGCCACAGGCTGGAGGAGTGGAGTGGCCACTGGCCCTGGTGTCCCTGTGGTCACTGTGGTGTCCCTGTGGTCACTCTGCTGTCCCTTTGCCCTGTGGTCACTCTGGTGACCCCTGCTGTCCCCATGCCCTGTGGTCGCTCTGCTGTCCCTGTGGTCACTCAGTGTCCCCTGTCCCCCCACAGTTTCGCAAGGCCAGCGCCATGTGCAGCTCGGCCATGGCCTGGAGGAGTGGAGTGGCCACTGACCCTGCTGTCCCTGTGGTGTCCCTGCGGTCACTGTGGTGTCCCCATGGTCACTCAGTGTCCCTTTCTGTCCCCACAGCCTCGCAAGGCCAGCGCCACGTGCAGCTCGGCCACAGCAGCGGCGGCCAGCGGGCTGGAGGAGTGGAGTGACCACTGCCCCTGGTGTCCCTGTGGTGTCCCTGTGGTGTCCCTGTGGTCACTGTGGTGTCCCTTTCTGTCCCCACAGCCTCGCAAGGCCAGCGCCACGTGCAGCTCGGCCACAGGCTGGAGGAGTGGAGTGGCCGCTGGCCCTGGTGTCCCTGTGGTCACTGTGGTGACCCTGGTGTCCCTGTGGTCACTCTGCTGTCCCTGTGGTCACTGTGGTGTCCCTTTGTGTCCCCACAGCCTCGCAAGGCCAGCGCCACGTGCAGCTCGGCCACGGCAGCGGCGGCCAGCGGGCTGGAGGAGTGGAGCGGCCGCTCCCCCCGGCCCCGCAGCGCCGCCCCCTCCCCCGAGCACCCCGGGCTGCACCCCGAGACCCCCGGCCCCAAACCCCCCTCGCCTGGAGCCCCCCCCGCCGGAAAACCCCCCTCACCCTGTGCCCCAGGTGGGTCAGGGGGGCTGGGGGGCAGACTGGGACCACTGGGGGGCAAACTGGGGGCACTGGGGGCACTGGGAGCTCAAACTGGGGGCACTGGGGGGCAAACTGGGGGCACTGGGAGCTCAAACTGGACCACTGGGGGGCAAACTGGGGGGACTGGGAGCTCAAACTGGGACCACTGTGAGCACTGGGAGCTCAAACTGGACCACTGGGGGGCAAACTGGGGGGACTGGGAGCACTGGGAGCTCAAACTGGGACCACTGGGGGCACTGGGAGCTCAAACTGGGACCACTGGGGGGACTGGGAGGCAAAGTGGGGGCACTTTGGGGCCAAACTGGGGATACTGGAGGGACTGGGAGCCCAGACTGAGGGTACTGGGGGCATTGGGGGGCCAAACTGAGGGTACTGGGAGGAAAACTGGGGGTACTGGTAGCCCATACTGGAGGCACTGGGAGAACTGGGAGCTCAAACTGGGGGGACTGGGAACTCAGACTGGGACCACTGGGGGGCCAAACTAGGGGCACTGGGAACTCAGACTGGGGGTACTGGGGGGACTGGGAGGCAAACTGGGGGGACTGGGAGCCCAAACTGGGAGGATTGGGAGCCCAAACTCAGTTTTGCAATACTGAGACCCCCAAACTGGGACTGGGGGGGATGCTGAGACCCTCAAACTGGGATTTGGGGGAGATACTGGGAGCTCAAAATGGGATTTGGGGGATACTGGGATCCCCAAACTGGAACTGGAAGGGATACTGGGACCCCCAAACTGGGACTGGGGAGATACTGGGGCCCCCAAACTGGGACTGGGGAGATACTGGGACCCCCAAACTGGGACTGGAAGGGGATATTGGGACCCCCAAACTGGGACTGGGAGGGGCACTGGGACCCCCAAACTGGGACTGGAGGGGATACTGGGACCCCCAAACTGGGACTGTGGGGATGCTGAGACCCCCAAACTGGGACTGGAGGACACTGGGACCCCCAAACTGGGACTGTGGGGATGCTGAGACCTCCAAACTGGGACTGGAGGACACTGGGACCCCCAAACTGGGACTGGGAGGGGCACTGGGACCCCCAAACTGGGACTGGAGGGGATACTGAGACCCCCAAACTGGGACTGGAGGACACTGGGATCCCCAAACTGGGACTGATGAGATACTGGGACCCCCAAACTGGGACTGGAGGACACTGGGACCCCCAAACCAGTCCCTGGGGGACACTGGCCCCCCCAGGCCGGGCTCTGTGGATTTGGGGAGGGGTCTCTGAACCCCAGTTTGCCCCCCCAGGGACCAGCAGCCAGCTGGGGGCAGGGGGGGGGCCGGGCCACGCCCCCGCTGGTGTCGCTGTACCCCGCGCTCGAGTGCCGCGCCATCATGCAGCAGATGTCCCCGACCGCCTTCGGTGAGGGATTGGGGGGGGCTGGGGGCACTTAGGGGGGGTCTGGGGGCAGTTAGAGGGGATTTAGGGGGGTCTGAGGGGTTTAGGGGCACTTAGGGGGGGTTTAGGGGCAGTTAGGGGAGGTTTAGGGGCACTTAGGGGGGAGGTTTTGGAGGGTCTGAGGGAGTTTAGGGGCAGGTGGGGGGGGTTTAGGGGCGGTTAGGGGGAGTTTGGGGCAGTTAGGGGAGGTTTTGGGGGGTCTGAGGGAGTTTAGGGGCAGGTAGGGGGGATTTGGGGGCAGTTGGGGGGGTCTGGAGGCAGTTAGGGGGGTCTAGGGGCAGTTATGGGGGGGGGTAGGGGGATTTAGGGGGGGTCTGGGGTCTCAAGTGCCACACCATCGTGCAGCAGATGTCCCCGACCGCCTTCGGTGAGGGATGGGGGGATTTGGGGGGGATTTAGGGGGGGTCTGGGGGCAGTTAGGGGAGGTTTTGGGGGGTCTGAGGGGGTTTAGGGGCAGTTAGGAGGGGTTTAGGGGCAGTTAGGGGGTTGTCTGGGGGCAGTTGGGGGGGTTTGGGGGCAGTTAGGGGAGGTCTGGGGGGGTCTGGGGGCAGTTAGGAGGGGTTTAGGGGCAGTTAGGGGGTGTCTGGGGGGGTCTGGGGGCAGTTAGGAGGGGTTTAGGGGCAGTTAGGGGGGATTTAGAGGGGGTTTAGGGGCGGTTTGGGGGGGATTTGGGGGCAGTTGGGGGGGTCTGGGGGCAGTTAAGGGGGGGTCTGGGGGCAGTTTGGTGGGTTTAGGGGCACTTAGGGGGGTTTAGGGGCAGTTAGGAGGGATCTGGGGGCAGTTAGGGGAGGTTTTTGGGGGTCTGAGGGGGTTTAGGAGCAGTTAGGGGGGGTTTGGGGGCAGTTGGGGGGGATTTGGGGGCAGTTAGAGGGGATTTGGGGGGAGTTGAGGGGGTCTGGGGGCACTTAGGGGGGTTTTGGGGGGGGGTTGGGGGCAGTTGGGGGGGGTTGGGGTAATTTTGAGGGGATTTAGGGCGATTTAGGGTTGTTTGGGGCGGTTTAGGGGCGTTTTGAGGGGTGTTTGGGGTCATTTTAGGTGATTTTAGGATTGGTTTGGGGGGATTTGGGGTCGTTTTGGGAGAATTTAGGGTCGTTTAGGGGTCATTTGGGGGAGTTTAGGGGCATCCTGGGCAGATTTAGGGGCATTTTGTGGGATTTAGGGGCATTTGGAAGGATTTGGGGTCATTTTGGAAGGATTTTGATTCATTTAGAGGCGATTTAGGATAATTTAGGGGTGATTTAGGGTAATTTTGTGGGATTTAGGGGCATTTTGGAAAGATTTTGATTCATTTAGGGTAATTTTGGGTAATTTTGTGGGATTTAGGCTCATTTTGGAAGGATTTGGGGTCATTTTGGAAGAATTTTGATTCATTTAGAGGCAATTTAGGGTCATTTTGTGGGATTTAAGGTAATTTTGGAAGGATTTAGATTAATTTAGGGGTGATTTAGGATAATTTAGGGGGGATTTAGGCTCATTTTGGAAGGATTTTGATTCATTTAGGGGTGATTCAGGGTAATTTAGAGGAGATTTAGGGTCATCTTGGAAGGATTTGGGGTCATTTTGGAAGGATTTAGATTTATTTAGGGGCGATTTAGGGTCATTTTGGAAGGATTTTGATTAATTTAGGGGAGACTTAGGGTAATTTTGGAAGGATTTAGATTAATTTAGGGGTGATTTAGGGTAATTTTGTGGGATTTAGGGGCATTTTGGAAGGATTTTGATTCATTTAGGTTAATTTTGGGTAATTTTGTGGGATTTAGGGTCATTTTGGAAGGATTTAGATTTATTTAGGGTCGATTTAGGGTCATTTTGGGTAATTTTGTGGGATTTAGGGTAATGTTGTGGGATTTGGGGTCATTTTGGAAGGATTTAGATTTATTTAGTGGCGATTTAGGGGAGATTTAGGGTAATTTTGGAAGGATTTAGATTAATTTAGGGGTGATTTAGGGTAATTTAGGGTCATTTTTTGGGATTTAGGCTCATTTTGGAAGGATTTTGATTCATTTAGGGTAATTTTGGGTAATTTTGTGGGATTTAGGCTCATTTTGGAAGGATTTAGATTTACTTAGGGTCGATTTAGGGTAATTTTGGAAGGATTTAGATTAATTTAGGGGCGATTTAGGTTAATTTTGGGTAATTTTGTGGGATTTAGGGTAATGTTGTGGGATTTGGGGTCATTTTGGAAGGATTTAGATTTATTTAGTGGCGATTTAGAGTCGATTTAGGGTAATTTTGTAGGATTTAGGCTCATTTTGGAAGGATTTAGATTTATTTAGGGTCGCTTTAAGGTCATTTTGTGGGATTTAGACTCATTTGAGAGCTGCCCTGCATTTCAGGAGCAGGATTCAAACCCAAATTTATCACATGAAAATTCCAGGGGTGCAACAACCGAGATTTTTATGACCCCTTCCCATTCTGAGGAGGGGGCAGCTCCTCCCCTTCCCCTGCAATTTTAGAACCCCCCCAACCCTGAGGTTATCACCCATATTTTGGGGGGTCCCAAAAATCTTATTCACACCCCAACCATCTCCCCCACCCCCCAAATTAATTTTTGGGGGCCCCCCCAGGCCTGAACGACTGGGAGGACGACGAGATCCTGGCGTCGGTGCTGGCGGTGTCGCAGCAGGAGTACCTGGAGACCATGAAAACCTCGCGCCACAGAGACCCCGCCGCCGACAAAAGTTGATATTGAACCCCCGGACTGCGACCCCCCCGCCCCCCCAAAATCCACCCCAAAAATCCCCCCAGACCCTCCGGAACCACCCCCTGAAAAAAACAAACAAACAAACAAAAAAAAAACAACAAACAAACAAACAAAGAAACATCACGGCCGACCCTCCCCCAACCCATCCAACACCGCCCCCCCCCCCCAAAAAAAAAAACCAAGCAGGGACCTGTGGGTGCATGGCGGCCCCGGCTGGGGGGGTTGATTTTGGGGGTGACAAAAACCCCCCCTTGGTGAAAGGGGGAGGGGGACACAGCGCTGGACGCCGCGGATGAACCTCGGCTTTTTTTGGGGGGGGAGGAGAAGAAGGAGAAGAAAAAGAAGATCCCTCCCCCATCCTAAAATTTACAGCTGGAAGGAAAATGGGGGGGCTGGGGTGGGGGGGAGGGGGGCGTTCCTGTTTTTTGTAGGGGTCTCCTCTTCCTCCCCTTCCCCCACCGTGGGATTTTGCTGTTTTGGGGTGGAAAAGGGGGAAGGGGGGAGGTCCACAACTCTGCCCCTCCCCCCCCCCGAGCATCGAGCCCCCCACCAGCACCCGGGGGGAGGGGATGGGGGGGTGGGGGAAAAGGGGGCCGGGGGTGCTGCCCCCCCCATCCCCCCGCACCCCGGTATTAAACTGATGCCCAGCACCCCCCTGGCCCCGTTTATTCCTGGGGGGCTCGGCCCCCTCCCCCTCCCTCCCCAGGCCCTTCGGGGGGGTCCTGGGAAAGGAAGGGGGGTGGGGATTTGCGTCTTTGGGGGGTCCCGCTGCGGTTTTGGGCCTGGTTTTGTGGCCCCTCGTGTTTACCCGGCGGTTGCCATAGCGACGCGTCGCGCTCGGATGACGTAACGGTGGCGACAGCCAATCAGCGGTGAGGGCGGGAACGAGGTTGGGGCGTCACTTTGGGCGCGCCGTGGTGGGGGGAGCGCAACGCTGCTGGACTCAAGCGATATCCGGGGGGGTTGAGGGTTCCCGGCGCTCTCCGGGTGCTGTCGCGATACAGAAAATATCGTGGCACTCGCGGCGTCTCGTTCTGTCGCGATAAAGCAGCGCGGGACTGCTGGGTGGCGTCGCGCTAGGCCGCGTTTCCATGGCGACGTCAGGGCGTGGTCAAAGCGTCAAGGCGGTTCCTCATTGGTCCGTGGGCGGAGCTCGCGGGTTTGCCCCGCCCCTTTCCCCGGCCGCCAGGGGGCGCCGCGCGCGGAGCGGGGGCGCGCGCGGGGAATGGAGCTGCGCGGGGGGCCCGGTGAGGGGGGGGGAAAATGGGGATCCTGAGGGGAAAATGGGGATCCTGAGGGGAAAATGGGGTCTAGGAGGGGAAAATGAGGTCTGAGGGGGGAGTTGTGAGGGGAAATGGGGTCTGAAAGTGGTTCTGAGGGGAAAATGGGGGTCCTGAGGGGAAAATGGGGTCTGGGAGGGGAATTGTGAGGGGAAAATGGGGTCTGAGGGGGGAGTTGTGAGGGGAAATGGGGTCTGGGAGGGGAGTTGTGAGGGGAAACGGGGGGCTGAGAGGGGTTCTGAGGGGAAAATGGGGGTCCTGAGGGGAAAATGGGGTCTGGGAGGGGAGTTGTGAGGGGAAAATGGGGATCCTGAGGGGAAAATGGGGTCTGGGATGGGAGTATGGGGTCTGGGAGGGGAGTTATGAGGGGAAACGGGGGTCTGAGAGGGATTCTGAGGAGAAAGTGGGGTCTGAGAGGGGAGTTATGAGGGGAAAGTGGGGATCCTGAGGGGGAAGTGGGGTCTGAGGGAGGGAAAATGGGGTCTGAGGGGGTGAAATGGGGTCTGAGAGGGGGATCGTGAGGGGAAAATGGGGTCTGATGGGTTCTGAGGTGAAAATGGGCGTACCCCCGGGAGTGAATTGTGAGGGGGGTCCTGAGGACCGGAGTTTTGCTGAGGATTTGGGGGGGTCCTGTGTTATGGGAGGGGTCGTGAGGGAGGCAGTGGGATGGGGAGGGGGAGTGTGAGGGGAAAATGGGAGTCATGGGGGGAAATTGGAGTCCCGAGGATTTGGGGGAGAATTTCGGGGGTCCCTGAGGGGAAATGTCAGTGTTGGGGACGGGGGATTTTGGGGCTGGGGGGGGGGACACAAAGGGGGGGCTGTAAGTGCTGTGACCCCCCCCCGTGACCCCCAAATCCCCTCCCCAGATCCCGTCAGGAGAAGGAAAAAGCGCAAAAAGGACAAAAAACCGAAGGCACCCCCAAGGTGAGGGGGGGTCAGCGGGGCCGTGACCCCCCCATGACCCTTGTGCAGAATGGGGGAGGGGGCACACACGAGCAGAGCCCCCTTTTAGGGGGTGGCAGGGGGACATTCCGGGCCTCCCCTCCCCCTCCAGGGCTATTTTTAGCCCCGCGGGGCCGGGGGGGGCCTTGAGGTCATTTCTATTTTGGGGGGGTGATGGCCCAGAATGCCCCGCACCTGCCCCCCCCCCCCAGCTCGGGGGGGCCTCTGGGAGCTCCCAGCGCTCCCTTGGGACCATTCCCGGCTCCTCTGCCGCTCTGGGACCACCCCGGGACCACCCCCCAATATGGGGGAGACCCCCGAAGGGACCAGGTATGGGGGGGGCCGGGAGGGCAGACCCCCAAAGAGACCGGATTTTGGGGGTGAGGGGGCAGAGGGGAGACCCCCAAAGGGGTCGATTTTGGGGAAGGGGTGGCAGAAAGGAGACCCCCAAAACGATCAGATTTTGGAGAGGGGGGGAGACAGGAGACCCCTGATGGGACCAGATTTTGGGGAGGGGGGCAGAGAGGGGACCCCCAAAAGGATCAGATTTTGGGGGTGAAAAGGCAGAGGGGAGACCCTTGAAGGGACCAGATTTTGGGGAGGGGGTGGCAGAAAGGAGACCCCCAAAAGAACCAGATTTTGGGGAGGGGGGGATCAGAAAAGAGACCCCCAAAAGAACCAGATTTTGGGGAGGGGGGAGCACACAGGAGACCAAACATTACCAGATTTTGGGGAGGGGGTGACAAGACGAGGTTTGTTGTCACCTGGGGGTCCTGACCTGGCCACAGGGGGGTCCCATCTTTGCTGTGCCCCCCCTCAGGACCCCCACCCCCCCCCTCTGAGGAGCCCCCCGCCCCCCTCCCGGCTCCACCATCGCTGCCCGAGGCGCTGCTGGGCTCGGACGAGGGCGAGCAGGAGGATCCCCGGGATTACTGCAAAGGTGGGGACACCCCGCTGATTTTGGGGGTATTGGGGAGGGGTCCCCAAACCCCAGAGTGACCGCTGCTCCCTCCCCACGCCCCCCTCCCCAGGGGGGTATTACCCCGTTCGCATCGGGGACCTTTTCCACGGGCGCTACCACGTGGTTCGCAAGCTGGGCTGGGGACATTTCTCCACCGTGTGGCTCTGCTGGGACCTGCGGTGAGTGTGGGGACACCCGGGGGGGCTCCCCTGGGATTTGGGGAGGGGGCTCCCCTGGATTTTTTTTGCCTACCCCGAGCAGGAGGAAACGTTTTGTGGCGCTGAAGGTGGTGAAAAGCGCCCCCCAATACACCGAGACCGCCCTGGATGAGATCAAGCTGCTGAAATGTGTGAGTGCCCCCAGCGCCCACCCCCTCCCCAAATCAGAGACCCCCAAAATCCACCCCCATAACCCCCCCCCACACCCCCCCAGGTGCGGGATTCCGACCCCAGCGACCCCAACCGCGAGCACATCGTGCAGCTCATCGACGACTTCAAGATTTCGGGGGTCAATGGTGTCCGTATCCTTTTATTGGGGGGGGGGCGTTCACCTCGAGTTTTCCACCCCGTGGGGGGGGTCCCGGGGCTCTGGGGGCTCCTTGACTCCCCCTCCCCAAGATGTGTGCATGGTGCTGGAGGTGCTGGGGCACCAACTGCTGCGCTGGATCATCAAATCCAACTACCAGGGGCTGCCCCTGCCCTGCGTCAAGAGCATCGTCCGGCAGGTCAGGGGGGGCTGGGTGTCCCCAAACCCCCCGGGTGTGCTGCCCTGAGACCCCCAGAGCCCCCCCAAATCCAAAATGTGCTGCCCTGAGACCCCCAGATCCCCCCCAAATCCTCCTGGGCTCCCTGGGACGCCAAATGTGCTGCCCTGAGACCCCCAAAATCTCCCTGGGACCCCGAATGTGCTGCCCAGAGCCCCCCAAGTCCCTCCCAGATCCTCATGGGCACCCCAAATTCCCCCCAAATCCACCTGGGACCCCGAATGTGCTGCCCTGAGACCCCCAGAGCCCCCCCAAATCCCCCCAAATATCAAATGTGCTGCCCTGAGACCCCCAGATCCCCCCCAAATCCTCCTGGGCTCCCTGGGACCCCGAATGTGCTGCCCAGAGACTCCCAAATCCCCCTGGGACCCCAAATGTGCTGCCCAGAGCCCCCCCAGATTCCCCTGGGACCCCAAATGTGCTGCCCAAATCCCCCTGGGCTCCCTAGGATCCCAAATGTGCTTCCCAGAGACCGCCAAATCCCCCCTCAAATCCCCCTGGGACCCCAAATGTGCTGCCCAGAGACCCCCAAATCCCCCCCCAAATCTCCCTGGGACCCCAAATGTGCTGCCCAGAGCCCCCTAAATTCCCCTGGGACCTTAAATGTGCTGGCCAAATCCCCCTGGGCTCCCTAGGACCCCAAATGTGCTGCTCAGAGATCCCCAAAATCTCCCTGGGACCCTGAATGTGATGCCCAGAGACCCCCAAATCCCCCTCAAATGCCCTTGGGACCCCGAATGTGCTGCCCTGAGACCCCCAAATCCCCCCCAAACCCCCCTGGGATCCCAAATGTGCTTCCCAGATCCCCCCCAAACACCCCTGGGATCCCAAATGTCCTGCCCTGAGACCCCCAAAATCTCCCTGGGACCCCGAATGTGCTGCCCTGAGACCCCCAAGTCCCTCCCAGATCCTCATGGGGACCCCAAATCCCCCCCAAAATCCTCTTGAGGACCCCAAACAGCCCCCAAATCCTCTTGTGGGACCCCCCCAGATCCTCATATTCCCCCCTAAACACCCCCAGCTCCCCAACATCCCCTCAGGGTTCAGTTTGGGGAGGAATTTCTGCCCTCCCCACGTGCTTTGAGGTACCCCTCCCCAATTTGGGGTGCCCCCCGGATTTGGGGAGCCCCTTTCCCACGTGGGCCCCCCTGCAGGTGCTGGAGGGGCTGGATTACCTGCACACCAAGTGCAAGATCATCCACACGGACATCAAGCCCGAGAACGTGCTGCTGTGCGTGCAGGAGCCCTTCCTGCGGCACCTGGCGGCGCAGGCGGCGCGCTGGGCGCGGGGGGACGGCCCCCCCCGGGGAGCAGGTACCCCAAAATCCGTCCTTCAGGGGGCTGGGATCCCCAAAAATCATCCTCATGGGACTGGGTACCCTAAAAATCATCCCTGGGGGGCTGGGATCCCCAAAATCCATCACCTCGGGGAGCAGGTACCCCAAAATCTGTCCTTCAGGGGGCTGGGTACCCCAAAAATCATCCCTGGGGGGGATGAGTACCCCAAAAATCATCCCTGGGGGGGCTGAGTACCCCAAAATCCACCCTCAACCCCCCTTCCCCCGGGGAGCAGGTACCCCAAAATCCATCCCTGAGGGGGCTGGGTACCCCAAAAATCATCCTCAGCCTTTACCCCAGGGAGCAGGTACCCCAAAAATCATCCCTGGGGGGCTGGGTACCCCAAAATCCATCCTTATGGGGCTGGGTACCCCAAAATCTGTCCTGGGGGGCTGGGATCCCCAAAATCCATCCCCGGGGAGCAGGTACCCCAAAATCCATCCTCATGGGACTGGGTACCCCAAAAATCATCCCTGGTAGGGCTGGGATCCCCAAAATCCATCCTCAGCTCCTCCCCCGGGGAGCAGGTACCCCAAAATCTGTCCTGGGGTAAAGGTACCCCAAAAATCATCCCTGGGGGGGCTGGGTACCCCAAAATCCATCCTCATGGGACTGGGTACCCCAAAAATCATCCGTGGGGGGATGGGACCCCCAAAATCCACCCCCACAGGGAGCAGGTACCCCAAAATCTGTCCTTTGGGGGGGCTGGGTACCCCAAAAATCATCTTTAGCCCCTCCCACAGGGAGCAGGTACCCCAAAATCTGTCCTGGGGGGGATGGGTACCCCAAAATCCATCCTTGGGCTAAAGGTACCCCAAAATCCAGTCCTGGAGGGATGGGATCTCCAAAATTCATCCCTGGGGGGGATGGGTACCCCAAAATTCATCCTCAACCTCCCCCCGGGGAGCAGGTACCCCAAAATCTGTCGTGGGTGGGGCTGGTACGCCAAAAATCATCATCCCTGGAGTACCAGTGACCTCAAAATCCATCCAGGTGTGCAGGTAACCCCAAAAATCCATCCAGGTGGGCAGGTAACCCCAAAAATCCATCCAGGTAACCCCAAAATCCATCCAGGTGTGCAGGTAACCCCAAAATCCATCCAGGTGTGCAGGTAACCACAAAATCCACCCCAAGAGTGCAGGTAACCCCAAAATCCATGCAGGTAACCCCAAAAATCCATGCAGGTGGGCAGGTAGCCCCAAAATCCATCCAGGTAACCCCAAAATCCATCCAGGTGTGCAGGTAGCCCCAAAATCCATCCAGGAGTTCAGGTAACCCCAAAATCCATCCAGGTGTGCAGGTAACCCCAAAATCCATCCAGGTGTGCAGGTAACCACAAAATCCACCCCAAGAGTGCAGGTAACCCCAAAATCCATCCAGGTAACCCCAAAATCCATCCAGGTAACCCCAAAATCCACCCCAAGAGTGCAGGTAGCCCCAAAATTCATCCAGTTGTTCTGGTAGCTGTGATCCCCCAGTGAACAGGTGACCCCAACCCCCACACCTGGGCTGGGTCACCTGTGCTGACCCCGTGTCCTGTCTGTCCACAGTGAGCTCTGCACCTCAGGAGGAACCTGTGAGTGCCAGGCACAGCTGGGTGTGCTCACATGTGTGTGCTGACATGTGTGTGCTCATCTGAGTGTGGTGACATGTGTGTGCTTACCTGTGTGTGTGTGCTGACATGTGTGTGTGTGCTCACCTGTGTGTGTGTGCTGACATGCGTGTGCTCATCTCTGTGTGCTCACCTGTGTGTGTGTGCTCACCTGTGTGTGTGTGCTGACATGTGTGTGCTCACCTGTGTGTGCTCACCTGTGTGTGTGTGCTCACCTGTGTGTGTGTGTGTGTGTGTGTGTGTGCTCACCTGTGTGTGTGTGTGTGTGTGTGTGTGTGTGTGTGTGTGTGTGTGTGTGTGTGCTCACCTGTGTGTGTGTGTGTGTGTGTGTGTGTGCTCACCTGTGTGTGTGTGTGTGTGTGTGTGTGTGTGTGTGCTCACTTGTGTGTGTGTGTGTGTGTGTGTGTGTGCTCACCTGTGTGTGTGTGTGTGTGTGTGTGTGCTCACCTGTGTGTGCTCACATGTGTGTGTGTGTGCTCACATGTGTGTGTGTGTGTGTGTGCTCACCTGTATGTGCTCACATGTGTGTGTGTGTGCTCACCTGTGTGTGTGTGTGTGTGTGTGTGTGTGTGCTCACCTGTGTGTGTGTGTGTGTGTGTGTGTGTGTGTGCTCACCTGTGTGTGTGTGTGTGTGTGTGTGTGTGTGTGTGTGTGCTCACATGTGTGTGTGTGTGTGTGTGTGTGTGCTCACCTGTGTGTGTGTGTGTGTGTGTGTGTGTGCTCACATGTGTGTGTGTGTGTGTGTGTGTGTGTGTGTGTGTGCTCACTTGTGTGTGTGTGTGTGTGTGTGTGTGTGTGTGCTCACCTGTGTGTGTGTGTGTGTGTGTGTGTGTGCTCACCTGTGTGTGTGTGTGTGTGTGTGTGTGTGCTCACCTGTGTGTGTGTGTGTGTGTGTGTGTGTGTGTGTGTGCTCACATGTGTGTGTGTGTGTGTGTGTGTGTGTGTGCTCACCTGTGTGTGTGTGTGTGTGTGTGTGTGTGTGTGCTCACCTGTGTGTGTGTGTGTGTGTGTGTGTGTGTGTGTGTGCTCACATGTGTGTGTGTGTGTGTGTGTGTGTGTGTGCTCACCTCTGTGTGTGTGTGTGTGTGTGTGTGTGTGCTCACCTGTGTGTGTGTGTGTGTGTGTGTGTGCTCACCTGTGTGTGTGTGTGTGTGTGTGTGTGTGCTCACCTGTGTGTGTGTGTGTGTGTGTGTGTGTGTGCGCTCACCTGTGTGTGTGTGTGTGTGTGTGTGCTGACGTGTGTGTGTGTGTGTGTGTGTGTGTGTGTGTGTGTGTGTGTGCTCACCTGTGTGTGTGTGTGTGTGTGTGTGCTCACATGTGTGTGTGTGTGTGTGTGTGTGTGTGTGCTCACCTGTGTGTGTGTGTGTGTGTGTGTGTGTGTGTGTGTGTGTGTGTGTGCTCACCTGTGTGTGTGTGTGTGTGTGTGTGTGTGTGTGCTCACCTGTGTGTGTGTGTGTGTGTGTGTGTGTGTGCTCACATGTGTGTGTGTGTGTGTGTGTGTGTGCTCACATGTGTGTGTGTGTGTGTGTGTGTGTGTGTGCTCACCTGTGTGTGTGTGTGTGTGTGTGTGTGTGTGTGTGTGTGTGTGTGTGTGCTCACCTGTGTGTGTGTGTGTGTGTGTGTGTGTGTGTGCTCACCTGTGTGTGTGTGTGTGTGTGTGTGTGTGTGCTCACCTGTGTGTGTGTGTGTGTGTGTGTGTGTGTGTGTGTGTGTGTGTGTGTGTGTGTGTGTGTGTGTGTGTGTGTGCTCACCTGTGTGTGTGTGTGTGTGTGTGTGTGTGTGTGTGTGTGTGTGTGTGTGTGCTCACCTGTGTGTGTGTGTGTGTGTGTGTGTGTGCTGACATGTGTGTGCTCACCTGTGCTCACCTGCTCTCACACACCTGTGTGCGCCCTCTCACCTGAGCATGCTCACCTGTGTGCCCTTGCATGTTTTTGCACACGTGTGTGCCCTTTGTCCCCCAAATCCCATCCCGGGACCCCCCAAAATCGCGGATTCCCCCCCAAATCCGTGTCCCCCCCCCAGGATCGGCTGTCGCGGGCTCAGCGGCGCCGGCGGCGGCGGCGACAGCGGCGACAGCGCCAACTGCTGGCACAGAGACTGCGGGACCTGGAACAGCTGCGCGACAGCGCGGGGACACCGGGGGGACACAGCGACACGGGTCAGGGATCACAGTGACACCGGGGGGACACAGCGACGCCGGGGGGACACAGCGACACGGGTCAGGGATCACAGTGACACCGGGGGGACACAGCGACACGGCTCAGGGGACACCGGGGGGACACAGCGACACGGGTCAGGGATCACAGTGACACCGGGGGGACACAGCGACACCGGGGGGACACAGCGACACGGGTCAGGGATCACAGTGACACCGGGGGGACACAGCGACACGGGTCAGGGATCACAGTGACACCGGGGGGACACAGCGACACGGGTCAGGGGACGCCGGGGGAACATTGGGGGGACACAGTGACACGGGTCAGGGCTTGGGGACACAGTGACACGGGTCAGGCGACACTGGGGGGACACAGCGACACGGGTCAGGGATCACAGTGACACCGGGGGGACACTGGGGACACGAGGGGACATTGGGGACACTGAGGGGACACAGCGACACTGGGGGGACACATTGACATGGGTCAGGGGACACCGGGGGGACACAGTGACACGGGTCAGGGGACACAGTTACACCGGGAGGACACTGCAGACACCAGGGGGACATTGAGGGGGGACACAGCAACACGGGTCAGGGGACACCGGGGGGACACTGGAAGGGGGTGGGGGACAAATCGGGGTCCCCAGGGTGGGGTTGGGATGTGCAGGCCACCCCCAATAACGACCTGAGAGTCTCTGGGGACGATTTTGGGGTCCCTGGATGAATTTTGGGGGTGCAAAATGTGGAAGGTGGGGGTTGTTAATGACCCCCTGAGCGTTTTTGGGGTGAATTTTGGGATGAATTTTGGGGTCCCTGGATGAGTTTTGGGGGTGCAGAATTGTAGAGGAGTGTTAATGAACACCTGAGCAGTTTTTGGGCTGAATTGTCAGATCTCTGGGGATGATTTTGGGGTCCCTGCATGAATTTTGGGTTCCCTGGATGAGTTTTGGGGATGCAGAAACGTGGGAGGTTTGTTAATGCCCCCCTGAGCGTTTTTTGGAGTGAATTTTTGAGTCTCTGGGGATGATTTTGGGGTCTCTGGATGAATTTTGAGGAGTGCAATCAGAATTTGGGGTTGCAGAAACATAGAGGGGGGTTTGTTAATAAACACCTGAGCATTTTTAGGGTGAATTTTGGGGTCTCTGGCGATGATTTTTGGGGTCCCTGGACCTGTTTTGGGGAGTCCCATCAGAATTTGAGGGTGCAGAAATGTGGAAGAACATTAATGAACACCTGAGCGATTTTGGGGTGAATTTTGGGGTCCCTGGATGAATTTTGGGGGTGCAGAAATGTGGAAGGGTGCTAATGAACACCTGAGTGTTTTGGGGTGAAATTTTGGGGTGAGTTTTGGGGTCCCTGGGGATGATTTTGGGTTCCCTGGATGAATTCTGGGGATGCAGAAACGTGGAAGGGAGGGTTTGTTAATGACCCCCTGAGCGTTTTTGGGGGTGAATTTTGGGGTCTCTGGGATGATTCTGGGGTCCCTGGATGAATTTTGAGGAGTGCAATCAGAATTTGGGGTTGCAGAAACATAGAGGGGGGTTTGTTAATAAACACCTGAGCATTTTTAGGGTGAATTTTGGGGTCTCTGGGGATGATTTTGGGGTCTCTGGATGAATTTTGGGGTCTCTGGATGAATTTTGGGGTCCCTGAGGATGATTTTGGGGTCCCTGGGGATGAATTTCGGGTTCTCCAGGGATGATTTTGGGGTCTCTGGATGAATTCTGGGGATGCAGAAACGTGGAAGGGGAGGTTTGTTAATGCCCCCCTGAGCATTTTTGGGGTGAATTTTGGGGTCTCTGGGGATGATTTTGAGGTCCTTGGATGAATTTTGGGGGTGCAGAAATGTGTGAGGCTGTAAATCACCCCCTGAGCATTTTGGGGGTGAAT
The DNA here is from genome assembly GCF_009819885.2 of Catharus ustulatus. Taxonomy (NCBI): domain Eukaryota; kingdom Metazoa; phylum Chordata; class Aves; order Passeriformes; family Turdidae; genus Catharus; species Catharus ustulatus. The sequence continues at coordinate 587,109 of NC_046252.1, read as the reverse complement.
TTTGGGCTGAATTTTGGGGTCTTTGGAGATGATTTTGGGGTCCCTGAGGATGATTTTGGGTTCTCCAGGGATGATTTTGGGGTCTCTGGATGAATTTTGGGGTCCCTGGGGATGATTTTGGGGTCCATGGATGTGTTTTGGGTGTGCAGAAATGTGGAAGGGGAGTTTGTTAATGCCCCCCTGAGCATTTTTGGGGTGAATTTTGGGGTCTCTGGGGATGATTTTGAGGTCCCTGGGGATGATTTTGGGGTCTCTGGATGAATTTTGGGTTCTCCAGGGATGATTTTGGGGTCCCTGGATGAATTCTGGGGATGCAGAAACATGGAAGGGGAGTTTCTTAATGCCCCCCTGAGCGTTTTTTGGGATGAATTTTGGGCTGAATTTTGTTGTTTCAGCCTCTCTCTCTCATTTCCCCCCCCCCAGAAGCCCCCCCAGACCCCCCGGAGGAGCTCGGGGGGAGCCCCCCGAGCGGGGCCTCGTCCTCGGGGGTGCACACGCTGCCCCCGGGGGGCTCCAGCGATGGATTCTCGGGGGGCTCCTGCGCCTCGGGGGGGATCCCGGCGCCCTCCCGGCGCCCCCCCAGCCCCAGCTCCGCCTCGGATTCGCTCTTCACCCCCACGTCCGGCTCGCTGCTCTCGGGGGGCTCCGAGGGCATCCCCAAAAACCTCGGTCCGTGCGGGATTTGGGGTTTGGGGGGGGATTTGGGGTTTGGCAGAGGATTTAGGGGAGGATTTAGGGGTGGATTTGGGGTTGGGGGGGGATTTAGGGGAGGATTCAGGGGGGATTTGGGGTTTGGGGGGATTTGGGAGGGGGATTTGGGGGTTGGAGAGGTTTTAGGGGGGATTTGGGGGAGGATTTGGGGGGGATTTGGGGTTTGGGGGAGGATTCAGGGGAGGATTTGGGGAGGATTTGGGGTTTGGGGGAGGATTTGGGGGGGGGATTTGGGGTTTGGGGGAGGGGATTTGGGGTTTGGGGGAGGATTCAGGGGAGGATTTAGGGGGTGATTTGGGGTTTGGGGAAGGATTTAGGGAGGGATTTGGGGTTTGGGGGAGGATTCAGAGAAGGATTTAGGGGGAGGATTTGGGGTTTGGGGGAGAATTCAGGGGAGGATTTGGGGGGGATTTGGGGTTTGGGGTGGATTTGGGGTTTGGGGGAGGATTCAGGGGGGGATTTGGGGGGGGATTTGGGGTGGGATTTGGGGTTTGGGGAAGGATTTAGGGGGGGATTTGGGGTTTGGGAGTGGATTTGGGGTTTGGGGGAGGATTTAGGAGGAAGATTTGGGGTTTGGGGGAGGATTCAGGGGAGGATTTGGGGGGTGATTTGGGGTTTGGAGGTGGATTTGGGGTTTGGGGGGGATTTAGGGGGGGATTTGGGGTTTGGGGGAGGATTTAGGGGGAGGATTTGGGGTTTGGGGGAGAATTCAGGGGAGGATTTGGGGGGATTTGGGGTTTGGAGGTGGATTTGGGGTTTGGGGGGGATTTAGGGGGGGATTTGGGGTTTGGGGGGGATTTAGGGGGAGGATTTGGGGGAATTTGGGGTTTGGGGTGGATTTGGGGTTTGGGGGAGGATTCAGGGGGGGATTTGGGGGGGGATTTGGGGTTTGGGGAAGGATTTAGGGGGGGATTTGGGGTTTGGGAGAGGATTTGGGGTTTGAGGGAGGATTTAGGGAGGGATTTGGGGTTTGGGGGGCGATCTGGGGGGGATTTGGGGTTTGGGGTGAGATTCAGGGGTGGATTTGGGGTTTGGGGGGGATTCAGGAGGGGATTTGGGGTTTGGGGGTGGATTTAGGGGAGGATTTGGGGGCTGTGTGGAGGATTCAGGGGGGGATTTGAGGTTTGGGGGGGGATTTAGGGGAGGATTTGGGGTTTGGGGGAGGATTCAGGGGAGGATTTAGGGGAGGGATTTGGGGTTTGGGGGTGGATTAGGGGTTTGGGGGAGGATTTAGGAGGAGGATTTGGGGTTTGGCAGAGGATTTAGGGGGGGATTTGGAGGAGGATTTGGGGTTTGGGGGTGGATTTGGGGTTTGGGGAAGGATTTAGGGGGGATTTGGGGATTGAGGGAGGATTTAGGGGGAGGATTTGGGGGGGATTTGGGGTTTGGGGGAGGATTCAGGGGAGGATTTGGGGGGGGATTTGGGGTTTGGGGGAGGATTCAGGGAGGATTTGGGGGGGGATTTGGGGTTTGGGGAAGGATTTAGGGGGGGATTTAGGGGGGGATTTGGGGTTTGGGGTGGATTTGGGGTTTGGGGGAGGATTCAGGGGAGGATTTGGGGTTTGGGAGAGAAGTCAGGGAGGGATTTGGGGTTCAGGGGAGGATTTGGGGAGGGATTTGGGGTTTGGGGGTGGATTTGGGGTTTGGGGGAGGATTTAGGGGAGGATTCAGGGGGGGATTTGGGGGGTGATTTGGGGTTTGGAGAAGGATTTAGGAGGGGATTTGGGGTTTGGCAGAGGATTTAGGGGGTGATCTGTGGGGGGATTTGGGATTTGGGGGGATTTAGGGGGGATTTGGGGGTTGGAGGAGCTATTTGGGGAGGATTTGGGGTTTGGAGGGGCAGTTTGGGGGGTTTTGGGGGGTCAGGATGAGGAATTGGGGAGGAAACTGGAGGATTTTAGAGTTGGGGACTTGGAGGAGCAATTTGGGGCGGATCTGGGGAGGTGTTTGGGGTATGAAGGGATAATTTGGGGTGGATTTGGGGGCTGTGTGGGGGGTCCCGGGTGTCCCCCCCCATCCCTGGGGGTCCCGGGTGTCCCCCCCCAACCCCCCTGTCCCTGCAGGGGAGGGGGCTCTGCCGGAGGGGCAGGAGAACCCCCTGGACCCCCGCGCTGCCCCTCGGCTGAGAATCAAAATCGCTGACCTGGGCAACGGCTGCTGGGTGGTGAGACTGGGAGCACTGGGAGGGACTGGGAGGGACTGGGAGCACTGGGAGGGACTGGGAGGGACTGGGAGCACTGGGAGAGACTGGGAGGGAACTGGGGGGCACTGGGAGAGACTGGGGGGGACTGGGAGCACTGGGAGGGACTGGGGGGGAACTGGGGGAACTGGGGGGGACTGGGGAGAGACTGGGGAGGGATTGGGAGGGACTGGGAGCACTGGGAGAGACTGGGAGGGACTGGGGGGAACTGGAGGGAGACCAGGGGGGAACTGGGAGGGACTGGGAGCACTGAGAGGGACTGGGAGCACTGGGAGGGACTGGGAGGGACTGGGGGGGAACTGGGAGGGAGCTGGGAGGGACTGGGAGGGACTGGGAGCACTGGGAGGGAAACTGGGAGAGACTGGGGGAACTTGTGGGGGGAGTAGGAGCACTGGGAGGGACTGGGGAGGGAACTGGGAGGGAACTGGGAGAGACTGGGAGGGAGCTGGGAGGGACTGGGGGGGCACTGGGAGGGACTGGGGGGACTGAGAGGGGCACTGGGAGCACTGGGAGGGACTGGGGGGGTCACTGGGGGCACGGTTTTGGGGTCTGGGGGTTTTTAGCTGATTTGAGGGGTTCTGGGGATATTTGGGGTGTTTGGGGTGTTCGTGTCTGTGGGGTTTTTTGGGGGGATATTTGGGGGTTTTGGGGTTTTTTGGCTCTCCCGTGACCCCGCTGACCCCTGAGTGTCTGGGGTTTCTTTTGGGCTAACTGTGGTTTTTTGGGGTGTTTTTGGGGTGTTTTTGGGGTGTTTTTTGGGCTGTTTTTTGGGGTGTTTTTGTGGGGTTTTGGGCTGTTTTTTGGGGTGTTTTTGGGGTGTTTTTGGGGTGTCTGTGGTGGTTTTGGGGTGTTTTTGGGGTGTTTTTGGGGTGTTTTTGGGATGTCTGGGGTGTTTTTGGGGTGTTTTTGGGGTGTTTTTGTCTGTCCCGTGACCCCCCCGCCCCCCCAGCACAAACACTTCACCGAGGACATCCAGACCCGGCAGTACCGGGCCCTGGAGGTGCTGCTGGGGGCGGGGTACGGGCCCCCGGCCGACATCTGGAGCACGGCCTGCATGGTGAGGGGGGGGCTAGTGATGGCCAGGGGCTAATGGGGGGGCTAGTGATGGCCAGGGGGCTAGCGAGGGGAGGGGAGGGCTAGTGATAGCCACAGGGCTAGTGGGGAGAGGGGATGGGCTAGTGATGGCCACGGGGCTAGTGAGGGGGCTAATGATGGCCATGGGGTGAGGGGAGGGCTAGTGATAGCCACAGGGCTAGTGGGGAGAGGGGATGGGCTAGTGATGGCCATGGGGCTAGGGGGGAGAGGGGAGGGGCTAGTGATGGCCAAAGGGCTAGTGGGAGGGGCTAGTGATAGCCACAGGGCTAGCAGGGGGGCTGGTGATGGCCATGGGGTGAGTGGGGAGCTAGTGATAGCCACAGGGCTAGCAAGGGGGGCTACTGATGGCCATGGGGCTAGCGAGGGGAGGGGAGGGGCTAGTGATAGCCACAGGGTTAGCGTGGGAAGTGAGGGGACTAGTGATGGCCCCGGGGGTAGTGGGAGTGAGGGGATGGGCTAGTGATGGCCATGGGGTGAGGGGGAGCTAGTGATGGCCACAGGGCTAGCAAGGGTGAGGGGAGGGGCTAGTGATAGCCACAGGGCTAGTGGGGGGAGCGGTGGGGTTACTGATGGCCACGGGGCTAGCAGGGGGAGCTAGTGATAGCCACAGGTATAGCAGGGGGGCTACTGATGGCCATGGGGCTAGTGGAGGGGCTACTGATGGCCACAGTGCTAGTGTGGGGAGGGTGGATGCTAGTGATGGCCACAGGGCTAGCAGGGTCAGGGGAGGTTCTGAAAGCCAAGGGGCCAGCGTGGGGAGGGGCTACTGAGAGCCGTGGGGTGAGGGGGGCTACTGATGGCCATGGGGCTAGTGTGGGGGGGCTACTGATAGCCACAGGGCTAGCAGAGTGAGATGGGGCTCTGGTAGCCACAGTGAGGGGGCTGCTGATGGCCATGGGGGGTGGTAGGTGTTCTGATAGCCCCAGAGCTGCCATGGTGAGGGGGCTACTGCTAGCCCCAGGGCTAGCGGGGTGACAGGAGGGGCTCTGAGGGACCCCCAGGGTGGGGGTTGGTTGCCCCCACCCCCCTCTCAGTTGCCCACTGTCCCTGCAGGCGTTCGAGCTGGCCACCGGCGATTACCTGTTCGAGCCCCACTCGGGGGAGGAGTACAGCAGGGACGAGGGTGGGTGTGGCCAGGATCGGGGTGGGTGTGGCCACGAGGGTGGGTGTGGCCGTGAGGGTGGGTGTGGCCAGGATGGGGTGAGTGTGGCCTGGATGGGGTGGGTGTGGTCTCTGATAGCCAATAGGAGGCCAAAGAGGTGTGGCCTGATCCGGGGTTGTGGCCATGGGGGGGGTGAGGCCTCAAACTAGGGGGCGTGGCCTGTGGTGGCGTGGTTCAAAGTGGGTGGAGCCTTTCTGGGGGTGGCAGCCAATAGGAGGCGGGGTTGGCCAAGAGGGCGTGGCCAAGTCAATGTCCCCACATGGGGGTGGGGCGAGAAGGGCTGGAGCAGCAGGGTGGGCGTGGCTAAAGGGGGTGGGCGTGGCTGAAGCGGAGCCCCGCCCTCCCCAGACCACATCGCCCACGTGATCGAGCTGCTGGGGGAGATCCCGCGGCACGTGGCCCTGGGGGGGCGCTACTCACGCGAGTTCTTCAACAGGAAAGGTGAGGGGGGGCAGGGGCGGGGCCAGGGGGTGTGGTCAGTGGGTGTGGTCACGGGGTGTGGCCAGGTCTGGGTATGGTCTGCTGGGTGTGGTCAGCGCTGGGTGTGGTCACTGGGTGTGGCCCTTTGTGACATAGGTTTCCCCATCAGGGCCGTGTGCCCATGCCCTGTGTGACACAAGTGTCCCCATCAGGGGCGTGTCCCCATGCCCTGTGTGACACAGGTGTCCCCATCAGGGGCGTGTCCCCATGCCCTGTGTGACACAAGTGTCCCCATCAGGGGCGTGTCCCCGTGCCCTGCCACAGGTGTCCCCATCAGGGGTGTCCCTGTGCCCTGTGTGACACAGGTGACCCCAGGGGCGTGTCCCTGTGCCCTGTGTGACACAGGTGTCTCCATCAGGGGAGTGTCCCCATCAGGGGCGTGTCCCCATCAGGGGCGTGTCCCCATGCCCTGTGTGACACAGGTGTCCCCAGGGGCGTGTCCCTGTGCCCTGTGTGACACAGGTGTCCCCTTCAGGGGCGTGTCCCCATTCCCTGCGTGACACAGGTGTCCCCTCCCCAGGTGAGCTGCGCCACATCCGGCACCTGCGGCCCTGGGGGCTGCGGGCGGTGCTGCAGGAGAAGTACGAGTGGCCGCGGGGGCCGGCGGCCGCCTTCGCCCGCTTCCTGCGGCCCATGCTGGCCTTCGAGCCCGACCGCAGGGCCACGGCCCGGCAGTGCCTGCAGCACCCCTGGCTCCGCCCCTAGCCCCGCCCCTGGTGCCAATAAACCATGGCCTCAATAAACCACAGCCTCAATAAACAACAGCCTCAATAAACCATGGCCCAGCAGTGCCTGCAGCAGCCCTGGCTCCGCCCCTAGCCCCGCCCCTGGTGCCAATAAACCATGGCCTCAATAAACCACAGCCTCAATAAACAACAGCCGCAATAAACCATGGCCCAGATAAGCCACAGCCTCAATAAACCATGGCCTCAATAAACCACGGCCTCAATAAACCATGGCCTCAGTAAACCATGGCCTCAATAAACCACGGCCCAAATAAACCATAGCCCAAATAAACCACAGCCCCAATAAACCATGGCCCCAATAAACCACAGCCTCAATAAACAACAGCCCCAATAAACCACGGCCCCAATAAACCACAGCCTCAATAAACCACAGCTCCAATAAACCACGGGCTCAATAAACCACAGCCTTGCTCCCGGCCCCACCCCCAGCCCCAATAAACCACGGCCCCAATAAACCACAGCCCCAATAAACAACAGCCCAAATAAACCACGGCCTCAATAAACAACAGCCTCAATAAACCACGGCCCCAATAAACCACGGCCTGACAGTGCCTGCAGCACCCCTGGCTCCACCTCTAGCTCCGCCCACAGCCCCAATAAACCACGGCCTCAATAAACCACAGCCTTGCTCCCGGCCCCACCCCCAGCCCCAATAAACCACGGCCTCAATAAACCACAGCCCCGATAAACCACAGCCCCAATAAACCACGGCCCCGATAAACCACGGCCTCAATAAACCACAGCCCCAGTAAACCACAGCCCAGATAAACCACGGCCCAGAAGTGCCTCCAGCCCCAATAAACCACAGCACGGGGCGGAGCTCCCACAGTGTTTACTGGGGGGGCTCTTGGGGGTGGGGGGGACCCTGCAGAGGGGGAGGGTCCTGGAGTGTCTGTGTGTGGTCTTGGGGGGGGTTCCAGAGATGTTTTGGGGTCCTGGAGGTGTCCAAGGGGGTTTTGTGTGTGGTCCTGGGGGTGTTCAAGGGGTGTCCCAGAGATGTTTTGGGGTCCCACAGGGATCATGTGCGTGGCCCTGGGGATGTTTTGGGGTTGTGGGGAATTCTGGAGATGTTTTGGGGTCCCGTGGGGGGTCGTGTGCGTGGTCCTAGTGGGGTCCCAGCTGGGTCCTGTAAGTGTTTTGGGGTCCCATGGGGGTTTTGTGCGTGGTCCTAGGGGGTCCCTAAGGATGTGCTGGGGGTGCACTGTGGTCCTGGGGGGGTTTCAGAGATGTTTTGGGGTCCTGGTGGGATCCTGGGAATGCTTTGGTGTCCCTTGGGGGTCGTGTGCATGGTCCTGGGGGGTCCCTAAGGGTGTCCCAGAAGTGGTTTGGGGTCCTGGGGATGCTTTGGGGTCCCTTGAGAGTTTTGTGAGAGGTCCTGGGGGTGTCTCAGAGATGTTTTGGGGTCCTGGTGGGATCCTGGGAATGGTTTGGGGTCTCTTGGGGGTTTGGGTTCTGTGAGGGGTCCTGGTGAGATCCTGGGAATGCTTTGGGGTCCCTTGAGGGTTTTGTGAGGGGTCCTGGGGGGGTTCCCAGAGGTGTTTTGGGGTCCCATGGGAGTTGTGTGCATGGTCCTAGTGGGGTCCTGGAAATGTTTTGGGGTCCCATGGGGGTTTTGTGCATGGTTGTGGAGGGTCCCTAAAGGGGTCCTGGGGGTGTTTTCTGTGTGGTCCTAGTGAGGTCTTGGGGGTGTCCCAGAGGAGTTCTGGGGTCCCTAAGGGTGTCCCAGAGGAGTTTTGGGGTCCTGGGGGTGTCCCAGAGGTGTTTTGGGGTGCTGAGGGTGTTCTTTGTGGTCCTGAAGTACTCCTGGGGGTGTCCTGTGGTTCAGGGGTGTCCCAGAGGTGTTTTCAGGTCCTGGGGATGTCCCACCAGTTTTTTTGGGGTGCTGGAGGTGTCCCAGAGGTGTTTTGGGGTCCCTAAGGGTGTCTCAGAGGTGTTTTGGATTCTGGGAGTGTCCCAGAGAAGTTTTGGGGTCCTAAAGTGCATTGGGGTCCCTTGGGGTGCATCGTGGTCCTGAAGGTCCCTGGGGGTCCCTGGGGATGTCTGGTGGGGGGTCCTGGGGACATTTTAGGGTCCTGGGGGTGTTTTGGGGTCCTGGGGGGCTCCTGGAGTGCTCTGGGGTCCCTCTCAGGTGTGGGGTGATGCTCTGGGGTCCCTCTCAGGTGTGGGATGATGCTCTGGGGTCTCTCTCAGGTGTGGGGTGATGCTCTGGGGTCCCTCAGGTGTGGGGTGATGCTCTGGGGTCTCTCTCAGGTGTGGGGTGATGCTCTGGGGTCTCTCAGGTGTGGGGTGATGCTCTGGGGTCCCTCTCAGGTGTGGGATGGTGCTCTGGGTCCCTCAGGTGTGGGATGGTGCTCTGGGGTCCCTCTCAGGTGTGGGGTGATGCTCTGGGTGTGTCTCAGGTGTGGGATGATGCTCTGGGGTCCCTCTCAGGTGTGGGATGATGCTCTGGGTCCCTCAGGTGTGGGATGATGCTCTGGGGTCTCTCTCAGGTGTGGGGTGATGCTCTGGGGTCTCTCAGGTGTGGCTCAGGTGTGAGATGATGCTCTGGGGTCTCTCAGGTGTGGGATGATGCTCTGGGGTCTCTCTCAGGTGTGGGGTGATGCTCTGGGGTCTCTCAGGTGTGGGGTGATGCTCTGGGGTCTCTCTCAGGTGTGGGATGATGCTCTGGGGTCCCTCAGGTGTGGGATGATGCTCTGGGGTCTCTCTCAGGTGTGGGGTGATGCTCTGGGGTCCCTCTCAGGTGTGGGGTGACGCTCTGGGTCCCTCAGGTGTGGGGTGATGCTCTGGGGTCTCTCTCAGGTGTGGGATGATGCTCTGGGGTCTCTCAGGTGTGGGGTGATGCTCTGGGGTCTCTCTCAGGTGTGGGATGATGCTCTGGGGTCTCTCAGGTGTGGGGTGATGCTCTGGGGTCTCTCAGGTGTGGGGTGATGCTCTGGGGTCCCTCTCAGGTGTGGGATGATGCTCTGGGGTCCCTCTCAGGTGTGGGGTGATGCTCTGGGGTCCCTCTCAGGTGTGGGATGATGCTCTGGGTGTGTCTCAGGTGTGGGATGATGCTCTGGGGTCTCTCAGGTGTGGGGTGATGCTCTGGGGTCCCTCTCAGGTGTGGGGTGATGCTCTGGGGTCCCTCTCAGGTTTGGGGTGATGCTCTGGGTCCCTCAGGTGTGGCTCAGGTGTGAGATGATGCTCTGCACAGCGCCCGAGGTCGTGCCCTGCCCGCCGATGTCCGGGGTGTGCGTCTGGAGGGGGCGGGGCCAGTCAGGGACACGCCCACATGGTTTGGGGACACGCCCACAGGGTTTGGGGCCACGCCCCCCGGGCAGGTGTGGCAGGTGGGGGCGGGGCTTACCCGGGGGTCGTCCAGCGAGGCCAGCACGGCCTGGCGGATGCTGGAGGCGTGGCTGTGCAGCCTGGGGGCGGGGCGAGCAGGGGCCACGCCCACATCAGCGAGCCCCGCCCCCTACAGGTGAACACCCCGAGGCTCCACCCACCCCAGCCCCTCCCCCTGGGGAAGCCACACCCCTTTTAAAACCTCCACCCCTTTTTGAGGACACAACATCTCCCAGGTGTGCCCCAAACTCACTCCCAGGTGAGCCCAGCCCCTCCCAGATGTTCCCCAAACTCCCTCCCAGGTGTGCCCTGCCCCTCCAGGTGAGCCCCACCCCTCCCCAGGTGAGCCCAGCCCCTCCAGGTGAGCCTGGCCCCTCCCAGGTGAGCCCCACCCCTCCCCAGGTGTTTGCTATCCCCTCCCAGATGTGCCCAGCCCTTCCCAGGTGTTCCCCACCCCCCCAGCTGTTCCCAAGGTGTTCCCCAGGTGTTTCCTCCCCAGGTGTCCCAGGTGTTCCCCCCCCAGCTGTTCCCCAGGTGTTCCCAGCCCCTCCCAGGTGTTCCCCAGCCCCTCTCCAGATGTGTCCAGCCCCTCCCAGCTGCTCCCCAGGTATTCCCCAGGTGTTCCCAGCCCCCGTCAGGTGTCCCCCAGCTGTCCCCCCCAGGTGTTCCCCACCCCTCTCCAGGTGTGCCCCACCCCTCCCCAGCTGTTCCCTTCCCCTCAGGTGTTCCCCAGGTGTTCCCCCCCCCTCCAGGTGCTCCCCAGCTGTGTCCAGCCCCTCTCCAGGTGTTCCCAGCCCCCCCCCAGGTGTGTCCAGCCCCTCCCAGGTGTCCCCAGGTGTTCCCCAGCCCCTCTCCAGGTGTGTCCAGCCCCTCCCAGGTGTCCCCCAGGTGTTCCCAGGTGTTCCCCAGCCCCTCTCCAGGTGTGTCCAGCCCCTCCCAGCTGCTCCCCAGCTGTCCCCCAGCTGCTCCCCAGGTGTTCCCCAGCTGTTCCCTTCCCCCCAGGTATTCCCCAGGTGTTCCCAGCCCCCCTCAGCTGTTTGCAGGTGTTCCCCTCCCAGGTGTCCCCCAGATGTTCCCAGCCCCTCCCAGGTGTGCCCAGGTGTCCCCCAGGTGTGTCCAGCCCCTCCCAGGTGTTCCCCACCCTTCCCCAGGTGTTCCCAGCCCCTCCCAGGTGTCCCCAGGTGTCCCCTAGGTGTTCCCCACCCTTCCCCAGGTGTCCCCAGGTGTCCCCCAGGTATGTCCAGCCCCTCCCAGGTGTCCCCAGGTGTGTCCCCAGGTGTCCCCCAGCTGTCCCCAGGTGTCCCCAGGTGTCCCCCAGGTGCCCCCAGCCCCTCCCCGGTGTCCCCAGGTGTCCCCAGGTGTGCCCAGCTGTCCCCAGCTGTCCCCAGGTGTCCCCAGGTGTGCCCAGGTGTGCTCTCACCGCAGGTGATCCAGCATCATGCAGGCCGCCAGCAGCGTTGCCGTGGGGTTGGCGATGTTGCGGTTGGCGATGCTCTTCCCCGTGTTCCGCGTGGCCTGGGGGGCACGGCCCGGTCACCCCGGAGTGACCCCCAGAGTGACCCCAGGGACACCCTCAGAGTGACCACCAGGGACACCCAGTAACCCCCAGAGTGACCCCCAGAGTGACCCCGGAGTGACCCCAGGGACACCCCCAGAGTGACCCCAGAGTGACCACCATGGACACCCCCAGAGTGACCATCAGTGACCCCAAAGTAACCGCCGGGGACGCCCCCAGGGACCCCTCCCAGTGACCCTCAGAGTGACACCCCCAGAGTGACCACCAGTGACCCCAAGAGTGACCCCCGAGCGACACCCCAGTGACCCCCAGGGACTCCAGAGTGACCCCCAGGGACCCCCCCCAGTGACCCCAGGGACCCCCCCCAGAGTGACCATCAGTGACCCCCGAGTGACACCCAAGGGACCCCCGGGGACCCCCCAGTGACCCACCCAGGGACCCCCCCAGTGCTCCCAGTCCCTCCCAGTGACCCCCCGGTGGGTTTCCCCCTGTCCCAGACTCCCCAAATCCCCCCCAGAAGCCCCCAGACCCACTGTCTCAAACACGGCGTAGTCGTGGCTGTAGTTGGCGCCGAGCCCCTCTCAATGCTCCCAGTCCCTCCCAGTGCTCCCAGTGACCCCACATTGACCATCCCCATATCCCAGACCCCCCATAACCCCCCAGACCCCCCAGAAGCCCCCAGACCCACTGTTTCAAACACGGCGTAGTCGTGGCCGTAGTTGGCTCCGGGCACCAGCCCCGGGCCCCCCACCAGCCCAGACCCCCAAACCAGTGCTCCCAGTCCCTCCCAGTGCCCCCATGGTGGGTTTCCCCATATCCCAGACCCCCCAGAAGCCCCCAGACCCACTGTTTCAAACACAGCGTAGTCGTGTCCGTAGTTGGCGCCGGGCACCAGCCCCGGGCCCCCCACCAGTGCTCCCAGTCCATCCCAGTGCTCCCAGTCCCTCCCAGTCCATCCCAGTGACCCCATATTGGCTATCCTTGTGGCCCAGACCCCCCAGAAGCCCCCAGACCCACTGTTTCGAACACGGCGTAGTCGTGTCCGTAGTTGGCGCCGGGCACCAGCCCCGGGCCCCCCACCAGCCCAGACCCCCCCACCAGTGCTCCCAGTCCATCCCAGTCCATCCCAGTGACCCCATATTGGCTATCCTTGTGGCCCAGAAGCCCCCAGACCCACTGTTTCAAACACAGCATAGTCGTGGCCGTAGTTGGCTCCAGGCACCAGCCCCGGGCCCCCCACCAGCCCAGACCCCCCCACCAGTGCTCCCAGTCCCTCCCAGTCCATCCCAGTGACCCCATGGTGGGTTTCCCCATGTCCCAGACCCCCCAGAAGCCCCCAGACCCACGGTTTCAAACACGGCGTAGTCATGGCCGTAGTTGGTGCCGAGCCCCTCTCAATGCTCCCAGTCCATCCCAGTGCTCCCAGTCCCTCCCAGTCCATCCCAGTCCCTTCCAGTGACCCCATATTGGCTATCCTTGTGGCCCAGACCCCCCAGAAGCCCCCAGACCCACTGTTTCAAACACGGCGTAGTCATGGCTGTACTTAGTACCGAGCCCCACTTCCCGTGCTCCCAGTCCATCCCAGTGACCCCCTGGTGGGTTTCCCCCTGTCCCAGACTCCCCAAATGCCCCCCAGAAGCCCCCAGACCCACGGTCTCAAACATATCATAGTCATGGCTGTAGTTGGCTCCAGGCACCAGCCCAGACCCCCCCACCAGTCCCTCCCAGTCCATCCCAGTTCCTCCCAGTGACCCCATATTAACCATCCCCATGTCCCAGACCCCCCAGAAGCCCCCAGACCCACTGTTTCAAACACGGCGTAGTCGTGGCTGTAGTTGGCGCCGAGCCCCTCTCAATGCTCCCAGTCCCTCCCAGTGCTCCCAGTCCCTCCCAGTGACCCCACAGTGGCCATCCCCATATCCCAGAAGCCCCCAGACCCACTGTTTCAAACACGGCGTAGTCGTGGCCGTAGTTGGCTCCAGGCACCAGCCCCGGGCCCCCCACCAGTGCTCCCAGTCCCTCCCAGTCCCTCCCAGTCCATCCCAGTGACCCCACGGTGGGTTTCCCCATATCCCAGACCCCCCAGAAGCCCCCAGACCCACGGTTTCAAACACAGCGTAGTCGTGTCCGTAGTTGGCTCCAGGCACCAGCCCCGGGCCCCCCACCAGCCCAGACCCCCAACCAGTGCTCCCAGTCCCTCCCAGTGCTCCCAGTCCATCCCAGTGACCCCACAGTGGCCATCCCCATGCCCCAGACCCCCCAAATCCCCCCCAGAAGCCCCCAGACCCACGGTTTCGAACACAGCGTAGTCGTGGCCGTAGTTGGCGCCGGGCACCAGCCCCGGGCCCCCCACCAGCCCAGACCCCCCCACCAGTGCTCCCAGTCCCTCCCAGTGCTCCCAGTGACCCCATATTGGCTATCCTTGTGGCCCAGAAGCCCCCAGACCCATGGTCTCAAACACAGCATAGTCGTGGCCGTAGTTGGCTCCGGGCACCAGCCCCGGGCCCCCCACCAGCCCAGACCCCCCCACCAGTGCTCCCAGTCCCTCCCAGTCCCTCCCAGTCCATCCCAGTGACCCCATGGTGGGTTTCCCCCTGTCCCAGACCCCCCAGAAGCCCCCAGACCCACGGTCTCGAACATGGCGTAGTCGTGTCCGTAGTTGACTCCGGGCACCAGCCCCGGGCCCCCCACCAGTGCTCCCAGTCCATCCCAGTGCTCCCAGTCCATCCCAGTGACCCCACATTGACCATCCCCATATCCCAGACTCCCCATAACCCCCCCAGACCCCCCAGAAGCCCCCAGACCCACTGTTTCGAACACGGCGTAGTCGTGTCCGTAGTTGGCGCCGGGCACCAGCCCCGGGCCCCCCACCAGCCCAGACCCCCAAACCAGTGCTCCCAGTCCCTCCCAGTTCCTCCCAGTGACCCCATATTGGCTATCCTTGTGGCCCAGACCCCCCAGAAGCCCCCAGACCCACTGTCTCAAACACAGCGTAGTCGTGTCCGTAGTTGGCGCCGGGCACCAGCCCCGGGCCCCCCACCAGCCCGGCGCAGACGTTGTTGACGATGTTCCCGTAGAGATTGGGCATCACCATCACATCGAACTGCTGGGGCCGGGACACCAGCTGGGCAGGGACACCGCGGTTACTGGGAGCACTGGGAGCACTGGGAGGGGTTCTGGGGGGGTTTTGGGGGGGTCAGGGCACACCTGCATGGTGGTGTTGTCCACGATCATGCTGCGGAACGTGATCTCGGGGTACTCGGCAGCCACCTCCTGGCAGCACTGCAGGAACAGCCCGTCCCCCAGCTTCCTGTGGGACCCCAAAAATCGGGGATAGACCCCAAAAAATATCCATCATCCCCCCTAAAAATAGCCCAGCAGGAACAGCCCGTCCCCCAGCTTCCTGTGGGACCCCAAAAAATATCCATAATCACCCCAAAAAATATCCATAATCACCCCAAAAAATATCCATAATCACCCCAAACACAGCCCTGCAGGAACAGCCCGTCCCCCAGCTTCCTGTGGAACCCCAAAAACATCCATAATCATCACAAAATATCCATCACCCCAAAAAATATCCAGGGTAACCCCCCAAAAAATATCCATCATCCCCCCAAACACAGCCCTGCAGGAACAGCCCGTCCCCCAGCTTCCTGTGGGACCCCAAAAAATATCCATAATCACCCCAAAATATCCAGGGTAACCCCCCAAAAATATCCATCATCCCTCCAAAAATATCCAGGGCATCCTCCAAACACAGCACTGCAGGAACAGCCCGTCCCCCAGCTTCCTGTGGGACCCCAAAATATCCAAATATCCATCATCTCCCCCAAAAAACACCCATCATCACCCCAAAAAATATCCCAGGTACCCCCAAAAAATATCCATCATCCCCCCAAAAATCCAGGATGACCCCCAAACACAGCCCTGCAGGAACAGCCTGTCCCCCAGCTTCCTGTGGGACCCCAAAAAATATCCGTAATCACCCCAAAAAATATCCATAATCACCCCAAAAAATATCCATCATCACCCCAAAAACATCCATCATCCCTCCTAAAAATAGCCCTGCAGGAACAGCCCGTCCCCCAGCTTCCTGTGGGACCCCAAAATATCCATAATCACCCCAAAAAATATCCATCATCACCCCAAAAATATCCATCATCCCCCCCAAACACAGCCCTGCAGGAACAGCCCGTCCCCCAGCTTCCTGTGGGACCCCAAAATATCCAAATATCCATCATCCCCCCCAAAAAATATCCATCATCCCCCCTAAACACAGCCCTGCAGGAACAGCCCGTCCCCCAGCTTCCTGTGGGACCCCAAAAATATCCATCATCCCCCCTAAACACAGCCCTGCAGGAACAGCCCGTCCCCCAGCTTCCTGTGGGACCCCAAAAATATCCATCATCCCCCCTAAACACAGCCCTGCAGGAACAGCCCGTCCCCCAGCTTCCTGTGGGACCCCAAAAACATCCAAATATCCATCATCCCCACCAAAAAATATCCGGGGTGCCCCCCAAAAATATCCATCATCCCCCCAAACACAGCCCTGCAGGAACAGCCCCTCCCCCAGCTTCCTGCAGGGTTCAGGGCCCCCCAAACCCCCCCAGAAAGCCCCAAAACCCCTCCCAGGACCCCCCAAAGATCCCTCAAACCCCCCAGGACCCCCCAAACCCCTCCCAGCACCCCCCAAGGACCCCTGAAACTCCTCTGGGAACCCCCAAGGATCCCCTAAACCCCCCAGGGACCCCCCCAAAGCCCCCCAGGACCCTCCAAATCCCGCTCAGGACCCCCTAAAATTCCCCAAGGACCCCCTCAGGACCCCTGAAACTCCTCGGGGACTCCCCAGGACCCTCCCAGGACACCCCAAACCCCTCCCAGCACCCCCTAAACCCCTCCAAGCACCCCCCAAGGACCCCCCAAACCCCCCCTAGTCCTCCCAGGACACCCCAAACACCCCCTAAACCCCCCCAAGGACCCTCCAAACTCCCCCTCAGGACCCCCCAAACCCCTCCCAGCATCCCCCAAAGACCCCCCAAACCCCTCAGGACCCCCCAAACCCCTCCCAGGACCCCCCAAAGATCCCCCAAACCCCTCCAGGACTCCCCAAGGACCCCCCAAGGATCTCCCAAAGCCCCCCAGAACCCCCCAAACCTGTCCCAGCACCCCCTAAACCCCTCCAGGATTCCCCCAGGACCCCTCAAGGATCCCCTAAACCCCCCAGGGACCCCCCAAAGATCCCCCAAAGGCTCCCAGGACCCTCCAAACCCCCCTCAGGACCCCCTGAAATTCCCCAAGGACCCCCTCAGGACCCCCCAAACCCTCTCAGGACCCCCCCTACTCCTCCCAGGACACCCCAAACACCCCCTAAACCCCCTCAGGACCCCCCAAACTCCTTCCAGCACCCCCCAAAGCCCCCATGCACCCCCCAAGGATCCCCTAAACCCCTCCCAGGACCCCCCAAAGATCCCCCAAAGCCCCCCAGGACCCTCCAAACCCCGCTCAGGACCCCCTAAAACCTCCCAAGCACCCCCCAAGGACCCCTGAAACTCCTCTGGGACCCCCCGGGACCCTCCCAGGACCCCCCCTACTCCTCCCAGGACACCCCAAACACCCCCTAAACCCCCTCAGGACCCCCCAAACTCCCCCTCAGGACCCCCCAAACCCCTCCCAGGACCCCCCAAAGATCCCCCAAACCCCTCCTCTGGACCCCCAAACCCCTCCCAGCACCCCCTAAACCCCTCCAGGCTTCCCCCTGGACCCCCCAATGATCCTCTAAACCCCCCAGGGACCCCCCAAAGATCCCCCAAAGCCCCCCAGGACCCTCCAAACCCCCCTCAGGACCCCCTAAAACCTCCCAAGCACCCCCCAAGGACCCCTGAAACTCCTCTGGGACCCCCTGGGACCCTCCCAGGACACCCCAAACCCCTCCCAGCACCCCCTAAACCCCTCCAAGCACCCCCCAAGGACCCCCCAAACCCCTCCCAGGACCCCCCAAAGATCCCCCAAAGCCCCCCAGGACCCTCCAAACCCCGCTCAGGACCCCCTAAAACCACCCAAGCACCCCTGAAACTCCTCTGGGACCCCCCGGGACCCTCCCAGGACACCCCAAACCCCTCCTCCGGACCCTCAAACCCCTCCCAGCACCCCCTAAACCCCTCCAGGATTCCCCCAGGACCCCTCAAGGATCCCCTAAACCCCCCAGGGACCCCCCAAAGATCCCCCAAAGCCTCCCAGGACCCTCCAAACCCCCCTCAGGACCCCCTATACTCCTCCCAGGACACCCCAAACACCCCCTAAACCCCCCCAAGGACCCCCCAAACTCCCCCTCAGGACCCTCCAAAGCCCTCCCAGCATCCCCCAAGGACCTCTGAAACTTCTCTGGGACCCCCCCAGGACCCTCCAAACCCCCCTCAGGACCCCCTAAAATTCCCCAAGGACCCCCTCAGGACCCCCCAAAACCCCCAGGACCCCCCATACTCCTCCCAGCACCCCCCAAACCCCCCAAGCACCCCTGAAACTCTTCTGGGACCCCCCGAGACCCTCCCAGGACACCCCAAACCCCTCCCAGCACCCCCTAAACCCCCCCCAAGGACCCCTAAACCCCTCAAGGACCCCCCAAACCCCCTCAGGACCCCCCAAGGATCCCCTCAGGTCCCCCCTGTCCCCCCAAGCCGTACATGATGTTGGCCTTGTGCACGGCGGTGACGCTGCGCCGCGCGGCCGCGCGCGCCAGCCCGAAGGCGTAGTGAGCGATGCGGCGCGAGCGGCCGGCAGTGATGATCTTCAGGCTCTCCACCACCCCTGCCACGCTCTGCAGGGACACGGGGGGGGTGGGGTCAGTCCTGGGGGGGGCAGGGTGGGGAATCATCCCTGGGGTGGGGCAGGGGTGGGGCAGGGTGGGGAATCATCCCTGGGGTGGGGCAGGGTGGGAACTGGTCCTCAGGGTGGGGCAGGGGAATCATCCCAGGGTGGGGAATCATCCCTGGGGTGGGAATTTATCCTCAGGGTGGGGCAGGGGTGGGGAATCATCCCAAGGTGAGGAATCATCCCAGGGGTGGGGCAGAGTAGGAAAGGGGTGGGGAATCATCTCTGGGGTGGGACAAGGTGGGGCAGGGGTGGGGCAGGGTGGGGAATCATCTTCAGGGTGGGGATTCATCCTCAGGTGGGGCAGGGGAATCATCCCAGGGTGGGGAATTATCCCTGGGATGGGGCAGGGGAGGGGAATCATCCTCAGGGAAGGGCAGGGCTGGGCAGGGGAATCGTTCCAGGGTGAGGAATCATCCCTGGGGTGGGGCAGGGGTGGGGAATCATCCTCAGGGCAGGGCAGGGCTGGGCAGGGGAATCGTTCCAGGGTGGGGAATCATCCCCAGGGTGGGGTAGAGCAGGGTGGGGCAGGGGTGGGGAATCATTCCTGGGGTGGGGCAGGGTGGGGCAGGGGTGAGGAATCATTCCTGGGGTGGGGCAGAGGAAGGGAATCATCCCCAAGGCGGGGCAGGGCACAAGAAACATCCCCAGGGTATGGAACAGGCAGGGAATCATCCCCAAGGCGTGGCAGCGGCGAGGAATCATCCCAGGGGTGCGGCATGGCAGCAGAAACATCCCCAGGGTGTGGCAGGGGTGGGGAATCATCCTCAGGGTGTGGCACAGGTGGGACATCACCAACAGGGCGTGGCATCACCCCCAGGGGTGTGGCATCATCCCCATGGTGTGGCAGGGGTGACATCTGAGGTGCTGTGGCTGTTTTGGGTGGATCTTGGCTGTTTCCTTTGTGATTTGGGGTGGATTTTGGTTGTTTTGGGTGGATTTTGTCCATTTTTGGGTGTTTCTCTCCCCACCTCGTGCTCCAGGCTGCTGTACTCCCCCTCGGTGTTCTGTGTGATTTCAGGTGTATTTTGGGCTGGATTTTGGGGTGATTTTGGCTGGTTTTGGCCGTTTTTGGGGCTCACCTCGTGCTCCAGGCTGCTGTACTCCCCTGGCTGTTTTTAGGTGTATTTTGGGCTGTATTTTGGGGTGATTTTGGCCATTTTTGGGGCTCACCTCATGCTCCAGTCTGCTGTACCTTCCCTGTGTATTCTGTGTGATTTTGGGGTGTATTTTGGGGTGATTTTATCCCTGTTTGGGGCTCACCTCGTGCTCCAGGCTGCTGTACTCCCCCTCGGTGTTCTGTGTGATTTCAGGTGTATTTTGGGCTGGATTTTGGGTTGATTCTGGCTGTTTTTGGGGCTCACCTCGTGCTCCAGGCTGCTGTACTCCCCCTCAGTGTTCTGTGTGATTTCAGGTGTATTTTGGGCTGGATTTTGGGGTGATTTTGGCCATTTTCAGCCCTCACCTCATGCTCCAGGCTGCTGTACTCCCCCTCGGTGTTCTGTGTGTTTTTGGGGTGTATTTTGGGTTGATTTTGGCTGTTTTTGGGGCTCACCTCGTGCTCCAGGCTGCTGTACTCCCCCTCAGTGTTCTGTGTGATTTTGGGGTGTATTTTGGGTTGATTTTGGCTGTTTTTGGGGCTCACCTCATGCTCCAGGCTGCTGTACTCCCCTGGCTGTATTTTGGGCTGGATTTTGGGTTGATTCTGGCTGTTTTCAGCCCTCACCTCGTGCTCCAGGCTGCTGTACTCCCCCTGGGTGTTCTGTGTGATTTCAGGTGTATTTTGGGCTGGATTTTGGGTTGATTCTGGCTGTTATTTGGTCCCCACCTCGTGCTCCAGGCTGCTGTACTCCCCCTGGCTGTATTTTGGGGTGTATTTTGGGGTGATTTTATCCAGTTTTGGGGCTCACCTCGTGCTCCAGGCTGCTGTACTCCCCTGTGTGTTCTGTGTGTTTTTGGGGTGTATTTTGGGATGATTTTGGCTGTTTTCAGCCCTCACCTCGTGCTCCAGGCTGCTGTACTCCCCCTCAGTGTTCTGTGTGATTTCAGGTGTATTTTGGGCTGGATTTTGGGGTGATTTTGGCTGTTTTGGGGCTCACCTCGTGCTCCAGGCTGCTGTACTCCCCCTGGGTGTATTTTGGGCTGGATTTTGGGGTGATTTTATCCAATTTTGGGGCTCAGCTTGTGCTCCAGGCTGCTGTACTCCCCTGTGTGTTCTGTGTGATTTTAGGTGTATTTTGGGCTGGATTTTGGGGTGATTTTGGCCATTTTCAGCCCTCACCTCGTGCTCCAGGCTGCTGTACTCCCCCTCAGTATGTTCTGTGTGATTTTGGGTGTATTTTGGGGTGATTTTATCCCTTTTTGGGGCTCACCTCGTGCTCCAGGCTGCTGTACTCCCCCTCAGTGTTCTGTGTGATTTTGGGTGTATTTTGGGCTGGATTTTGGGTTGATTTTGGCCAGTTTTGGGGCTCACCTCGTGCTCCAGGCTGCTGTACTCCCCTGTGTGTTCTGTGTGATTTTGGGCTGGATTTTGGGGTGATTTTATCCAGTTTTGGGGCTCACCTCATGCTCCAGGCTGCTGTACTCCCCTGGGTGTATTTTGGGGTGTATTTTGGGGTGATTTTATCCCTTTTTGGGGTTCACCTCGTGCTCCAGGCTGCTGTACTCCCCCTGTGTGTTCTGTGTGATTTCAGGTGTATTTTGGGGTGATTTTATCCATTTTTGGGGCTCACCTCGTGCTCCAGGCTGCTGTACTCCCCTGGCTGTTTTTGGGGTGGATTTTGGGGTGATTTTGGCTGGTTTTGGGCCGTTTTTGGGGCTCACCTCGTGCTCCAGGCTGCTGTACTCCCCCTCGGTGTTCTCCCTGACGATCAGGATGTCGATGTCCCGGTGCCGCGTCTCCACCCCGGGCAGGCTCTGGCAGTGAATGACGTTGGCGTAGAGATCCAGGCTGGTCCTGGCACGGCCAAAAACATGCAAATGAGACCCCCCAAAAAAGCAAATGAGACCCAAAATATGTAAATGAGACCCAAAATATGTAAATGAGACACAAAGTATGCAGATGAGACCCAGAATATGCAAATGAGATTTAAAAACACACGCAAAGGGGATACAGAAATATGCAAATAAGATCCAAAAATACACAGAGGGAACCCAAAATGTGCAAATGGGATCCCAAAATATGCAAATGGGATCCAAAAATACACAATGGGACCCCAATATATGCAAATGGAAACCAAAATATGTAAATGAGACCCAAAATACACAGAGGGAACCCAAAATATGCAAATGGACCCTAAACACACAGAGGGAACCCAAAATATGCAAATTAGACCCAAAAATATTTAAGTGAGACACAAAAATACACAGATGGGACCCAAAAATACACAAAGGGAACCCAAAATGTGCAAATGAGATCCAAAAATACACAAGGGGACTCAAAAATATGCAAATGGGACCCAAGAATACATGAATGAGACCTAAAATATACAAATGGAACCCCAAAATATGCAAATGATAACCAAAACATGCAAATGAAAACGAAAAATACACAGAGGGAACCCAATATATGAAAATTAGAAGCAAAAATATGCAAATTAGACCCAAAAATGCAAATGGGACCCAAGAATACACAAATTATAACCAAAACATGCAAATGAGAACAAAAAATACACAGAGGGAACCCCAAATATGAAAATTAGACCCAAAAATATGTAAGTGAGACACAGAAATACACAGATGGGACCCAAAAATACACAAAGGGAACCCAAGGTATGCAAATGAGAACCAAAAATATGCAAATGAGACACGAAAACACACAAAGAGGACCCAAAAATACAAACAGAAGTCAAAAAATATACAAATGAGACCCCAAATATACAAATGGAACCCAAAATATGCAAATGAGACCTAAAAACATGCATAGGATACCTCAAAATATACAAACGAAGCCTAAAATATGCAAATGAGATCCAGAATATGCAAATTGGACCACGAATTATGCAAATGGGCCACCAAAATATGCAAATGAGACATGGAATAGTCATATAGGGAACCAGAAATATGTAAATAAGACCCCAAAATATGCAAATGAGACATAAAAACACACAAAGGGAACCAGAAATATGCAAATGAGACATAAAAACACACAAAGGGAAGCAGAAATATGCAAATGAGACCCCAAAATATGCAAATGAGACCCAAAAACACACAAAAGGGACCCAAAATATGCAAACCAGCCCCCAAAACACAGAAATAACCCCCCAAAAAATGCAAATCAACCCCCCAAAAACGTGCAAATGACCCTCCCAGTTCCCCCCAGTCCATCCCAGTCCCTCCCAGTGCTCCCAGTTGTCACCTGATGAGGTTGTTCCTGGATTTGTGGTTCGGGGGCAGGTTGTGATTGGTCTCGATGTTCCCTGCAGGGCCCGAGAGCGGCGTCAGGGCGGGGCAGGGGGATTTGGGGGGGGTTTTGGGGGGATTTGGGGGGGATTTTGGGGATTTTTGGGGGGATTTGGGGGGATTTGGGGGGATTTTGGGGGGATTTTGGGGGTTTTGAGGAGATTTTTGGGCAGGATTTGAGAAGATTTTAAGGAGATTTTGGGGTTTTGGGGGGATTTGGGGAGATTTTTGGGAGTTTTGAGAAGATTTTGGGGGAATTTGAGGGGATTTTAAGGAGGTTTTGGAGGAGATTTTGAGGAAATTTGGGGGATTTGAGAAGATTTTGGGGGGATTTGAGGAAATTTGGGGAGATTTTGGGGGATTTTGGGGGTTTTGAGGAGATTTTTGGGCAGGATTTGAGGGGATTTTAAAGAGATTTGGGGGTTTTGGGGGAGATTTGAGGAGATTTTGGGGGATTTGAGGAGATTTTGGGGAGATTTGAGGAAAATCTGGGGATTTGAAAAGATTTTGGGAGATTTGAACAAATGTTGAGGAGATTTTGGGCGGTTTTGATGAGATTTGGGGGGATTTGATCAGGAATTTGGGGTGTTTTGAGGAGGTTTCGGGGTGTTTGGATCAGATTTTTGGGTGTTTTGGTGAGGTTTCGGGGTGCTCTGATGAGGCTTTGGGGGATTTCATCAGATTTTGGTTGATTTGATCCCATTTTGGGGTGGATTTGATCACATTTTGGGGTGATCTGATCACATTTTGGTGGATTTGATCCCATTTGGGCATGGTTTGATCAGATTTTGGAGTGTTTTGAGGTGATTTGATCCCATTTTGGGGTGTTTTGGGGTGCTCTGATCAGATTTTGGGGTGCTCTGATCAGATTTGGGTGGATTTGATCAGATTTTGGGGTGATTTGATCCCATTTTGGGATGCTCTGATCAGATTTTGGGGTGCTCTGATCAGATTTGGGGTGTTTTGAGGAGGTTTTGAGGTGCTTTGATCCCATTTTGATTGCTATGATGAGGATTTTGGAGTGCTCTGATCTGATTTTTGGGGTGCTCTGATCAGGTTTTGGGGTGCTCTGATCAGGTTTTGGGGTGCTTTGATCAGATTTGGGTGGTTTTGAGGAGGTTTTGGGGTGCTTTGATCCCATTTTGGGGTTTTGATCCCATTTTGGAGTGCTTTGATCAGATTTTGGGGTGTTTTGAGGTGCTTTGATCCCATTTTGGGGTGTCCTGAGGAGGTTTTGGGGTGCTCTGATCAGATTTTGGGGTGCTCTGATCAGATTTTTGGGTGTTTTGAGGTGATTTGATCAGATTTTGCAGTGTTTTGCTGAGGTTTTGGGGTGCTCTGATCCCATTTTGGGTGCTCTGATCCCATTTTTGGGTGCTCTGATCAGATTTTGGGGTGCTCTGATCCCATTTTGGGTGCTCTGATCAGATTTTTAGATGCTCTGATCCCATTTTGGGATGCTCTGATCAGATTTTGGGATGTCCTGATCAGATTTTTGGGTGCTCTGATCAGATTTTGGGTGCTCTGATCCCATTTTGGGATGCTCTGATCAGATTTTGGGCTGTCCTGAGGAGGTTTTTGGGTGCTCTGATCCCATTTTGGGTGCTCTGATCCCATTTTGGGTGCTCTGATCCCATTTTGGGGTGTTTTGATCAGATTTTGGGGTGTTTTGGGGTGCTCTGATCCCATTTTGGGTGCCCTGATCCCATTTTGGGTGCCATCACGAGCACTTTGCAGCGTTTTGCTCAGCTCTGGGCCGTGCCCTGACCCTTGAGCGCCACGCCGTTGCGCCGGATCGCCGTGATCGCGTTCTGCACGTCGGCCTCGGGTGCCTCCGAGCCCACGCGCACCTCCTCGAAATCCACGGGGACACAGGCGTGCCTGAGGGGACAAATGGCACCAAGTGTCACCATGGGGACAGGGACAGAGACACCACGGGGACACAGGCGTGCCTGGGACAGGGACAGGAATGTCACCAAATGTCACCAAATGTCACCTGGGGACAGGGACAGCACAGGGACACAGGCGTGTCTGAGGGGACAAATGTCACCCAGTGTCACCATGGGGACAGGGACAGGGACAGGGACACCACGGGGACACAGGCGTTCTTGGGGGACAGGGACACCAAATGTCACCAAATGGCAGCTGGGGACAGGGGTAGGGGCACCATGGGGACACAGGCATGTCTGAGGGGGACAGAGATGGCACCAAATGTCACCTGGGGACAGAGACAGGGACACCAAATGTCACCATGGGGACACAGGCGTGCCTGGGAACAGGGACAGTGTCACCAAATGGCACCATGGGGACAGGGACAGCACAGGGACACAGGTGTGCCTGGGGACAGGGACAAATGTCACCAAATGTCACCACAGGGACACAGGTGTGCCTGGGGACAGGGACAATGTCACCAAATGGGACCATGGGACAATGACAATGTCATCAAATGTCACCACATGTCACCATGGGACAGGGATAGAGACACCACAGGGACACAGGTGTGTCTGAGGAGACAGGAACAGTGTCACCAAATGTCACCATGGGACAGGGACAACGTCACCCTGGGGTCAGGAACAAATGTCACCACGGGGGAACAAATGGCACCGTGGGACAGGGATACCATGAGGACACAGGTGTGCCTGGGGGACAGAGATGTCACCAAGTGTCACCAAGTGCCACCAAGCGCCCGTCCCTCACCTGAACACCTCCTTGACGTGCAGCATCAGCTCGGGCCCGATGCCATCGCCCGGGATCAGCGTCACCGTGTGGCGCCCGCCGTACTTGGCGGGGGGGGGCTGGGGGGACAGCGCAGCTGGGAGCACAACCCCCCCTGGGGCTTTGGGGACCCCCTCTGGGGCTTTGGGGACCCCCCCCTGGGGCTTTGGGGACCCCCCCTGGGATCTTGGGGACCCCCCTTGGTGATTTTGGGGACCCCGTGGTGATTTTTGGGATCCCCCCTGGAATTCTTGGGGCCCTCCTGGGTCATTTTTGGGCCCCCCCCCCGATGGTTTTTGGGACCCCCCCATGGGGATTTTTGGGACACCCCCTGAGATTCTTGGGGTCCCCCAATAATTTTTGGGGTCCCCCCTGGGATTTTTGAGACCCCCTCCCAATGATTTTTGGGACCCCCCTGATGATTCTGGGATTTTTGGGACCCCCCCTGGGATTCTTGGGACCCCCTCTGGGGATTCTTGGGGTCCCCCCCCTGTGATTTTTGGGACCCTCCCAGTGATTTCTGGGGATCCGTTGGTGATTTTGGGACCCCTTGGTGATTTTTGGGGTCCCCCCCTGGAATTCTTGGGGCCCTCCTGGGTCATTTTTGGGCCCCTCCCCCTGGGGGTTCATGGGGACCCTCAATGGTTTTTGGCCCCCCCAATAATTTTTGGGTTCCCCCAATGATTTTTTGGGATCCCCTTGGGGATTCTTGGGGTCCCCATGGTGATTTTTGGGACCCCCCCTTGGGATTTTGGGACCCTCCCCTGGGAATTTTTGGGGTCGCCCCTTGGTGATTTTGGGACCCCACCCTGGTGATTTTTGGGACCCCCCCTGAGATTTTTGGGCCCCCCAGAAATTTTTAGGCTCCCCCAATGATTTTTTTGGGGTCCCCCTGGAATTCTTGGGCCCCTCCTGATGATTTTTGGGACCCTCCCTGATGATTTTTGGGATTCCCCCCGTGGTTTTTGGACCCCCCCCAATGATTTTTGGGATCCCCCTGGTTATTTTGGACCCCCCCCGGTGGTTTTTGGGACCCCCCTGGTGATTTTGGGGTCCCCCTGATGATTTTTGGGCCCCTCAATGATCTCTGGAGTCCCCTCTTGGTGATTTTGGGGCCCCCTCCCCATGAATTTTTGGGGTCCCTTGGTGTTTTTGAACCCCCCCTCGGAGCTTTTTGGGGTCCCCAGGAGGTTTCTGGGACCCCCCCAGGAGATTTTTGGGGTCCCCAGTGACATTTTTGGGGTCTCCAAGAGGTTTCTGGGGTCCCCAGTGACGTTTTTTGGGGTCCCCAGTGACATTTTTGGGGTCTCCAAGAGGTTTTTGGGGTCCCCAGTGACGTTTTTTGGGGTCTCAGACAGGTTTTTGGGGTCCCCAGGAGGTTTTTGGGGTACTCACGATGCTGCGTTGCTGTGGGGGGGGGAGAAGGGGGCAGTCAGTGACAAACAGAGCGCGACCCCTCCCCAAATTCCCCCCAATCCCCCACCCAGGACCCTCCCCCACCCCAAAATTTGGGGTTTGGAGCCCCCCCGAGTCCCGGGGTCCCCCCAAACCCCCCCAGGTGGGGTAAAAGGGGGGTGGGGTCGCTGTGCCCCAGGTCAGGGGGTCCCTGTGACCCCTCCCAGGTGGGGGAGGGGTTTGGGGGTGGGGGTGGGGGAGGGGCACTCACAGCATCATGGGAAATCCCGGCCTGTGCAATCCACACCTGTAATGGGAGGGGTCCCGTAAAGGATGGAGGACCCCCAAAGAAACCAGGACCCCCCCAAAAGGCTCTAAAGCCCCCTCCCCCATAGTACAGGACCCGTCCAGAAGCGCCTCATTAATTAAAAAAATGTTAATTAAACTTTGGATGGGGGTGATCCTCGGGACCCTCCGAAATCCCCCCACGACCCCCATCAATGGTTCCGCCCAAGCACCGCCCCTCCAGATATATCAGCCAATCACAGCGCGAGGCGCTGCCCATCCCACTCACTCCAGCCAATCAGCACACGGGCAACAGCGCCACACCCTCTCCAGGAGAGCCAATCAGAGTCCGGCCCGCCACTTCCGGGCCCCTGCCCTCCAGGCGGCCCTCGCGGGGGCGCCAGCCAATCACACGCCGCCGGTGCGGCGGGAACCGGCGGGAACCGGCGGGGGCGAAGCCCGGTAGGCGGCGGGCCCGGTTGTGATTGGTCACTCACCGCATGCGGCCGTAGCGCGGCCCGCACCAGGCGCCGTCGAGCTGCCGTCAATGCCGCCGCCATGATGCTCCCCCCGATTCTAGCTCGAGCTCTCGCGAGATCTCGGCACCGCCCACGAGAGGAGATAGGGCGATAAGCTCGAACTCTCGCGATAGTTCCCGCCCCACCCCTCCGCTCCGCTACCACGCCCTCACGCCGCGGCGGCCATTTTGTGCCTGGGAGGGGCGGCGGCGTGAGGCCTCATGACGAGAGGCTGGAGAGATGATGCCGCCCACACCGTTCTGTCCTGGAACGGCGATACCCTAGCGCGAAGCCCTTTCCCCAGCCGCGCTTCGTTTTGAGGGCAAAAAAACCCGCAACGGATAACGGGGGGGAGAGCTGCGGCCACCGCCCCTCAACCGTCGCTATAGCAACGTAACAGTGCGCTTGTGCAGGGGCGTGGTCGTGGCCCCGCCTCCCACGCCACAGCCGGGGCGGTCGCCATTTTACTCGCGAGGCGCATTACTGCGCATGCGTGTTTCCTTGGCCACACCCCCGACGTGCATTAGCCCCGCCTCTGATCCCCTTAGCCACGCCCCCGCCTGTACCGCAGGCCACGTTGCGCGCGGGCCGGGTCGCGCGCTCTCTTCCCATTGGTCAGCTGGCGCGCGCGTGCCCGCTTCCTGCGCTCTGATTGGTGCGCGTGGAGGCGTCGCCGCCGTTGATTGGCTACTCTCCTTGGGGGCGGGGCCGGAGGGCGGGTGCGCGCGGCCGATCATGGCGGGTGCCGGGGTGCTCCCGCTGCTGCTGCTGCTGCTGGCGGCGAGCGGGGCCGCGGGTAGGGCGGAAATCGGGGTCCTGTGGGCAGGAACGGGAACTTGTGAAGGATACCCGGGGGTCGTGAGAGCTCTGAGGGGTTCTGGGGGCTGTGAGGGTCGAGGGGGTTGCGGGAGTCGAGACCTCTGAGGGCCGTGAGGGGAAGGAGCGGACCGGCGGTTCCGTGAGGGGAATCCCGGGGCTGGTGAGGTCCGTGAGGGATCCCCGAGTACCATGAGGGGTCTCGGGGTCCCATGAGGGGTCCCGGGGTCTCATGAGGGGGGGATCTGGGGTTCCGTGAGGGGAATCCCGGGTCCCGTAAGGTCCGTGAGGGGTTCCGGGGTTTCATGAGGGGGAACCGGGGCTGGTGAAGTCCATGAGGGGTCCTGGGCCCCGTGAGGTCTGTGAGGGGTCCCGTGTGGAGTCCCGGGGTCTCATGAGGGAGTCCCGAGTCCCGTAAGGTCCGTGGGGGGGGTCCCGAGGTCCTTGAGGGGTCTCGGCGTCCTATGAGGGGTCCCAGGGTCTCATGAGGGGGTCCCGGGTCCTGGAAGGTCCGTGAGGGGTCCCGGATTCCCATGAGGGGTCCTGGATTCCCATGAGGGGTCCCGAGGTCCGTGAGGGGTCCCCCAGGAATGGGAGTCCCGGTGCATTTGGAGTCCATTGGGGCTCGTTTGGAGAGGGGGATTTGGGGGTCCCTGGGATGCTCTGGGACAGTTTTAGGGGGGTCCCTGGGGGGGATCCTGGGTCCCTGCGCTCCCGCAGATTCTGAGGGGGGGTCCCTGCCGCCCCCTGCCCAGGCGAGCCGTGCCCCGAGCCCACCATCGCCCCCTCCTATTACACCACCTCGGACGCCGTCATCGCCTCCGAGAGCGTCTTCGTGGTGGAGATCTCCCTGGTGTGCAAGAACGGCGCTCAGGTGAGACCCCCGAGGGGCTCTGGGGGGGCGTGAGGGACCCCCGAGACCCCTCCCGGACCCCCCCTGAGCGCCCCCTCCCCCGCAGAACGTGGCTCTTTACGCCGATGTGAACGGGAAGCAGTTCCCGGTGACCCGCGGGCAGGACGTGGGCAGGTACCAGGTGAGCCTGGGGGGGATTTTGGGGGGTTCAGGTGAGTGGGGAGGGGGTCCCTGGGAGGGTCTGGAGGGGTTTTGGGGGGTTTAGGTGAGTTGGGGGGGGGTCCCTGGTAGGGTTTAGGGAGGGGTTTTGGGGGGTTTAGGTGAGTGAGGGATCCCTGGGAGGGTCTGGAGGGGCTCAGGTGAGTTGGGGGAAGTCTCTGACAGGGTGTTAGGGGAGTTCTGGGGGGCTCAGGTGAATTTGGGGGAGCTCTTGGGGGGCTCAGGTGAGTGGGGGGTATCCCAAGGAGGGGCTAAGGGGGGTTTTAGGGTGCTCCAGGTGAGGCTGGAGGGCTTTGGGGGGTTGTTTTGGGGGTCTCAGGTGATTTTGGGGAAGCTCTGGGGGGTCTCAGGTGATTTTGAGGGAGCTCTGGGGGGGCTCAGATGAGTCTGGGGGGTCTCAGGTGGTTTTGGGATGCTCAGGTGATTTTGGGGGAGCTCTGGGGGGGTCTCAGGTGATTTTGGGGAAGCTCTGGGGGGTCTCAGGTGAATTTGGGGAAGCTCTGGGGGCTCTCAGGTGGGTCTGGGGGCTCTCAGCTGAGTTTGGGGGAGCTCTGGGGGTCTCAGGTGGGTCTGGGGGCTCTCAGGTGATTTTGGGGAAGCTCTGGGGGGTCTCAGGTGGGTCTGGGGGCTCTCAGGTGATTTTGGGGAAGCTCTGGGGGGTCTCAGGTGGGTCTGGGGGCTCAGGTAAATTTGGGGAAGCTCTGGGGGGTCTCAGGTGGGTCTGGGGGCTCTCAGGTGATTTTGGGGGGCTCATCCCGGATGCGTGCGTTTTGTTCTGGGAGTTCTCAGGTGACTTTGGGAGGGCTTTGAGCAGCTCTGGGGTTCTCAGGTGAGCTTGGCAGAGCTTTGGGTGTCCGGGCTGAATTTGGGGAGGGGTCCCAATGCTCCCAACGCCCCCCTCGCCCCCTCCCCAGGTGTCCTGGAGCCTGGAGCACCGCCAGGCGCAGTCGGGCACCTACGAGGTGAAATTCTTCGATGAGGAATCCTACAGCGCCCTGCGCAAGGTGGGGACCCCTCCCCAAATTCTGGGGGGGCTCTCAGGACCCCCCTGAGACCCCCAAACCCCCCCTGAGCCCCCCCTGAGCCCCCTCTGCCCCCCCAGGCCCAGAGGAACAACGAGGACGTGTCGCGGATCCGGCCGCTCTTCACCGTCAACGTCGATCACAGGGTGGGTCTGGGGGGGATCCCCCAAATCTGGGGGGGTTTTGGGGGGGATTCCCTCAAATCTGGGGGGGTTTGGGGGGGATCCCCCAAATCTGGGGGGGTTTGGGGGGGATTCCCTCAAATCTGGGGGGTTTTGGGGGGGATTCCCTCAAATCTGGGGGGTTTTGGGGGGGATTCCCTCAAATCTGGGGGGGTTTGGGGGATCCCCCACCAAGTTTGGGGGGGCTGGAAGGGTCCAAGTGCGGATTGGGGGGGGATTTGGGGGTGTTGAAGGGTCCTGGGGTGGCTCTGAGGGGTGAATTTGGGGGGGCAGGGAAATTTTGGGGGTGTCAAAGGGATTTTTTGGGGGGTAAAACTGAGATTTTGGGGTGTCTCAGGTGTTTTTTTTGGGGGGGCAGTGGGATTTTGGGGTGTCCCAGGGGTTTTTTTGGGGGTAAAACTGAGATTTTGGGGTGTCCCAGGAGGATTTTTGGGGGTAAAACTGAGATTTTGGGGTGTCCCAAATTTTTTGGGGGGGTAAAACTGAGATTTTGGGGTGTCCCAGGGGTTTTTTGGGAGTAAAACTGAGATTTTGGGGTGTCCCAGGAGGATTTTTGGGGGTAAAACTGAGATTTTGGGGTGTCCCAGGCGTTTTTTTTTGGGGGGGCAGTGGGATTTTGGGGGTGTCAAAGGGATTTTTTGGGGGATAAAACTGAGATTTTGGGGTGTCCCAAATTTTTTGGGGGGGTAAAACTGAGATTTTGGGTGTCCCAGGGTTTTTTTTTTGGGGGGGCAGTGGGATTTTGGGGTGTCCCAGGAGGATTTTTGGGGGTAAAACGGAGATTTTGGGGTGTCCCAGGGATTTTTTGGGGGGGGCAGTGGGATTTTGGGGGTGTCAAAGGGATTTTTTGGGGGTAAAACTGAGATTTTGGGGTGTCCCAGGCGTTTTTTTGGGGGTAAAACTGAGATTTTTGGGGTGTCCCAGGGGGTTTTTGGGGGTAAAACCGAGATTTTGGGGTGTCCCAAATTTTTTGGGGGGGTAAAACTGAGATTTTGGGGTGTCCCAAATTTTTTGGGGGGGTAAAACTGAGATTTTGGGGTGTCCCAGGAGGATTTTTGGGGGTAAAACTGAGATTTTGGGGTGTCCCAGGGGGTTTTTGGGGAATAAAACTGAGATTTTGGGGTGTCCCAGGGGTTTTTTTGGGGGGTAAAACTGAGATTTTGGGATGTCCCAGGGATTTTTTGGGGTTAAAACTGAGATTTTGGGGTGTCCCAGGGATTTTTTTTTGGGGGGGGTCCCACTGAGATTTTAGGGGGAATCCCACTGGGATTTTGGGGGAGGGTCCCACTGGGATTTTGGGGTGTCCCAAATTTTTTCAGGAGTAAAACTGAGATTTTGGGGTGTCCCAGGGTTTTTTTTTGGGGTGTCCCAATGAGATTTTGGGGGATCCCAGAGCTTTGAAAAGCAGCTCTGAGCTTTCCAGAATTTCATTTTTGGGGTGAAATTTTGGGAATTTTCCTGGCTCAGCACTGAGATATCGGGGTGGGGGTTGGGAGGTTTTTTTGGGGAGGGGTCTGGGGGGGTTTTGGGGTGCTCTGGTGACCCCAAAATTCCTCCCAGGGAGCCTGGAACGGGCCCTGGGTGTCCACGGAGGTGGTGGCAGCTGCCATCGGGCTGCTTGTTTATTACCTGGCCTTCAGCACCAAGAGCAGCATCCAGGCCTGAAATCGAAATAAAAATAAATCCCAACAACTCCTAAAAATTGTCCTAAAAAGTTCTTAAAAATCCCCCCCAAAAAAGGGCAAATTAACCCAAAAAATGTCAAAAAACCCCCCAAAACAACCCAAATAAAACCCAGAAAACATCCAAAAAACCCTAAAAACTGTCCTAAAAAATCTCAAAAAATTTCTCCCAAAAATCAAAAAATCCCTAAAAATGATCCTAAAAAAATTCAAAAAATCCCCCCTAAAAAGTGGCGAATTAACCCAAAAACTGTCCAAAAAAACCCCCAAAACAACCCAAATAAAACCCTAAAAACCATCCAAAAACCCCCTAAAAACAATCCTAAAATTCTCCAAAAATGCCCCCCAAATTAACCCAAAAACTACCAAAAAAACCCCAAAACCAACCCAAATAAAACCCCAAAAAGCATCCAAAAAACCCTAAAAATATTCCTTAAAAAACCTAAAAAAATCCCCCCAAAAAGCCCCAAAAACATCAAAAATTCTAAAAATTATCCTAAAACAAATAAAAAAAAAATCCCCACCCCAAACTCCAAAAACCCTCAAAAAAATCCCAGAAAAATCCCCCAAACACCCCAAAAACCATCCAAAAAAACCTAAAAAAATCCTAAAAAAAATCAAATTCCAGAAGAAACTGCCAAAACCATCCCCAAAAAAATCCCAAAAACCATCCTAAAAAAAACCCTCGAAAAACCCCAAAACCATCCCAAAAAATAAAAAAAAATCCTAAAAAAAATTTTAAAAATCCCCCAAAAACCCCAAAAAACATCCTAAAAAAACCTCAAAAAACCCCAAAGCCATCTTAAAAAATCCCAAAAATCCTAAAAAAAATTTCAAAAAATCCCCAAAAAAACATTCCAAAAAAACCCCAAAACTATCCCAAAAAACACCAAAATAAATCCTAAAAAAAAATTTAAAAATCCTCCCAAAAACTCCAAAAGTCATCCTAAAAAAAACCTCAAAAGACCCCAAAACCATCCCAAAAAACCCGAAAAAATCCTAAAATAATTTTTTAAAAATCCCAAAATAACCCCCAAAAACATCCTGAAAAAACCTCAAAAAACCCCAAAACCATCCCAAAAAACACCAAAATAAATCCTAAAATAATTTCAAAAAATCTCATAAAAAAACCCAAAATAAATCCTAAAAAAAACCCTCAAAAAACCCCAAATCCACCCCAAAAATTCCCCCCTCATCCCAAATTTGGGGGGGTGGGAGAAGAGCAGAGACCCCAAAATTGGGGGAGGGGTCTCCAAATCCTCCCCTGGACCCCAATAAAGGCGCCCCCCCCCAAATTGGGGGGTCTCGAGGGGGTCTTCGTGTCCTGAAATTCCTGGGGGGGGTCCCCAAATCCCCCAAAATTCCCCAAATTCCCCCAAAATTCCCCAGAATTCCCCAAAATCCCCCCAAAATTCCCCTAAAATCCCCCCAAATCCCCCCAAAATCCCCCTAAATTTCCCCAAAATCCTCCAAAATTCCCTCAAATCCCCCCAAAATCCCAAAAAATTCCCCCAAAATCCCCTAAAATCCCCTAAAATCCCCCCAAATTCCCCAAAATTCCCCAAAATCCCCCCAAAATTCTCCAAAATCCCCCCAAAATTCCCCCAAAATCCCCCAAAATTTCCCCCAAAATCCCCCCAAAATCCCAAAAATTTCCCAAAATTCCCCCAAAATCCCCCCAAATTCCCCCAAAATTCCCCAAAATCTCCCAAAATCCCAAAAAATTCCCCTAAAATTCCCCCAAATTCCCCAAATTCCCCCAAAATCCCCCCAAAATTCCCCAAAATTCCCCAAAATTTCCCCCAAACCCCCCCAAAATCCCAAAAAATTCCCCAAATTCCCCCCAAATTCCTCCCAAAATCCCCCCAAAATTCCCCCAAAATCCCAAAAAATTCCCCCAAAATCCCCCAAAATTCCCTCAAATCCCCCAAAATTCCCCCAAATTCCCCCCAAATCCCCCCAAAATCCCCTAAAATCCCCCCAAACTTCCCCAAAATCCCCAAAATCCCCCAAAATTCTCCCAAAATCCCCCCAAAATCCCAAAAAATTCTCCTAAAATCCCCCAAAATCCCCCCAAAATCCCCCAAAACTCCCCCAAAATTCCCCCAAAATTCCCCAAAATCCCCCAAAATCCCCCAAAATCCCCCCAAAATTTGGGAATTCCCAAAAAACCGCTACGTTTATGGGGTGATGACGTCACACCCGCCTCTCGATGACGTCACGGCGGGTGGGGGGGGGTGGGGGAGGGGTCCCGGGGTGAATTTTTGGGGGGCCCTGGGGATGGGGTGGGGGTGGGGGGGGTGGGGAATTCCCGAATTTTCCCGGAATTTCCCGGAATTCCGAGCCCGTGATTGCCGGGAATTGGGGGGGGGGGGGGAGGGGGGGGGAGGGGGCACAGCTCCAACCGCCCCTCCCCCACCCACCCAAAATATGGGGAGGGGTCCCCAAAACCCCAAATTTATGGGGTGGGGGGTCCCATCCTCTCCTCCTTGGGAAAAAAAAATCCCAAAATTTTGGGGGTTTGTCCAAAGTGACCCCAATAATTTGGGGGGGGGGCTCAGCCACATTTGGGGGTCTCAGAAATTTTGGGGAGGGGTCTCAAATATTTGGGGTTTGCTCCCCCCTCCCCAAATTGTGACCCCAAAACTCCTGGGGGGGTCACAGCCCCCTAAACCGGGACCCCAGACCCCAAAATGGGGACCCCAAAACCCCCGGGGGGGGGTCTCAAACATTTGGGGTTTGCTGCCCCCTCCCCAAATTGAGACCCCAAATTTCTGGGGGGGGTTTGGGGGTCTTTTCCCCCCCAAATGGGGGTCGCAGCCCCCCAAAATGGGGACCCCAAAACCCCTGGGGGGGGTCTCACCCTCAAATGGGGACCCCAAAACCTCAGTGAGGACTCAAATCCCCCTCCCCAAAATGGGGTCCCAAACATTCGGGGTTCTCCCCCCTCCCCAAATTGAGACCCCAAATATCCCGGGGGTCTCAAACCTCTCCCCCCGGGGGTCTTTCCCCCCAAAATGGGGTCTCACCCCCAAATCCGGCACCCCAAAACCAAGGGGGAATCTCGGGGGTCTCCTGCCCCCAAAATGGGGTCCCACCCCAAACCCACCCCCCCAAACCCATCTCGGGGGTCTTTCGCCCCCAAATCCGGGACCCCAATACCCGGGGGGGGAATTTCGGGGGTCTTTTCCCCCCCCCAAAATGGGGTCTCACCCCCCTCTTACCCCTCTCGGGGGTCCCATGTCCCCCAAATCTGAACCCTAATCCCGGGGGGGTCTCCATCCCCTCTCGGGGGTCTCTTCCCCCCAAAATGGGGTCTCACCCCCAAATCCAGAACCCCAATACCCGGGGGGGAATCTCGGGGGTCTCCTCCCCCCAAAATGGGGTCCCACCCCCCCCTTGCCCCTTTCAGGGGTCTTTCCCCCCCAAAAATGGGGTCTCATCCCCAAATCCCCCAAATCTGGGACCCCAGTACCCGGGGGGGAAATCTCGGGGGTCTTTCCCCCCCAAAATGGGGTCTCACCCCCAAATCCAGGACCCCGAAACCCGGGGGTACCCTCGGGGGTCTCTAGCCCCCAAAACGGGGTCTCACCCCCCTCTCCCCTCTCGGGGGTCCCACCCCCCCAAAACGGGGTCTCACCCCAAACCCACCCCCCTTTACCCTTCTCGGGGGTCTCTTACCCCCCCAAAATGGGGTCTTACCCAAACCCACCCCCCCTCGGGGGTCCCATCCCCCCCAAAATGGGGTCCCACCCCCAAATCCGGGACCCCAATACCCGGGGGAAGAATCTCGGGGGTCTTTCCCCCCCAAAATGGGGTCTCACCCCAAAATCTGGGACCCCAGTACCCGGGGGGGAAATCTCGGGGGTCTCTTCGCCCCAAAATGGGGTCTCACCCCCCCTTGCCCCTCTCGGGGGTCCCATCCCCCCAAAACGGGGTCCCACCCCAAACCCACCCCCTCCTCGGGGGTCTTTCCCCCTCAAAATGGAGTCCCACCCCCAAATCAGTGACCCCAATACCCGGTGGGGAGAATCTCGGGGGTCTCCTCCCCCCAAAACGGGGGGTCCCACCCCCCCTTGCCCCTCTCGGGGGGTCTCTTTCCCCCCAAAATGGGGTCTCACCCCCTCGGGGGTCCCAACCCCCCCAAACCCATCCCCCCTTACCCATCTCGGGGGTCCCATCCCCCCCAAAACGGGGGGTCCCACCCCCCTTTCTCCCCTCTCGGGGGGTCCCATCCCCACCCAGGGCGTGGCAGGGGCGTGGTCGGTGGGCGTGGCCGGTGGGCGTGGTCGGTGGGCGTGGCCCGCGCGGGGGGCGTGGCCTCGGGCGGATTATGTCAACCCCGCGGCAGCCGCAGCCCCGAGCTGGGAGCGGCAGGAGCAGGTACGGCCTGGGGAGGGGGCTCGGGGGGGGCTCCGGGGGGATTTGGGGGGTCCCCGACGGGTCCCCGGGATCGCGGGGGGTCCCCCCGGACCGAGGGGGGTCCGGGCTGGGGGCGGCGAGAACCGGGAGCGGCTCTGGGGGGGTCCCGGGGGGCTGCGAGGAGGGGGTGGGGAGGGGGGAAAGGTGGGGCTGGGGGGGGGGAATTGGGGCTGGGGGCGTTCCCGGGGTGTTTATATGGGGTGGGGGGGTAAAGGTGAATCTATAGGGTCCGTATGGGGCTGGGAGTGGGATGGAGGAGCGTCTATAGGGGCTGGGCACAGGTAAAGATGGATCTATAGGGGCTGTGTGGGGCTGGGGGATATTTGAGGGTCTAGGGAGGAAATTGGGGCTGGGGGCGTTCCCGGGCTGTTTATTGGGGATGGGGCTGTAAAGGTGAATCTATAGGGTCCATATGGGGCTGGGAGTGGGATCGAGGAGCGTCTATAGGGGCTGGGCACAGGTAAAGATGGATCTATAGGGGCTGTGTGGGGCTGGGGGTTTATTGGGGGATGGGAGGGGGGAAATTGGGGCTGGGGGCGTTCCCGGGGTGTTTATAGGGGGTGGGGGGGGTAAATGTCAATCTATAGGGTCCGTATGGGGCTGGGAGTGGGATGGAGGAGTGTCTATAGGGGCTGGGCACAGGTAAAGATGGATCTATAGGGGCTGTGTGGGGATTTGAGGGTCTGGGCGTTTATTGGGGGATGGGAGGGGAGAAATTGGGGCTGGGGGCGTTCCCGGGGTGTTTATAGGGGATGGGGCTGTAAAGGTGAATCTATAGGGTCCGTATGGGGCTGGGAGCGGGATCGAGGAGCGTCTATAGGGGCTGGGCACAGGTAAAGATGGATCTATAGGGGCTGGGGGCGATTTGAGGGTCTAGGGGGGAAATTGGGGCTGGGGGCGTTCCCGGGGTGTTTATTGGGGATGGGGGGGTAAATGTCAATCTATAGGGTCCATATAGGGTTGGGGTTGGGATTGATGGGTCTATAGGGGCTGTGTGGGGCTGGGCTCAGGTAAAGATGGATCTATAGGGGCTGGGGGGAAATTGGGGCTGGGGACGTTCCCGGGGTGTTTATATGGGGTGGGCAGAGGTTTAGGTGAATCTATAGGGTCCATATGGGGCTGGGCACAGGTAAAGGTGCATCTATAGGGCCCGTGTGGGGTTAGGTTGGGATCAAGGTGGGTCTGGGGGTGTCTATAGGGTCCGATCAAGGTACAGGTGGATCTATAGGATCCATATGGGGCTGGGCACGGGTACAGGCGGATCTATAGGGTCTCTATAGGGCTGGGCACAGGTACAGGCGGATCTATGGGATCCATATGGGGCTGGGCACGGGTACAGGCGGATCTATAGGATCCATATGGGGCTGGGCACAGGTACAGGCGGATCTATAGGGTCTCTATAGGGCTGGGCACAGGTACAGGCGGATCTATAGGGTCTCTATAGGGCTGGGCACGGGTACAGGCGGATCTATAGGGTCTCTATAGGGCTGGGCACAGGTACAGGCGGATCTATAGGGTCTCTATAGGGCTGGGCACGGGTACAGGCGGATCTATAGGGTTTCTATAGGGTCTCTGTGGGGCTGGGTGGGAGCTCCATGGGGCTGGGCAGAGGCCCAGGTGGTTCTATAGGGGCCCTATAGGGTGAGGCTGTGGGGCACAGGTGGTTCTATAGGGGTCCTATAGGGCCTGGCTGAGAGGCACAGATGGTTCTATAGGGTCAAGCGGTTCTATAGGGTGAGAGCAGGTACAGGTGGTTCTATGGGGCAGGGGCTTCTATAGGGTCGGGCTGTGGGGTACAGGTGGTTCTATAGGATGAGACAGCAGGCACAGGTGGTTCTGTAGGGTTGGGTGGTTCTATAGGGGCTCTATAGGGTGAGAGCAGGTACAGGTGGTTCTATAGGGGCTCTGTAGGGTTCTATAGGATGAGAGCAGGTACAGGTGGTTCCATAGGGTCTGGCTATGGGGCACAGGTTGTTCTATGGGTCAGGGGGCTCTATAGGGTTCTATAGGGGCTCTATAGGGTAACACAGCAGGTACAACTGGTTCTATGGGTCAGGGGGCTCTATAGGGTTCTATAGGGGCTCTGTAAGGTCGGGCTGTGGGGCACAGGTGGTTCTATAGGGTGAGACAGCAGGTACAGGTGGTTCTATAGGGTTCTATGGGGTTCTATAGGGTGAGAGAGCAGATACAGGTGGTTCTGTGGGTCAGGGGGCTCTATAGGTGCTCTATAGGGTGAGAGCAAGCACAGGTGGATCTATAGGGGCTCTATAGGGGCCCTGTGGGGTTCTGTAGGGCTCTATAGGGTGAGAGCAGGTACAGGAGGCTCTATAGGGGTTCTGTAGGGTTCTGTGGGGTTCTATAGGGTAAGAGCAGGTAGAGGTGGATCTATAGGGGTTCTGTGGGGCTCTATAGGGTGAGAGCAGTTACAGGTGGATCTATAGGGGTTCTGTAGGGTTCTATAGGGCTCTATAGGGGTTCTATAAGGTGAGAGCAGTTACAGGTGGATCTATAGGGGTTCTATAGGGGTCTATAGGGCCCGGCTGAGGGAAACGAGGCCTTTGGGGCTGGGACTGGGGCTAAAGGGGCCCCTATAGGGGATCTATAGGGGTGGGGGTGGTTTGGGTGGGTGGGGCTCTGAGCCCGGGGATCTGGGGCGGTTTTGGGGTTTTTTTGGGGCAGTTTTGGGGTTTTTTTTGGGGCTATTTTAGGGGGAATTTGGGGCAGTTTTTGGGTTTATTTGGGGCTGTTTTAGGGTTTTTTTAGGGCATGTTTTGGGGTTGTTTTGGGATTTTTTTGGGGCTGTTTTGGGATTTTTTTGGGGCTGTTTTCAGGGGATTTTGGGGCTGTTTTCGGGGGATTTTGGGGCTGTTTTGGGGCGGGGCTCTGGAGAATTTTGGGGGATTCGGAGGTTGCTTTAGGGCGGTTTCTGGATGGTTTTGGGATTGGTTTGGGGCGGTTTCTGGATGGTTTGGGGTTGTTTTTAAGGCAGTTTCGGGGTAGTTTTGGGGTGATTTTGGGGTGATTTTGGGGTGGGGCTCTGGGGAGTTTTAGGGGATTTGGGGGCGATTTTAGGATGATTTTGGGACGATTTTAAGATGATTTTAGGGCGGTTCTGGCTGGTTTGAGGTTTTTTTAGGGCGGTTTTGGGGTTGTTTTGGAGGCTGTTTTGGGGCGGGGCTCTGGCGAGTTCTGAGCGGGTTTGGGGCCGATTTTGGGATGATTTTGGGATGATTTATGGGATGATTTTGGGGCGGTTTTGGGGTCTCCACAAGGCCCAGCAGCTCGTGGGGGGGGAGGGGGCTCCGAGCAGCCTCGGTGGGGCTGGGGGCTCTGGGGGGGGGGGGGGGGGGGGCAGTGATTTAGGGGAGGGGTCCCGAGGGTCCCCAACACCCCGGGGGGGGTCTGTGGGGTCTCTATAGGTTCTCTATTGGGTCCGCGGTGTCCAACAGATGGGTGGGGCCGTGGGGGGGGGGGAGGGGGAGCGGCTCCGTCACCCCTCGCGCGCCCCCCGCCCCCCCCCCAGGGACCCCCGGGGCTGGGGAGGCTCCGGGGGGGGGTCCCGGGCAGGGAGGGGGGGGGGGAGGGGCAGTCCCGGTTCTCCCCCCTCCCCTCCCCTCCCCCCTCCTCATTTCCCTACAGGTGCCGGCCCCGCCCCCCCCCCCCCTCCCGCGCATCACCTGGGGGGATTTTGGGGTTTTTTGTTTTTTTGGGGGGGGGGTCCGCACGTTCGGGACCCCCCGGGTGGGGGAGGGGGAGGAATTTGGGGTCAACAAGGGGCTCCTTGTTCGCGCCGGGGCCGCCCCCGCTTCCGGCCGGGTGGGGCCGGGGGGGGAGGGGAGGGGACCCCAAATTCCAGCGGGGGGAGGGGGGGGTCCCAAAATCCTTCCGGGATTGGGGGGGGAGGGGGGAGGGGTCCCGAATCCTTCCGGGATTTTGGGGAGGGGGGGAGGGGAGGGGTCCCCGAATTCCCGGCTCCTCCCGGGGAGGGAGGGAGGGACCGGCTGCGCTTGGGGAGGGGGGGGAGGGGAATTTGGGGGGGGTTTAGGGGGGGGGTCCCCGCAACCCGAGACCCCCGCGGGGGGTTGGGGGGGGGAGGGGCGAGGGGATCCCTGAGTGCACCGGGCGGGGGTGGGGGAGGAGCCCCAGCTCATTTTGGGGGGTCCTAAATCCTCCTGGGGGGGTCTGGGGGGGTCGCATCCCTTTTGGGGAGGGGTCTCGGGGGGGATTTTGGGTTTTTTTGGGTTTTTTTTTGGGGGGTCCCGGCCCCGCGCGCGCCCTCCCGGCCCCGTCCCTGTCCCTGGTGCTGAATTTGGGGGAGGGGGCGGCGCTCGCAGCCCCGTGGGGGAGGGGGGGAGGGGCGGGCCGGATTGAGGGGGGGTCGCGGGGTTGGGGGGGGTGGGGGTCGCTCGCCAAGGTGACAGGGTCCCCTCATCAGGCGTTGCCATGGAAACCAGCGCATCCTCCATGGTGGGGGGGGGGGGGGAGGGGAGCGCCGTGACCGCCACACAATGGAGCCGCGATTTGGGGGGGGGGGGGGCGCGCTCGGGGGGTGTGAGACCCCCCCTCAAATCAGCCCGTGCCCCCTCCCCCCAGGCTGCCCCACCCCCCCAGGGCCGCGGCCATGGCGCTGCCCCGGGGGCTCGGCCTCGTCCTGCTGCTGCTGCTGGGGGGGCGCGGCCGCGCCATCGTCATCCCCCCCGAGTGTGAGTGGGGAGGGGGCTTCGGGGGGGGGAGGGGGCGTCAGGGGGCGGCTGAACCCCCCCCGAGTGTGAGTGGGGAGGGGGCTTCGGGGGGGGGGAGGGGGCTGAAATCCCCCCCTGTGTGAGTGGGGAGGGGGCTCAGGGGGGGAGGGGGGGCTGAACACCCCCGAGTGTGAGTGGGGAGGGGGCTTCGGGGGGGAGGGGGCTGAAATCCCCCCAGTGTGAGTGGGGAGGGGGCGCTGAACCCACCCAGTGTGAGTGGGGAGGGGGCGTCGGGGGGGGAGGGGGCGGCTGCACGGACCCCCTCTCCCCACCCCCCGCGACCTGCCCTGCATGAGGAGCCCCCCCCTCCGGCATGGAGACCCCTCCTCAAATTCAATAATTCAATTCCTGCTCCCTCCAGCATGGAGACCCTTCCCCTAATTTAATAACTCAATTCCTGCTCCTCCCAGGCATGGAGACCCCTCCCCAAATTCAATAATTCAATTCCTGCTCCCCCCCAGGCATGGAGACCCCTCCCCAAATTCAATAATTTAATCCCCCCTCCCCAAATTCAATAATTCAATTCCTGCCCCCTCCCAGCATGGAGACCCCTCCCCAAATTCAACAATTCAATCTCCCCCTCCCCAAATTCACCCCCTCGCACGTGGACACGCCCCCTCCCCCATCGCATCTTTCCGTGATTTCTGAGCACCCCCCTTGCACGAGGACCCCTCCCCACCCCCCTCTGCTCGGGGGTCTCACGGAGACCCCTCCCCACTCACGCTCTGTCTCTCCCCCCTGTGCCCCCCCCCGGACGGTGCAGATTCGCTGCACGAGCGTGAGTTTGGGGGGCTGGGGGGGGGTCCTGGGGGGTCCCAGGGTTTTGAGGGGGTC
Organism: Catharus ustulatus; assembly: GCF_009819885.2. Taxonomy (NCBI): domain Eukaryota; kingdom Metazoa; phylum Chordata; class Aves; order Passeriformes; family Turdidae; genus Catharus; species Catharus ustulatus. The sequence goes on along the minus strand of NC_046252.1, from coordinate 544,919 downwards.
CCAGGGATTTGGGGAGGGGTCTCTGTGGTCACCCCGCAGTGCCCAGGGTGGTGTTGGGGAGGGGGTCTGGGGGCTTCAGGAGCTTTTGGGGGGCTCCGGGGAAGGGTCCCGGGGGTCTTTGGGGGGTCCTGTGGGTGCCTGAGGGGGTCCCGGGGGTGTTTGAGGAGGATTTGGGGGGTCTCTGGGGGGTCTCAGGGGTCCTGAGGGGGTCCTGGTGTTGTTTGAGGAGGATTTGGGTGGTCCCGGGGGTCTCGGGGGGGAATGTCTGGGTGTTCCCAGGGGCGTCCCGGGGGTCCCTGGGGAGTCCCGGGTGGTCCTGGGGGGGTCCTGGTGTTGTTTGAGGAGGATTTGGGGTGTCCCGGGGGTCTCCGGGGGTCTCTGGGTGGTCCCGCGGGGGTCCTGGCGGTTTTTGAGGAGGATTTGGGGGGTCCCGGGTGGTCTCTGGGTGTTCTCAGGGGGTCCCGAGGATCTCTGGGTGGTCCCGGGGGGGTCCTGGCGATGTTTGAGGAGGATTTGGGGGGTCCCGGGGGGGCTCTCTGGGTGTCCCGGGTGGTCCCGGGCATGTCCCTGGGAACTCTGGGGCTGTCTCTGGGTGGTCCCGGGGGTCTCTGTGGGGTCTCTGGGTGGTCCCGGGGGTCTTTGGGGATGTCCCAGGGATGTCTGGGGTGGTCCTGGGGGTCTCTGGGTGGTCCCGGGTGTCTCTGGGGATGTCCCGGGGGGTCCCGGGGGTCTCTGGGGATGTCCCGGGGGTCTCTGGGGATGTCCCTGGGTGTCCCGGGGGTCTCTGGGGATGTCCCGGGGGTCTCTGGGGGTCCCGGGGGTCTCTGGGGGTCCCGGGGGTCTCTGGGTGGTCCCGGGGGTCTCTGGGGATGTCCCTGGGTGTCCCGGGGGTCTCTGGGGATGTCCCGGGGGTCTCTGTTGATGTCCCTGGGTTCCCAGGGGTCTCTGGGGATGTCCCGAGGTGTCCCAGGGGTCTCTGGGTGGTCCCGGGTGGTCCCGGGGGTCTCTGGGTGGTCCCGGGTGTCTCTGTTGATGTCCCCGGGGGTCCCAGCCGCTGTCCCCCCCCCCCAGTCCAGCAGCCCCCCGAGCTGACGGAGCAGCCCCCGGAGCAGCTCGTGGTGTTCCCCAGCGATGACGTCACGCTCAAGTGCGCGGCCACCGGGGAGCCCCCCGTGGAGTGAGTGACACCTCTGTCACCTCCTGTGTCACCTCCTGTGTCCCCTGTGTGTCACCTGTGTCACCTCCTGTGTCACCTGAATGTCACCTGTGTGACCTGTGTCAGCTGTGTCATCTCCTGTGTCACCTGAACGTCACCTCCTGTGTGACCTCTGTCACCTGTGTCACCTCTGTCACCTGTATGACACCTGTGTCACCTGTCGCCTCCTGTGTCACTTCTGTCACCTGTGTGACCTGTGTGTCCCCTGAGTGACACCTGTGTCACCTCCTGTGTGACCTCTGTCACCTGTGTCACCTCCTGTGTCACCTGTGTGTCACCTGTGTGTCACCACCTGTGTCACCTCTGTCACCTCCTGTGTCACCTGTGTCACCTCCTGTGTGACCTGTGTCAACTGTGTCACCTCCTGTGTCACTTCTGTCACCTGTGTGTCACCACGTGTGCGACCTGTGTCACCTGTGTGTCACCTCTGTCACCTCCTGTGTCGCTTCTGTCACCCTGTGTGACCTGTGTGTCCCCTGAGTAACATCTCTGTCACCTGTGTCACCTCCTGTGTCCCCTGAGTGACACCTGTGTCACCTGTGTGTCACCTCTGTCACCTCCTGTGTCACCTCTGTCACCTGTATGAGACCTGTGTCACCTCTTGTGTCACCTGAATGTCACGTGTATCACCTGTGTCACCTGAATGTCACCTCCTGTGTCCCCTGAGTGACACCTCTGTCACCTCCTGTGTCACTTCTGTCACCTGTGTGACCTGTGTGTCCCCTGAGTGACACCTCTGTCACCTGTGTCACCTCCTGTGTCCCCTGAGTGACACCTCTGTCACCTGTGTGTCACCTCTGTCACCTCCTGTGTCACCTCTGTCACCTGTATGAGACCTGTGTCACCTCCTGTGTCACCTGAATGTCACGTGTATCTCCTGTGTCACCTGAGTGACACCTGTGTGTCCCCTGAGTCATCTGTGTGACCTGTGTCAGCTGTGTCACCCGTGTCACCTCCTGTGTCACCTGTGTATCAGCTGTGTCACCTCTTGTGTGACCTGTGTCGCCTGTGTGTCACCTCTGTCATCTGTGTGTCCCCTGAGTGACAACTGTGTCACCTCCTGTGTCACGTCCTGTGTCCCCTGTGTGTCCCCTGAGTGACAGCTGTGTCACCAGTGTGACCTGTCTCAGCTGTGTCACCTGAGTCTCCTCCTGTGTGTCCCCTTGGTGGCACCTGTGTGTCACTTCTGTCACCTGAGTGTCACCTGAATCACCTCGTGTGTCTCCTGTGTGTTCCCTGAGTCATCTGTGTGTCACCTCAGTGGCACTTCTGTCACCTGTGTATCACCTGTGTCACCTCCTGTGTGTGTCACCTGTGTCAGCTGTGTGATCTGTGTCCCCTGAGTGTCCCCTGAGTGTCCCCTGTGTCCCTCAGTGACCCCACACACCCCCACTCCAGCCAATGTCCCCTCCCGTCTTTTGCTGTGTCCCCGTGTCCCCTCTCAGCCACTGTCCCCGTGTCCCCTCTCTCCCCGTGTCCCCTCTATCTCCCACCCCCATCCCTGTGTCCCTGCTGTCCCCGTGTCCCCCTGTCCCGCTGTCCCTGTGTCCCCCTGTCCCCCACCCCCCTTGTCTCTGTGTCCCTGTGCTGTCCCCACTGTCACTGTCCCTGCTGTCCCCCGTCCCCCTTGACCGCTGTCCCTGTGTCCCCCCTGTCGTTCCTGTCCCCGTTGACCCTGTCCCTGTGTCCCTGCCATCCCCCATGTCCCTGTCCCTGTGTCCCCACTGTATCCCCTGTCCCTGTCCCCGTGTCCCCCTTGTGCCTGTGTCCCCCTGTCCCTGTTCCCCCCGACCATGTCCCTGTCCTCCCTGTCCCTGTGTCCCTGTCCCCTGTCCCCCCTGTCCCTGTGTCCCCCCTGTCCCTGTGTCCCCCCTGTCCCCGCTGTCCCTGTCCCTGTGTCTCCACTGTCCCGTTGTCCCTGTCCCCCGTCCCTGTCCCTGTGTCCCTGTCCCTCATGTTCCCCCTCGACCGTGTCCCTGTGTCCCCACTGTCCCCCGTCCCTGTCCCCCAGGACCGTGTCCCTGTGTCCCTGTCCCCGCTGACCTTGTCCTCGTGTCCCCCCGTCCCCTGCTCCTGTGTCCCTCCTGTCCCCCATGTCCCCCCTGACCGTGTCCCCTTGTCCCTGTCCCCGCTGTCCCTGTGTCCCCTGTGTCCCCCGTCCCTCCTGTCCCTGTCCCCCCTGACCTTGTCCCTTTGTTCCCCCTGTCCCTCTGTCCCTGTCCCCCCTGTCCCCGTGTCCCCTTGTCCCTGTCCCTGTGTCCCCACTGTCCCCTGTCCCTGTCCCCGCTGACCCTGTCCCTGTCCTCACTGTCCCTCTGTCCCCCCTGACCCTGTCCCCACTGTCCCTCTGTCCCCCGTCCCTGTCCCTGTGTCTCCACTGTCCCCTGTCCCCCCTGTCCCTGTGTTACCCCTGTGTCCCCCCCTTCCCTGTCCCCGCTGTCCCTGTCCCTGTGTCCCCCCTGTCCCTGTGTACCCCCGTCCCCCCTGTCCCTGTGTCCCTCCTGACCCTGTCCCTGTCCCCTCTTGTCCCTTGTCCTCCCTGTCCCTGTCCCCCATGTTCCCCCCTGACCCTGTCCCTCTGTCCCTGTCCCCGCTGTCCCCGTGTCCCCTTGTCCCTGTCCCTGTCCCCCCTGTCCCCGTGTCCCCTTGTCCCTGTCCCCGTGTCCCCGCTGACCGTGTCCCTCTGTCCCCGTGCCCAGGTTCCGCTGGACCCGCGAGGACCGCCCGTTCTCGGGGGATCTCCCGGGGGTCTCGGTGTCCCCCGGGGGGGGGACCTTGGTCATCAACGCCAGCGTGGCCGGGCAGCTGCAGGGGAGGTTCCGCTGTGCGGCCACCAACGCGCTGGGGACGGCGCTGAGCCGCGAGAGCCGCGTCATCGCTGAGAGTGAGACCCAAAAAATACCCCTAAAACATCCCAAAATCACACCAAAAACACCCCAAAAATATCCTAAAAATCCCCCCCAAAACATCCCCCTGGGGACGGCGCTGAGCCGCGAGAGCCGCGTCATCGCTGAGAGTGAGACCCCAAAAAACATCCCTAAAACATCCCAAAATCACACCAAAAATATCCTAAAAATACCCCCCAAAAAATCCCCCTGGGGACGGCGCTGAGCCGCGAGAGCCGCGTCATCGCTGAGAGTGAGACCCCAAAAATATCCCAAAATCACACCAAAAATATCCTAAAAATATCCTAAAAACACCCCAAAAAAATCACCCCCAAAAAATCCCCCTGGGGACGGCGCTGAGCCGCGAGAGCCGCGTCATTGCTGAGAGTGAGACCCCAAAAACACCCCAAAAATATCCTAAAAACCCACCAAAAACATCCCAAAAATATCCCTAAAAAATCCCCAAAAACACCGCAGGAATCCTAAAAACAATCCCAAAAAAATCCCCCCAAAATCCCCCCCAAAAATCCCCCTGGGGACAGCGCCGAGAGTGAGACTCAATCCTCCCAAAAATCCCAAAAAATCCTCCCAAAAAAAGTCTGGCACCCCAAAATCCGAGGGGTGCCCCCAAGTGTGGGGGTCTCTGGTTTGGGGAAGGGGGGTGGGCTCCCAAATTTGGGGTTCCTGGCTCTTTTTGGGGTTCCTTGGCTGTTTTTTTTGGGGGTTCCCTGTTGGTATTTGGGGTTCCTGGCTGGATTTTTGGGGTCCCTGGTTGAGTTTTGGGGTTCCTGGTTGGGTTTTTGGGGTCCCTGTCAGTTTTTTGGGCGTCCCTGGCAGTTTTTTTGGTTCCCTGGCTGGGTTTTTTGGGGTTCCCTGTCAGTATTTGGGGTCCCTGGTTGTGTTTTTGGGGTCCCTGTCAGTTTTTGGGGTTCTTGGTTGGGTTTTTGGGTTCTCTGTTTGGTTGTTTTTGGGTTCTTGGTTGGGTTTTTGGGGTCCCTGGTTGTGTTTTTGAGGTCCCTTGTCAGTTTTGGATTCCCTGTTTGGGTTTTTGGGGTTCCCTGTCAGTTTTTGGGGTCCCTGGCTGGGTTTTTGGGTTCCCTGTTTGGGTTTTTGGCGTTCCCCAAGCAGTTTTTGGGGTCCCTGGTTGTATTTTTGGGGTCCCTGGTTGAGTTTTTGGGTCCCTGGTTGGGTTTTTGGGGTTCTTGGTTGGGTTTTTGGGTTCTCTGTTTGGTTTTTTTTGGGTTCTTGGTTGGGTTTTTGGGGTCCCTGGTTGTGTTTTTGGGGTCCCCTCTCAGTTTTTGGGGTCCCTGGTTGTGTTTTTGGGGTCCCCTCTCAGTTTTGGGGCGCTGTCCCCGCAGACACCCCACAGTGGCCCAAGGAGAAGGTGACCCCGCTGGTTTTGGGGTCCCTGGTTGTATTTTTGGGTCCCTGGCTGGGTTTTTTGGGGTTCCTGGTTGTGTTTTTGGGGTCCCCTCTCAGTTTTGGGGTCTCTCCCCGCAGACACCCCGCAGTGGCCCAAGGAGAAGGTGACCCCGGTGCAGGTGGACGAGGGGGACCCCGTGGTGCTGCCCTGCGACCCCCCCCCGGAGCGCCGTGCCCCCCAAAATCTACTGGCTCAACAGCCGTGAGTGACGGGATGGGGGGTCCCCAAAATCCTTCCTGAACCCCAAAAATCCTCTCCCTGAACCCCAAAATCCATCCTAAACCCTAAAATCCTCCCTGAACCCCAAAATCCTCTCCCTGAACCCCAAAAATCCTCTCTGAACCCCAAAATCCTCCCTGAACCCCCCCAAAATCCTCTCTGAACCCCCCCAAATCCTCCCCGAACTCCAAAATCCTTTCCCTGAACCCCAAAATCCTCCTTAAACCCCAAAATCCTCCCCTGAACCCCAAAATCCTCCCCTTGAACCCCAAAATCCTCCCTGAACCCCAAAATCCATCCCAAACCCCAAAATCCTCCCCTGAACCCCAAAATCCTCCCTGAACCCCCTAAAATCCTCCCCTGAACCCCAAAATCCTCCCCTTGAACCCCAAAATCCTCCCTGAACCCCCCCAAAATCCTCCCCTGAACCCCAAAATCCATCCCAAACCCCAAAATCCTCCCCTGAACCCCAAAATCCTCCCCTTGAACCCCAAAATCCTCCCCTGAACCCCAAATCCTCCCCCTGAATCCCCAAAATCCTCCCCCTGAACCCCAAAATCCTCCCTGAACCCTCAAAATCCATCCTAAACCCCAAATCCTCCCCCTGAACCCCAATATCCCCCCTGAACCCCCCAAAATCCTCCCCCTGAACCCCAAAATCCCCCCAAACAACTCCGTGACATTTTGGGGACCCCCCGACCCCAGGGTCAGTTTGGGGTCAGGTTTAGGATCAGTTTTAGGATCAGTTTTGGGGCCTGTTTGTGTCAGTTTTAGGATCAGTTTTAGAGTCAGGTTTGGGGTCAAGTTTAGGGTCCTGGTTTAGGATCAGTTTGGTGTGTTTTGGGGTCGGGTTTAGGGTCAGGTTTAGGGTCAGTTTGGGGTCAGTTTTGGGGTTTCCCTGTGCAGAGATCGTGCACATGGCCCAGGACGCGCAGGTCAGCACGGGGCCGGTTTGGGCTCAGGTTTAGGCTCAGGTTTAATCTCAGGTTTAGGCTCGGGTTTAGGCTCGGTTTTCCCCGCAGAGATCGTGCACATCGCGCAGGACGCCCGGGTCAGCACAGGGCTGTTTGGGGTCAGGTTTGGGATCACATTTAGGATCAGTTTTAGGAGCAGTTTTGGGGTCGGTTTGGGGTCAGATTTGGGGTCCTGGTTTAGGCTCGGGTTTAGGCCCGGGTTTAGGCTCGGTTTTGCCCCGCAGAGATCGTGCACATCGCGCAGGACGCGCGGGTCAGCATGGGGCCGGTTTGGGGTCAGGTTTAGGGTCACGTTTAGAGTCCTGGTTTAGTCTCAGGTTTAGTCTCAGTTTTAGGCCCGGGTTTAAGCTCAGTTTTGCCCCGCAGAGATCGTGCACATCGCGCAGGACGCGCGGGTCAGCATGGGCCAGGACGGGTTCCTGTACTTCGCCAACGCCCAGGTGGGCGACACCAGCCCGGATTACATCTGCCACGCCCATTACCTGGGCCCGCGCACCATCATCCAGAAGGAGCCGCTGGACCTGCGCGTGGCGCCCAGTGAGTGCCGGGACCGGACCGGAACCGGACCAGAACCCACCCAGAACCGACCCAAATCCACCCAGAACCGACCTAGAACCGACCCAGAACACCCCAGAACCAACCCAAATCCACCCAGAACCGACCCAAATCCACCCAGAACCGGCCCAGAACCCACAGGGATCTCAAAACGGCCCCAGAACCGACTCAGAACTGAACCAGAACCCACCGAGAACCCATCAAATCCACCCAGAACCAACACAGAACCGAACCAGAACACCCCAGAACCCACCCAGAACCAACCCAAATCCACCCAGAACCGAACCAGAACCCATTCAGAACTAACCCAGAACTGTCCCAAAACCGACCCAAAACTGTCCCAGAACACCCCAGAAACCCCCAGAACCCACAGGGATCCCAAAACAGCCCCAGAACCGAACCAGAACCAACACAGAACCCACCCAGAACCGGCCCAAATCCACCCAGAACCGAACCAGAACCGGCCCAGATCCACCCAGAACCGAACCAGAACCCACCCAGAACACCCCAGAACCGACCCAGATCCACCCAGAACCGACCCAAATCCATCCAGGACCAAACCAGAACCGACCCAAATCCACCCAGAACCCACCCAGAACACCCCAGAACCGACCCCAAACCGAACCAGAACCGGCCCAGATCCACCCAGAACCGAACCAGAACCGACCCAAATCCACCCAGAATCGAACCAGAACTGGCCCAGAACTGGCCCAAATCTACCCAGAACCCACCCAGAACCGGCCCAAATCCACCCAGAACCGAACCAGAACCCATCCAGAACTAACCCAGAACTGTCCTAGAACCGACCCAAAACTGTCCCAGAACACCCCAGAAACCCCCAAATCCCACAGGGACCCCAAAACCGCCCCAAAACCGACCCAAATCCACCCAAAACTGCCCCAGAATCCACCCAAAACTGCCCCAGAATCCACCCAAATCCCCCAGAACCGACCCAAAACCGAACCAGAACCCACCCAGAACCGACCCAAAACACCCCAGAACTGTCCCAGAACCCACCCAGAACACCCCCAGATCCCACAGGGACCCCAAAACCGCCCCAAAATCCAACCAAAACTGCCCCAGAACCCACCCAGAACACCCCAGAACACTCCCAAATCCCACAGGGACCCCAGAACCGCCCCAAAATCCCCCAAATCCCCCCAAAATTGACCCAAATCCCCCAAAACTACACCAGAACCCACCCAGAACCCACCTAGAACACCCCAAATTCCACAGAGACCCCAAATTCCCCAAAACTGACCCAGAACCCCCCCCGAACTCCCCCCACCCCACGGGGACCCCCTCACTTGGGGATCATCACCCCCCAAACCCCTCCCTGGACACCCCCGGTATTTTGGGGAGGGGCCTTTAACCATGCCTGGGGTTAGGGGGGATGCTGGGGGGGTCTGGGGGTGTCCTCAGGAATTTGGGGGGGTTCTGGGGGGTCTCTAACCCCTCGCCCCCCCCCCAGGTAACTCGGTGCAGTCCCGGCGGCCCCGCCTGGTGGTCCCCAGGGACCCCCACCCCACCCACGTGGCACTGAGGGGGGAGACCCTGGTGCTGGAGTGCATCGCCGAGGGGCTGTGAGTGGGGAGGGGGCTCGGGGGGTCTTGGGGGGGGGGCTTGGGATGGGTTTGGGGGGGTTTAGGGGGTCCCTGGGGGGGATTGAGGGGATCCAGATGGGGCTTAGGGGGGTCCAGAAGGGTCTTGGGGGGTCCCTGGGGGGGCTTTGGGGTGTTTTGGGGGGTTTTAGGGGGGTCCAGAAGGGTCCTGGGGGGGTCTGGGGGGGTCCTGGGGGGATTTGAGGGGGTCTTGGGGATGTTCTGGGGGGTCCTGATGGAGTTCTGGGGGATTCTGGAGGGGTCCAGAAGGATTTTGGGGGTCCCAGGGGTGTCTGGGGGGGTCCAGAAGGGTCTTGGGGGGGTTTTGGGGATCCCAGGGGGGTCTGGGGATATCTTGGGGGGGTCCCAAGGTTTATCCTGGGAGGGTCTCAGGGAATTCCCAGGTTTATCCCGGTTTAACCCCAGTCTAATCCTGGTCTAACCCCGGTTTAATCCCAGTTTTATCCCCAACCTCACACCCTGGATCTCCTGGCACCGCCTGAACGGGCCTGGGTGTCCCTGGGGTGTCCCTGGGCTCTCAGGGTTTATCCCAGTTTAGCCCCAGTTTAGTCCCAGTCTAACCCCGGTTTTACCCCAGTTTAATCCCAGTTTAATCCCGGTTTTAGCCCCACGCCCTGGATCTCCTGGGGCCGCCTGAACAGGCCTGGGTGTCCCTGGGGGTGTTCCCGAGGTCTCAGGGTTTATCCCAGTTTAACCCCAGTTCAGTCTCAGTTTAGTCCCGGTTTAACCCCGGTTTAATCCCGGTTTTAGCCCCACACCCTGGATCTCCTGGTGCCACATGAACGGGCCTGGGTGTCCCTGTGGTCTCAGGGTTTATCCCAGTCTAACCTCAGTTTAATCCCAGTTTAGTCCCAGTCTAACCACAATTTAATCCCGGTTTTAGCCCCACGCCCTGGATCTCCTGGCGCCGCCTGAACGGGCCGCTGCCGCCGGGCCGGGCCGTGCTGGACAATTTCAACAAGACGCTGCGGCTGCGCGCCGTGACCGAGGCCGACGACGGCGAGTACGAGTGCACGGCCGAGAACGGGCAGGGCAGCGCGCGGCGCAGCCACGGCGTCACCGTCGAGGGTACGGGACAAACTGGGGGAACTGGGGATACTGGGAGCACTGGGATGGGGATCGGCAGCGCGCGGTGCAGCCACGGCGTCACCGTCGAGGGTACGGGGATACTGGGGATACTGGGGATACTGGGAGCACTGGGAGGGCACTGGGATGGGGATCAGCAGCTCACGGCGCAGCCACGGCGTCACCGTCGAGGGTACGGAACAAACTGGGCAAACTGGGAGGGTACTGGGAGGGCACTGGGATGGAACTGGGATGGGACTGGGATGGGGATCGACAGCGCGCGGCGCAGCCACGGCGTCACCGTCGAGGGTGCTGGGCAAACTGGGGGAACTGGGATGGGACTGGGAGGGCACTGGGATGGGGATCAGCAGTGCACGGCGCAGCCACGGCGTCACCGTCGAGGGTACGGGACAAACTGGGGATACTGGGGATACTGGGAGCACTGGGATGGGGATCAGCAGCGCGCGGCACAGCCACGGCATCACCGTCGAGGGTATGGGACAAACTGGGAGTACTGGGACGGGACTGGGAGCACTGGGATGGGGATCGGCAGTGTGTGGCGCAGCCACGGCGTCACTGTCGAGGGTACGGGGGGAACTGGGGGAACTGGGAGCACTGGGAGGGCGCTGGGATGTGGATTGGCAGCGTGCGGTGCAGCCACGGCGTCACCATCGAGGGTACGGGGATACTGGGGGAACTGGGGATACTGGGATGGGGATACTGGGAGCACTGGGATGTGGATTGGCAGCGCACGGCACAGCCACGGCGTCACTAGTGGTCGAGGGTACGGGGGGAACTGGGGATACTGGGGGAACTGGGAGGGCACTGGGAGCACTGGGATGGGACTGGGATGGGGACTGGCAGTGCGCGGCGCAGCCACGGCGTCACCGTCGAGGCTACGGGGATACTGGGCAAACTGGGAGGGTACTGGGAGGGCACTGGGAGCACTGGGATGGGGACTGGCAGCGCGCAACACAGCCACGGCGTCACCGTCGAGGGTATGGGACAAACTGGGGATACTGGGAGGGTACTGGGAGCACTGGGATGGGGATCGGCAGTGCGCGGCACAGCCACGGCATCACCATCGAGGGTACGGGGATACTGGGGGAACTGGGGATACTGGGATGGGGATACTGGGAGGGCACTGGGATGGGGATCGGCAGCGCGCGGTGCAGCCACGGCGTCACCGTCGAGGGTACGGGGATACTGGGGGAACTGGGAGGGCACTGGGAGCACTGGGAGCACTGGGATGGGGATCAGCAGCGCGCGGCGCAGCCACGGTGTCACTGTTGAGGGTACGGGACAAACTGGGAGTACTGGGAGGGCACTGGGAGCACTGGGATGGGACTGGGATGGGGACTGGCAGTGCGCGGCGCAGCCATGGCGTCACCGTCGAGGCTACGGGGATACTGGGCAAACTGGGAGGGTACTGGGAGGGCACTGGGAGCACTGGGATGGGGACTGGGATGGGGATCAGCAGTGCGCGGTGCAGCCACGGCGTCACCGTCCAGGGTACGGGGGTACTGGGGGAACTGGGAGCACTGGGATGGGGACTGGGGACACTGGATGGGCACTGGGTGGCACTGGGTTACACTGGTCTGTACTGCGTTGTACTGGTCTGTACTGGTTCATACTGGTCTGTACTGGTTCATACTGGTCTGTACTGGTTCCACTGGGTGCGCCACTCCTGCAGCACAGTACTGGGATATACTGGGATATACTGGGTTATACTGGTTTGTAGTGGTTTATACCAGTCTATACCGGTCCATACTGGTCCATACTGGTTTATGCTGGTCCGCAGCCACCCCGTACTGGGTGCGCCGCCCCTGCAGCGCCATGCTGGGATATACTGGGTTATACTGGGATGTACTGGGATGTACTTGGATATACTGGTTTGTACTGGTTTATACCAAACTACATCAGTATGTACCGGTCCATACTGGTCCATACTGGTCCGCACTGGTCTGTACTGGTCCGCAGCCACCCCGTACTGGGTGCGCTGCCCCCGCAGCGCCGTGCTGGGATATACTGGGTTATACTGGTTTGTACTGGTTTATACCAAACTATACCAGTATATACCGGTCCATACCGGTCCATACTGGTCCATACTGGTTTATACTGGTCCGCAGCCGCCCCGTACTGGGTGCGCCGCCCCCGCAGCGCCGTGTTCGGCCCGGGCGAGACCGCGCGCCTGGACTGCGAGGTCGGCGGCAAACCCCGGCCCCGGATCAGCTGGAGCCTGAACGGGATCCCCCTGGACGGTACCGGGGGGGAGGGGAGGGGGGAGGGGAGGGGATTTGGGGTCCCTTGGGGGGTTTGGGGTCCCTTGGGGTGCGTTGGTGTCCCCGAGGATTTGGGGGGTTTGTGGGGAGGGGGTTTGGTGTCCCCGGTGTCCCCCAATGTCCCCGCAGAGCTGCCGGACTCGGGGCGTCGCTCCCTGCGGGACGGGGCTCTGGTTCTGTCCCCGAGGGTTTTGGCTGTCCCCAGTGATGTCCCCTCAGTGTCCCCATGTCCCCAATGTCCCCAGTGATGTCCCCAATGTCCCCGCAGAGCTGCCGGACTCGGGACGCCGCTCGCTGCGGGACGGGGCTCTGGTTCTGTCCCCGAGGGTTTTGACTGTCCCCAATGTCCCCAGTGATGTCCCCAGTGTCCCCTCAATGTCCCCAATGTCCCCTCAGTGTCCCCTCAATGTCCCCAATGTCCCCTCAGTGTCCCCATGTCCCCAGTGATGTCCCCATGTGTCTGTAGAGCTGCCGGACTCGGGGCACTGCTCCCTGCGGGACGGGGCTCAGGTGCTGTCCCTGAGAGTTTTGGGTGTTCCCAATAAGATCCCCAATGTCCCCAGTGATGTCCCCATGTCCCCAGTGTCCCCTCACTGTCCCCAATGTCCCCAGTGTCCCCTCAATGTCCCCGCAGAGCTGCCGGACACGGGACGTCGCTCCCTGCGGGATGGGGCTCTGATCCTGTCCCTGAGGGTTTTGGGTGTCCCCAGTGATGTCCCCTCAATGTCCCCAATGCCCCCCCAATGTCCCCATGTCCCCAGTGTCCCCTCACTGTCCCCATGTCCCCGCAGAGCTGCCGGACTCGAGGCGTCGCTCCCTGCGGGACGGGGCTCTGGTTCTGTCCCTGAGGGTTTTGGCTGTCCCCAATGTCCCCAGTGATGTCCCCAATGATGTCCCAATGTCCCCAGTGTCCCCTCAATGTCCCCCTGTCCCCGCAGAGCTGCCGGACACGGGACGCCGCTCCCTGCGGGACGGGGCTCTGGTTCTGTCCCCGAGGGTTTTGGGTGTCCCCAGTGATGTCCCCAATGTCCCCTCAATGTCCCCAATGTCCCCTCAGTGTCCCCTCAATGTCCCCAATGTCCCCCTCAATGTCCCCAATGTCCCCTCAGTGTCCCCTCAATGTCCCCAATGTCCTCTCAGTGTCCCCATGTCCCCAGTGATGTCCCCATGTGTCTGTAGAGCTGCTGGACTGGGGGCACTGCTCCCTGCGGGACGGGGCTCAGGTGCTGTCCCTGAGAGTTTTGGGTGTTCCCAATAAGATCCCCAATGTCCCCAGTGATGTCCCCATGTCCCCAGTGTCCCCTCACTGTCCCCAATGTCCCAATGTCCCCAATGCCCCCTCAGAGCTGCCGGACTCGGGACGCCGCTCGCTGCGGGACGGGGCTCTGGTTCTGTCCCTGAGGGTTTTGGCTGTCCCCAATGTCCCCAATGTCCCCAGTGATGTCCCCAATGTCCCCATGTCCCCAATGTCCCCAGTGATGTCCCCTCAATGTCCCCAATGTCCCCTCAGAGCTGCCGGACTCGGGACGCCGCTCGCTGCGGGACGGGGCTCTGGTTCTGTCCCCGAGGGTTTTGGTGTCCCCAGTGTCCCCAATGGTGTCCCCAATGTCCCCTCAGAGCTGCCGGACACAGGACGCCGCTCGCTGCGGGACGGGGCTCTGGTCCTGTCCCCGAGGGTTTTGGGTGTCCCCAGTGATGTCCCCAATGATGTCCCCAATGTCCCCTCAGAGCTGCCGGACTCGGGACGCCGCTCGCTGCGGGATGGGGCTCTGGTTCTGTCCCCGAGGGTTTTGGTGTCCCCAATGTCCCCAGTGATGTCCCCATGTCCCCAATGTCCCCTCACTGTCCCCAATGTCCCCTCAGAGCTGCCGGACTCGGGACGCCGCTCGCTGCGGGACGGGGCTCTGGTCCTGTCCCGCCTGGAGCCCAACGATTCGCTGGTGGCGCAGTGCGAGGCCACCAACAGCCACGGGCGGCTCCTGGCCAACGCCTTCGTCTACGTCGTGGGTGCGTCCTTGGGAACCCCAAAACCTGATCAATATCCCCGAAATCTTATCAATGATCTCCTTAGACCCCCCAAAATCTGATCAGTGATCCCTGGGAACCCCAAAACCTGATCACTGATCCCTGGGAACCCCAAAATCTGATCAATATCCCCCCCCAAATCTGATCAATGATCCCCTAGGAACCCCAAAACCTGATCAATACCCCCAAAACCTGATCAATACCCCCCAAAACCTGATCAATACCCCCCAAAATCTGATCAGTGATTCCCTGGGACCCCCCAAAACCTGAACAATATCCCCCAAAACCTGATCAGTGATCCCCTGGGACCCCAAAATATGATCAATAGGCCCCAAAATCTGATCAATACCCCCCAAACCTGATCAATGATGCACTGAGCCCCCCCCAAAACCTGATCAATATCCTAAAATCTGATCAATGATCCCTGGGAACCCCAAAACCTGATCAATATCCCCAAAACCTGATCAATATCCCCGAAAACCTGATCAGTGGTTCCCTGGGAACCCCAAACTCTGATCAATACCCCCCAAAATCTGATCAGTGATCCCTGGGAACCCCAAAACCTGATCAATATCCCCCCCCCAAATCTGATCAATGATCCCCTAGGAACCCCAAAACCTGATCAATACCCCCCAAAACCTGATCAGTGATCCCCTGGGAACCCCAAAACCTGATCAATATCCCCAAAACCTGATCAGTGATGCACTGAGCCCCCCCCAAAACCTGATCAATATCCTAAAATCTGATCAATGATCCCCGGGAACCCCAAAAGCTGATCAATATCCCCAAAACCTGATCAGTGGTTCCCTGGGAACCCCAAAATCTGATCAATACCCCCCAAAATCTGATCAGTGATCCCTGGGAACCCCAAAACCTGATCACTATCCCCCAAAACCTGATCAATGATCCCCTAGGAACCCCAAAACCTGATCAATACCCCCCAAATCTGATCAGTGATCCTTGAGAACCCCAAAACCTGATCAATACGCCCCCAAATCTGATCAATGATCCCTTGAGACCCCAAAACCTGATCAATGATGCACTGAGATCCCAAAACCTGATCAATACTCCCCCAAAATCTGATCAATGATCCCTGGGAACCCCAAAACCTGATCAATACCCCCCAAAACCTGATCAGTGATTCCCTGGGAACCCCAAAACCTGATCAATATCCCCAAAACCTGATCAATATCCCCAAAACCTGATCAGTGGTGCACTGAGCCCCCCCCAAAACCTGATCAATATCCTAAAATCTGATCAATGATCCCCGGGAACCCCAAAAGCTGATCAATACCCCCCAAAATCTGATCAGTGATCCCTGGGAACCCCAAAACCTGATCAATTTTCCCCCCCAAATCTGATCAATGATCCCCTGAGAGACCCCAAAACCTGATCAGTGATCCCCTGGGACCCCAAAACATGATCAATAGCCCCCAAAATCTGATCAATAATCCCCCCGTTGCCATGGTGACGCCGTTGCCTGGATACGGGTGTGGTACCCGGCCCTCTGGCGGTTGCCATGGCAACCACTCCTTGCAGCCCGGGGTACCTGTTGCCATGGAGACGGCGGGGATGCCCAGGGGGGGAATTTGGGGTCCCAGGTGTTGATTTTGGGATCCCAGGGGGAAAATTTGGGGTCCCAGGGTTGGATTTTACTCCCTGTGGGGTCCCAGGTGTTGATTTTGGGGTCCTAAGGTGCAGATTTGGGGTCCCAGGGGGAATTTTGGGGTCTCAGGGGGGAATTGGGGTCCCACGAATGGATTTGGGATCCCAGGGGGAAAATTTGGGGTCCCAGGTGTTGATTTTGGGGTTTCAGGGAGGGATTTGGGGTCCCAGGGTTGGATTTTACTCCCTGTGGGGTATCAGGGTGGGGATTTTGGGGTCCCAGGGGGAATTTTGGGGTCCTGGGGAGGGATTTGGGGTTCCAAAGTGCAGATTTGGGGTCCCAGGGTGCAGAATTTGGGGTCCCAGGTTGGGATTTGGGGTCCCAGGGGGGATTTGGGATCCCAAGGTGCAGATTTGGGGTCCCAGGGGGGGAATTTTGGGGTCCCAGGGGGAATTTTGGGGTCCTGGGGAGGGATTTGGGGTCCAAAAGTGCAGATTTGGGGTCCCAGGGTGGGATTTGAGGTCCCAGGGGAGATTTTGGGATCCCAGGGTGCAGATTTGGGGTCCCAGGGGTGAATTTGAGGTCCTTGGGAGGGATTTGGGGTCCCAGAGTGCAGATTTTGGGGTTCCAGCGTTCAGATTTTGGGTTCCTGGGGGGATTTTGGGATCCCAGGGTTCAGATTTCGGGTTCCTGGGGGGATTTTGGGGTCCCAGAGGGGATTTTGGGATCCCAGGGTGCAGATTTGGGGTCCTGGAGTGCAGTTTTGGGGTCCCCTGGTGGGGATTTTGGGGTCTTGGGGGGGAAATTTGAGGTCCTCGAGAGGGATTTGGGGTCCCAGGGTTGGATTTTACTCCCTGTGGGGTCCCAGGGGGAATTTTGAGGTCCCAGGGTTCAGATTTGGGGTCCCAGGGGGGGAATTTTGGGGTCCCGGGGCGAATTTTGGGGTCCTGGGGAGGGATTTGGGGTCCCAAAGTGCAGATTTGGGGTCCCAGGGGTGAATTTGAGGTCCCAGGTTGGGATTTGGGGTCCCAGAGTGCAGATTTTGGGATCCCAGGGTTCAGATTTCGGGTTCCTGGGGGGATTTTGGGGTCCCAGAGGGGTTTTTGGGATCCCAGGGTGCAGATTTGGGGTCCTGGAGTGCAGTTTTGGGGTCCCCTGGTGGGGATTTTGGGGTCTCGGGGGGGAAATTTGAGGTCCTCGAGAAGGATTTGGGGTCTCAGGGTTGGATTTTACTCCCTGTGGGGTATCAGGGTGGGGATTTTGGGGTCCCAGGGTGCAGATTTGGGGTCCCAGGGAGGGGATTTTCGTGTCTCAGGGGTTATTTTGGGATCTCAGGGTGCAGATTTTGGGTCCCAGGGTGCAGATTTTGGGATCCCAGGGAGGATTTTGGGGTCCCAGGGTGCAGATTTTGGGATCTCAGGGAGGATTTTGGGTCCCAGGGTGCAGATTTTGGGGTCCTAGAGTGCAGATTTTGGGATCTCAGGGTGCAGATTTTGGATCCTAGAGGGGTTTTTGGGGTCCCAGGGTTCAGATTTTGGATCCCAGAGGGGTTTTTGGGGTCCCAGGGTTCAGATTTGGGGGTCCCAGGGGTTATTTTGGGGTCCCAGGGTGCAGATTTGGGGGTCCCGAGGGTCCCTGACCACCCCAACCCCCCCAGAGCTGCCAGAGAGCTTCCCAAGGAGGGGATTTTGGGGTCCCAGAGGGATTTTAGGGGTCCCAGGGTGCAGATTTGGGGGTCCCGGGGGTCCCTGACCGCCCCACTCCCCCCAGAGCTGCCAGAGAGCTTCCCAGGGAGGGGATTTTGGGGTCCCAGAGGGGTTTTTGGGGTCCCAGGGTGCAGATTTTTGGATCCCAGAGGGGTTTTTGGGGTCCCAGGGTGCAGATTTTGGATCCCAGAGGAGTTTTTGGGGTCCCAGGGTGGGATTTGGGGGTCCCGGGGGTCCCTGACCACCCCAAATCCCCCCAGAGCTGCCAGAGAGCTTCCCAGGGAGGGGATTTTGGGGTCCCAGAGGGATTTTTGGGGTCCCGGAGTGCAGATTTGGGATCTCAGGGTGCAGATTTTGGACCCCAGAGGAGTTTTTGGGGTCCCAGGGAGGATTTTGGGTCCCAGGGTGCAGATTTTGGGGTCCCAGAGTGCAGATTTTGGGATCTCAGGGTGCAGATTTGGGGGTCCCGGGGGGGAATTTGGGGTCCCAGAGTGCAGATTTGGGATCTCAGGGTGCAGATTTTGGATCCCAGAGGGGTTTTTGGGGTCCCAGGGTTCAGATTTTGGGGTCCCAGGGATCCCTGACCACCCCACTCCCCCCAGAGCTGCCGGTGAGGTTCCCAGGGAGGGGATTTTGGGGTCCCAGAGGGATTTTTGGAGTCCCAGGGTGCAGATTTTGGGATCCCGGGGGTCCCTGACCACCCCACTCCCCGCAGAGCTGCCGGTGCAGATCCTGACTCCGGACGGGGAGCGTTACGCCGCGGTGGAGAACCAGACGGTGATCCTGCACTGCCGCACCTTCGGGGCTCCCGCGCCCGCCGTGGAGTGGTGAGACCCCAAACCTCCCTAAAACCCCCCTAAAACCACCCCAAAACCAGCCTGAACAACCCTAAACCTCCCTAAAACCACCCCAAACCTCCCCAAAACCTCCTTAAAATCTCCCTAAAACCAGCCTGAACCACCCTAAACCTCCCTAAAAACACCCCAAACCACCCCAAAATCAGCCTTAACCACCCTAAAACCACCCCAAAGCCAGCCTGGACCACCCCAAAACCAGCCTAAAAACACCCCAAAACACCCCAAAATCAGCCTGGACCACCCAAAACCAGCCTGAACCACCCTAAAACCACCCCAAACCAGCCTAAAACCACCCCAAACCTCCCTAAAACCTCCCTAAAACCACCCCTGCACCCCAAACCTCCACATTCCCACCCCAAAACCAGCCTGAACCACTCCAAAACCACCCCAAACCACCCCAAAAACACCCCAAAACCAGCCTGAACCACCTCAAACCTCCCTAAAACCACCCCTGCACCCCAAACCTTCACATTCCCACCCTAAAATCAGCCTGAACCACCCCAAAACCACCCCTGCACCCCAAACCTGCCACAAACCACCCCAAAATCAGCCTGAACTACCCTAAACCACCCCAAAACCACCCCAAAACCACCCCAAACCTCCACATACCAACCCCAAACCTGCCTCAAACCACCCCAAAATCAGCCTGAACCACCCTAAAACCTCCTTAAACCACCCTAAAACCACCCCTGCATCCCAAACCTCCACATAGCCATCCTGAAACCACCCCAAACCCCCCCAAACCCCCCCCAAAAACGCCCCTCAACCCCCCCAAACTCCCCAAACCCCCCTGAACCCGTTTTTTCCTTCCCCAGGCTCATCCCCACCCTAGAACCGGCCCTCCAGGATGACTGAAACCCTCCCAAAACTCCCCCAAACCCCCCTGAATCCCCCTTTTCCCTGCCCCAAACCCCCCTGAATCCCCCTTTTCCCTGCCCCAAACCCCTCTGAATCCCCCTTTTTTCCCCCCCTAGGCTGACCCCCACCCTGGAGCCAGCCCTCCAAGATGACTGAAACCCCCCCAAACCCCCCTGGTTCTCCCCCAGATCTCCCCCAAACCACCCCCAAATCCCCCAAACCCCCCTGAATCCCCCTTTTCCTCCCCCCAAACCCCCCTGAACCCCGTTTTTCCCCCCCCAAACCCCCCTGAACCCCGTTTTTTTCCCCCCTCCAGGCTCACCCCCACCCTAGAACCGGCTCTCCAGGATGACTGAATCACCTCCAAATCCCCCCCCAAACCCCCCCAGATCCCCCCCAAACCCCCCTGAACCCCGTTTTTGCCCCCTCCAGGCTCACCCCCACCCTAGAACCGGCTCTCCAGGACAGCTGAAACCCCCCTGAACCCCCCTGAACCCCGTTTTTCCCCCCCAGGCTGACCCCCACCCTGAAGCTGGCCCTCCAGGATGACTGAACCACCCCAAATCCCCCCCAAACCCTCCTGAATCCCCCCCAAACCCCGCTGAACCCCGTTTTTTCCCCCCTCCAGGCTGACCCCCACCCTAGAACCGGCCCTCCAGGATGACTGAAACCCCCCTGAATCCCCCCCAAACCCCTCTGAATCCCACTTTTCCCCCCTCCAGGCTGACCCCCACCCTAGAACCGGCCCTCCAGGACGATCGAGCCTTCGGTTTCACCAACGGCTCGCTGCGGCTGGGCCCGGTGCTGCGGGGGGACTCGGGGGTCTTCACCTGCCGAGCCCACAACGCGCACAGCAACGGCAGCGTCAGCGCCCGGCTCCGCGTGCACGGTCAGCGGGGAGAGGGACCCCCGGGGGGGGATGGGACCCCCGGGTGGGGAATGGGACCCCCGGGTGGGGAATGGGGGCACGAGTGTGGGATGGGACCCCCGGGTAGGGAACAGGATCCCCGGGTAGGTGATGGGACCCCCGGGGGGGAGAGGGACCCCCGGGACCCCCGGGTGGGGGATGGGACCCCCGGGGGGGGAGCGGGACCCCTGGGTGGGGAATGGGACCCTGGGTGGGGAGCAGGACCCCTAGATGGGGAACGGGACCTCTGGGTGGGCAACGGGACCCCCGGGGGGGAAATGGGACCCAGAGTGTAGAATGGGACCCCCGGGTGTGGGGAATGGGACCCCTGGATGCGAACAGGACCTCCGGGTGGGGAATGGGACCCCTGGGTGGGGAATGGGGGCACAGGTGTGGGATGGGACCCCCAGGTGGGGACAGGGACCCCTGGGTGGGAGAGGGACCCCCGGGTGGGGAGTGGGACCCCCAGGACCCCTGGGTGTGGGATGGGACCCCCGGGTAGGGAACAGGATCCCCGGGTAGGGGATGGGACCCCCGGGTGGGGAATGGGGGCACGGGTGTGGAGAGGGACCCTGAGTGGGGCATGGGACCCCCGGGGTGGGAGCAGGACCCCTGGGGGGCGAATGGGACCCCTGAGACCCTCAGGTGGGGAATGGGACCCTTGAGAGGGGAGAGGGACCCCTGGGTGGGGAATGGGGGCACGGGTGTGGGATGGGACCCCCGGTGGGGAATGGGATCCCCAGGACCCCGGGGTGTGGGATGGGGGCATGGGTGGGGAGAGGGACCCCCGGGTGGGGAATGGGACCCTCGGGGGGGCATTGGGACCCCCGGGTGGGGAATAGAACCCCCGGGGGGGGAGTGGGACCCTCGGGGGGGAGAAGGACCCCCGGGTGGGGAACAGGATCCCCGGGGGGGGAATGGGACCCCTGAGTGGGGAACAGGAAGCCTGGGTGGGGAGTGGGACCCCCAGGACCCCCGGGTGGGGAACGGGACCCCTGAGTGGGGAATGGGGGCACAGGTGGGCAATGGGACCCCTGAGTGTGGGATGGGAACCCCTGGATGGGGAGTGGGACCCCCAGGACCCCCGGGTGGAAAATGGGACCCCCGGGTGGGGAATGGGACCCCCGGGGCGGGGAGAGGGACCCTTGGGTGGGGAATGGGACCCCCGGGTGGGGAATGGGACCCCTGAGTGGGGAATGGGACCCCCGGGTGGGGAATGGGGGCACGGATGGGGAGCGGGACCCTGAGTGGGGCATGGGACCCCCGGGGTGGGAGCAGGACCCCCGGGGGGAGAGAGGGACCTCTGGGTGGGGAATGGGACCCTTGAGACCCTCAGGTGGGGAATGGGACCCCTGGGTGGGGAGCGGGACCCCTGGGTGGGGAACGAGACCCCCGGGTGGGGAGAGGAACCCCTGGGCGGGGAGTGGGACCCCCGGGTGGGGAATGGGACCCCTGGATGGGGAATGGGGGCACAGGTGGGCAATGGGACCCCTGAGTGTGGGATGGGAACCCCTGGATGGGGAGTGGGACCCCCAGGTGGGGACGGGACCCCTGGGTGGGGACGGGACCCTTGAGACCCTCAGGTGGGGAATGGGACCCCTGGGTGGGGAGAGGGACCCCCGGGTGGGGAGTGGGACCCCCGGTGGGGCATGAGACCCCTGAGTGGGGAACAGGAAACCTGGGTGGGGAGGGGGACCCCCAGGACCTCCGGGTGGAAAATGGGACCCCCAGGTGGGGACGGGACCCCTGGGTGGGGACGGGACCCCTAGATGGGGAGTGGGACCCCCGGGTGGGGACGGGACCCGTAGGTGAGGAATGGCACCCTTGAGTGTAGGGTGAGACCCCCGGGTGGGGAGTGGGACCCCCAGGACCCCCGAGTCCAGCCTGGGACCCCCAGACCCCATCCAGGACCCCCCAAACCCCTGCAGACCCCCCACATTCACCCCCCCAAATCCCTTCTGGGACCCCCAAATTCTCCCCAGACCCCCCCTCACCCCCATTTCCCCCCCCCCCCAGCCGCCACCCGGATCGCGGTGCCCCCCCAGAGTGTGACAGCCAAGAAGGGCGAGTCGGTGACGTTCAGCTGCGGGGCCACCTTCGACCCCGGCCTGGAGCCCCGCGGGCTCCTGTGGCTGCGGGACGGGACCCCCGTGACCGAGAGCCCGGACAGCGACAAGTGAGGGGCTGGGGAGGGGTCCTGGGGGATTTTGGGAGTACCAGGAAGGGTTTGGGGGGGATTTGGGGGTCCCAGGAAAGGTTTGAGGGGGGGCTCCTGTGGCTGCGGAACGGGACCCCCGTGAAGGAGAGCCCGGACAGCGACAAGTGAGGGGCTGGGGGGGTCCTGGGGGGCTTTTGGGGGTCCTAGGAAGGGTTTGAGGGGGTCCTGGGGGGGATTTGGGGGTTTGGGGGGTCTCCTGTGGCTGCGGGATGGGACCCCCGTGAAGGAGAGCCCCGACAGTGACAAGTGAGGGGCTGGGGGGGGTCCTGGGGGGGATTTGGGAGGTTTGGGGGGGATTTGAGGGGGTCCTGGGGGGCTCCTGTGGCTGCGGGACGGGACCCCCGTGACGGAGAGCCCGGACAGTGACAAGTGAGGGGCTGGGGGGGGTCCTGGGGGGGATTTGAGGGGGTCCTGAAAGGGTTTGGGGGGGTCCTGGGGGGTGCTCCTGTGGCTGCAGGATGGGACCCCTGTGAATGAGAGCCCTGACAGCGACAAGTGAGGGGCTGGGGGAGATCCTGGGGGCAATTGGGGGGGTCCTGAAAGGGTTTGGGGGGTCCTGGGGGAATCCTTGGGGGATTTGGGGGCTTCAGAGGGGTCCTGGGGGGAATTTCGGGGGTTTGGGGGGGGCTCCTATGGCTGCGGGATGGGACCTCCGTGAGCGAGAGCCCTGACAGTGACAAGTGAGGGGCTGGGGTGGGGTCTGGGGGGGATTTGGGGGGTCCTAGGAAGGGTTTGAGGGGGTCCTGGGGGGGTCCTGGGGGGATTTGGGGGGTCCTGGGGGGGATTTGGAGGGTCCTGGGGGGTCTCCTGTGGCTACGGGATGGGACCCCCGTGAATGAGAGCCCTGACAGTGACAAGTGAGGGGCTGGGGGGGGTCCTGGGGGGGATTTGGGGGGTCCTGGGGGGGTCCTGGGAGGGTTTGGGGGGCTTCTGGGGGGGTCTCCTGTGGCTGTGGGACGGGACCCCCGTGAAGGAGAGCCCGGACAGTGACAAGTGAGGGGCTGGGGGTGGGGTTTGGGGGGGTCCTGGGGGGCTTTTGGGGGTCCTAGGAAGGGTTTGAGGGGGTCCTGGGGGGGGTCCTGGGGGGATTTGGGGGGTCCTGGGAGGATCTCCTGTGGCTGCGGGACGGGACCCCCGTGACGGAGAGCCCGGACAGTGACAAGTGAGGGGCTGGGGGGCGGAATGGGGGGGTCCTAGGAAGGGTTTGAGGGGGTCCTGGGGGGGTCCTGGGGGAATTTGGGGGGGTCCTGGGGGGCTGCTGTGGCTGTGGGATGGGATCCTTGTGAATGAGAGCCTCGACAGTGACAAGTGAGGGGCTGGGGGGGGTCCTGGGGGGGCTGAGGGTGCTAGGAAGGGTTTGAGGGGGGATCTCCTGTGGCTGCGGGACGGGACCCCCGTGACCGAGAGCCCGGACAGCGACAAGTGAGGGGGTGGGGGGGGGTCTGGGGGGGTTTGAGGGGGATTTGGGGGGGGTCCTGAAAGGGTTTGGGGGGTCCTGGGGGGTCCTGGGGGGATTTGGGGGATTCAGAGGGGTCCTGGGGGGGATTTGGGGGGTTTGGGGGGGCTCCTGTGGCTGCGGGACGGGACCCCCGTGACGGAGAGCCCGGACAGCGACAAGTGAGGGGCTGGGGTGGGATCTGGGGGGCTTTTGGGGGTCTCAGGAAGGGTTTGAGGGGGATTTGGGGGTCCCAGGAAAGGTTTGAGGGGGGGCTCCTGTGGCTACAGGATGGGACCCCCATGAATGAGAACCCCGACAGTGACAAGTGAGGGGCTGGGGGGGGTCCTGGGGGGGTTTCGGGGTCCTGAAAGGGTTTGAGGGGGTCCTGGGGGGGATTTGGGGGGTTTGGGGGGTCTCCTGTGACTGCAGGATGGGACCCCCGTGAGCAAGAGCCCAGATAGCGACAAGTGAGGGGCTGGGGGGGGTCTGGGGGGATTTGGGGGAATTTGGGGGGGTCCTGGGGGGATCTCCTGTGGCTGCGGGATGGGACACCCATAAATGAGAGCCCTGACAGCGACAAGTGAGGGGCGGGGGGGGTCTCTGGGAGGGATTTGGGGGGTCCTAGGAAGAGTTTGGGGGAAATTTGGGGGTCCTGAAAGGGTTTGGGGGGGTCCCGGAAAGGGTTTGGGGGGCCGGTTGGGGTTCCCAGGAAGGGATTTGGGGTGGATTTTGAGGCTCCAGGATGGATTTTGGGATCCCATTGTGAATTTTGGAGTGGATTTTGAGGCTCCATGATGGATTTTGGGGTCCCATTGTGGATTTCAGGTGGATTTTGAGGCTCTAGGTTGGAATTTGGGGTGCCCTGATGAATTTTGGGGTCCCATTATGAATTTTGGGATGCCGTGATGGATTTTGGGGTGCCATTGTGGATCTTGGGGTCCCAGGATGGATTTTGGGGTGGATTTTGATGCTCCATAATGGATTTTGGGGTGTCCTGATGGATTTTGAGGCTCCATTATGAATTTTGGGGTGCCAGGTTCTCGGTGGCCGGGGACTCTCTCACAGTAGCCGGGTTTGACTACGGGGACCAGGGAGGATTTTGGGGTCCCAGACAGGATCTGGGGGGGATTTTGGGGTCCCATGATGGATTTTGGGATCCCATTATGAATTTTGGGGTGCCCTGATGGATTTTGGGGTTCCAGGAAGGATTTGGGATGGATCTGGGGATCCCAGGATGGATTTTGCGGTGCCCTGATGGATTTTGGGGATCCCATTGTGGATTTTGGGGTGGATTTTGAGGCTCCAGGATGGATTTTGAGGTCCCATGATGGATTTTGGGATCCCATTATGGATTTTGGGGTGGACTTTGAGGCTCCAGGATGGATTTTGGGATCCCATTGTGGATTTTGTGGTTCCATGATGGATTTTGGGGTGGATTTTTGGGATCCCATTGTGGATTTTGGGGTGGATTTTGAGGTTCCATGATGGATTTTGAGGTCCCAGGATGGATTTTAGGGATCTCATTATGAATTTTGGGGTCCCATTGTGGATTTTGGGGTGGATTTTGGGATCCCATTGTGGATATGGGGTGAATTTTGAGGCTCCATGATGGATTTTGGGGTGGATTTTCGGGTGCCCTGATGGATTTTGGGGATCCCATTATGAATTTTGGGGTACCCTGATGGATTTTGGGGATCCCATTATGAATTTTGGGGTGCCCTGATGGATTTTTGGGGATCCCATTGTGGATTTTGGGGTGGATTTTGGGGTCCCATTGTGGATTTCAGGTGGATTTTGAGGCTCTAGGTTGGAATTTGGGGTGCCCTGATGGATTTTGGGGGGTCCCATTATGAATTTTGGGGTACCCTGATGGATTTTGGGGCGCCATTGTGGATCTTGGGGTCCCAGGATGGATTTTGGGGTGGATTTTGGGGTGTTCTGATGGATTTTGGAGGGTCCCATTGTGGATTTTGGGGTGCCCTGATGGATTTTGGGGTCCCAGGATGGATTTTGAGGCTCCATTATGAATTTTGGGGTGGATTTTCGGGTACCCTGATGGACTTTGGGGATCCCATTGTGGATTTTGGGGTGCCAGGTTCTCGGTGGCCGGGGACTCGCTCACGGTGGCCGGGTTTGACTACGGGGACCAGGGAGGATTTTGGGGTCCCAGACAGGATCTGGGGGGGATTTTGGGGTCCCAGGATGGATTTTGGGATCCCATTGTGGATTTGGGGTGGATCTGGGGATCCCAGGAAGGATTCTGGGGTCCCATGATGGATTTTAGGGATCCCATTATGAATTTTGGGGTGCCCTGATGGATTTTGGGGTTCCAGGAAGGATTTGGGATGGATCTGGGGATCCCAGGATGGATTTTGCGGTGCCCTGATGGATTTGGGGGATCCCATTGTGGATTTTGGGGTGGATTTTGAGGCTCCAGGATGGATTTTGGAGTGCCCTGATGGATTTTGGGATGCCATTGTGGATTTTTGGGATCCCATTGTGGACTTTGGGGTACCAGGATGTATTTTTGGGATCCCATTGTGAATTTTGGGGTGGATTTTGGGGATCCCATTGTGGACTTGGGGTAAGTTTTGAGGCTCCATGATGGATTTTGGGGTGGATTTTCGGGTGCCCTGATGGATTTTGGGGATCCCATTATTGATTTTGGGATCCCATTTATGAATTTTGGGGTGCCAGGTTCTCGGTGGCCGGGGACTCTCTCACGGTGGCCGCCGTTGACTACGGGGACCAGGGAGGATTTTGGGGTGGATTTGGAGATCCTATGATGGATTTTTGGGTCCCATTGTGGATTTGGGGTGGATCTGGGGATCCCAGGAAGGATTCTGTGGTCCCAGGATGGATTTTGGGGTCTCATTGTGGATTTTGGGGTGGATTTTGAGGCTCCATGATGGATTTTGGGGTGGATTTTCGGGTGCCCTGATGGATTTTGGGGTCCCAAGATGGATTTTGGGGTCCCATTATGAATTTTGGGATCCCATGATGAATTTTGGGGTACCCTGATGGATTTTGGGGTGCCAGGTTCTCGGTGGCCGGGGACTCTCTCACGGTGGCCGCCATTGACTACGGGGACCAGGGAGGATTTTGGGGTGGATTTGGAGATCCCAGGAAGGATTTGGGGTGGATTTTGAGGCTCCATGATGGATTTTTGGGTGCCAGGAAGGATTTGGGGTGGATCTGGGGATCCCAGGATGGATTTGGGGTGGATTTTGGAGTCCCATTATGAATTTTTGGGTGGATTTTGGGATCCCATTGTGGATTTTGGGGTGGATTTTGAGGCTCCAGGATGGATTTTTGGGATCCCATTGTGGATTTTGGGGTCCAGGTTCTCGGTGGCCGGGGACTCTCTCACGGTGGCCGCCGTTGACTACGGGGACCAGGGACGGTTCCGGTGCCGAGCCTGGACCCCGCTGGACGCGGCCGAGGCCGAGGCCGAGCTCAGGGTCGTGGGTGAGACCCCAAAAACGGGGAGGGGGACCCTAAAAATGGGGAGGGGGACCCCAAAAATGGGGAGGGGACCCAAAAAATGGGGAGGGGAGCCCAAAAATGGGGAGGGGACTCTGAAAATGGGGAGGGGACCCAAAAAAATGGAAATGGGGACCCTAAAAATAGGGAGGAGAACCTAAAAATGGGGAGAGGCCCCAGAAAATGGGAATGGAAACCCTAAAAATGGGGAGGGAACCCAAAAAATGGAAATTGGGATCCTAAAAATGGGAATGAAGACCCTAAAAAATGGGGAGGCGACACCAAAAATGGGGAGAGGGACCCAAAAAATGGGAATGGGGATGCCAAAAAATGGGGAGGGGACCCAAAAAACGGGAATTGGGACCCCTAAAATGGGGAGGGGGACTCCAAAAATGGGGAGGGGACCCAAAAAATGGAAACGGGGACCCCAAAAATGGGGAGGCAACCCAAGAAATGGGGAGGGGCCCCTAAAAATGAGAATGGAGACCCCAAAAAATGGGAATGGGGATGCTAAAAAATGGAGAGGGAACCCTAAAAATGGGGAGGGAACCCCAAAAATGGAAATGGGGACACTAAAAAATGGGGAGGGGACCCAAAAAATGGGAATTGGGACCCTAAAAATGGGGAGGGGAACCTAAAAATTGGGATGGGGACCCCAAAAATGGGCATGGGGACCCTAAAAATGGGAATTGGGACCCCAAAAAATGGGGAGGAGACCCCAAAAAATGGGAGTGGGGACCCTAAAAATAGGGAGGAGACCCCAAAAAAGGATTTTTCCCATTATTCCCCCTTTATTCCCTCATTATTTTCCCCATTTTTCCCCATTGTTTTCCCCCATTTTCCCCCCATTTTCCACCCCATTTCTCCCCATAATTTCCCCCATTTTTTCCCATTTCCCCCCTTCATTTCCCCCATTATTTTCCCCCATTTTTTCCCATTTTCCCCTCATAATTCCCCCCATTTCCCCCATAATTTCCCCCATAATTACCCCATAATTTCCCCCATTTTTCCCATTTTCCCCATAATTTCTCCCAATTTTTCCCATTTTCCCTCATAATTTCCCCTGTAATTTTCCCCATTTCCCCCCCATTTCTCCCCATAATTTCCCCCATTATTTTTTCCCATTTTTTCCCATTTTTCCCATTTTCCCCAATTTTCCCCCCATTTCCCCCATAATTTCCCCCATTATTTTTTTCCCATTTTCCCCTTCATTTCCCCCATTATTTTCCCCCATTTTTCCCATTTTCCCTCATAATTCCCCCCATTTTCCCCCATAATTTCCCCCATAATTTCCCCCATAATTTCCCCCATAATTTCCCCCATAATTTCCCCCATAATTTCCCCATAATTTCCCCCATTTTTCCCATTTTTCCCCATAATTTCTCCCAATTTTTTCCCATTTTCCCTCATAATTTCCCCTGTAATTTTCCCCATTTTCCCCCCATTTCTCCCCATAATTTCCCCCATTATTTTTTCCCATTTTTTCCCATTTTTCCCGTTTTCCCCCATTTCCCCCATAATTTCCCCCATTTATTTTTTCCCATTTTTCCCATTTTCTCCAATTTTCCCCCCATTTCCCCCATTATTTTCCCCCATTTTTTCCCATTTTCCCCCATAATTTCCCCCATAATTTCCCCCATAATTTCCCCATAATTTCCCCCATTTTTCCCATTTCTCCCCATAATTTCTCCCATTTTTTTCCCATTTCCCCTCATAATTTCCCCTGTAATTTCCCCCCGTTTTTCCCATTTCTCCCCATAATTTCTCCCATTATTTTTTTCCCATTTTTTCCCATTTTTCCCGTTTTTCCCCATTTCCCCCCATAATTTCCCTCATTTTTCCCATTTCTCCCCATAATTTCCCCCATTTCCCCCCCCCACTTCTCCCCATAATACCCCCCATTATTTTTTCCCATTTTCCCCCATTTTTTCCCATTTTTTCCCTTTTTCCCCCATAATTTCCCCCATTATTTTATCCCATTTTTTCCTGTTTTCCCCCATTTTTTCCCATTTCCCCCCATAATTTCCCCAATTATTTTCCCCCATTTTTTCCCATTTTCCCTCATAATTCCCCCTGCTTTCCCCCATAATTTCCCCCATAATTTCCCCATAATTTCCCCCATTTTTCCCATTTTTCCCCATAATTTCTCCCATTTTTTCCCATTTTCCCTCATAATTTCCCCCATTATTTTTTTCCCATTTTCCCCATTTTCCCCTTCATTTCCCCCATTATTTCCCCCCATTTTTCCCATTTTCCCTCATAATTCCCCCCATTTTCCCCCATAATTTCCCCCTTAATTTCCCCCATAATTTCCCCCATTTTTCCCATTTCTCCCCATAATTTTCCCCATCATTTTTTCCCATTTTTTCCCATTTTTCCCCATTATTTTTCCCATTTTTTCCCATTTTTTCCCCATCTCCCCTGTCCCCCCCAGGCCGCCCGGGCCCCGTTCGGGACCTGCAGCTTCAGGAGTTGGGCGAGCGCCGGATCCAGCTCAGCTGGACCCCGGGAGAGGAGCACAACAGCCCCGTGGAGAGTGAGGGGGGCTCGGGGGTCCTGGGGAGGGGGCTGGGGTGGGAATTTGGGGGAGATTTGGGGAATTTGGGGGAAATTTGGGGAATTTGGGGGGTCCTGGGGGGTCTGGAAATGTCAGGAGGGAGCTCAGGGCTGGAGATCTGGGGGGGTCTGAAAGGGTCTGGGGGCTTCAGGGGTTTTTGGGAGGGTCCTGGGGGGTCTGGGGTGAGAATTTGGGGGAGATTTGGGGAATTTGGGGGGTCCTGGGAGGTCTGGAAGCATCAGGATGGAGCTCAGGGCTGGAGATCTGGGGGGGTCTGAAAGGGTCTGGGGGCTTCAGGGGATTTTGGGGGGGTCCTGGGGGGTCTGGGGTGGGAATTTGGGGAATTTGGGGGTCTGGAGGGTCCTGGGGGGCTCAGGGGGTTCTGGGGGGGGAATTTGGGGAGATTTGGGGGGTCTGGGGGGTCCTGGGGGGTCTGGAAGTGTCAGGAGGGAGCTCAGGGCTGGAGATCTGGGGGGCTCTGAAAGGGTCTGGGGGCTCCAGGGGATTTTGGGGAGGGTCCTGGGGGGTCTGGGGTGGGAATTTGGGGAATTTGGGGGAGATTTGGGGAATTTGGGGGGTGCTGGGGGTCCTGAGGGGTCAGGAGGGAGCTGAGGGCTGGAGATCTGGGGGGGTCTGAAAGGGTCTGGGGGCTTCAGGGGATTTTGGGGAGGGTCCTGGGGGGTCTGGGGAGGGAATCTGGGGGAGATTTGGGGTCTGGAGGGTCCTGGGGGGCTCAGGGGGGTCCTGGGTGGGAATTTGGGGGAGATTTGGGGAATTTGGGGGGTCCTGGGGGGTCTGGAAATGTCAGGAGGGAGCTCAGGGCTGGAGATCTGGGGGGGTCTGAAAGGGTCTGGGGGCTTCAGGGGATTTTGGGGAGGGTCCTGGGGGGTCTGGGGTGGGAATTTGGGGGAGATTTGGGGAATTTGGGGGGTCCCAGGGGGTCCTGAGGGGTCTGGAAGTGTCAGGAAGGAGCTCAGGGCTGGAGATCTGGAGGGGTCTGAAAGGGTCTGGGGGCTTCAGGGGATTTTGGGAGGGTCCTGGGGGGCTCAGGGGGGTCCTGGGGGGGGAATTTGGGGGAGATTTGGGGGGTCTGGGGGGTCCTGGGGGGTCTGGAAATGTCAGGAAGGAGCTCAGGGCTGGAGATCTGGGGGGGTCTGAAAGGGTCTGGGGGCTCCAGGGGATTTTGGGGGGGTCCTGGGTGGTCTGGGGTGGGAATTTGGGGAATTTGGGGGAGATTTGGGGAATTTGGGGGGTGCTGGGGGTCCTGAGGGGTCAGGAGGGAGCTGAGAGCTGGAGATCTGGGGGGGTCTGAAAGGGTCTGGGGGCTTCAGGGGATTTTGGGGAGGGTCCTGGGGGGTCTGGGGTGGGAATTTGGGGGAGATTTGGGGGGTCCCAGGGGGTCCTGGGGGCTCTGGAAGTGTCAGGAGGGAGCTCAGGGCTGGAGATCTGGGGGGCTCTGAAAGGGTCTGGGGGCTCCAGGGGATCCTGGGGGGTCCTGGGGAGGATTTCGGGGTTCTGGGGTGAGAATTTGAGGGGTCCCAGGGGGTCCTGGGGGGTCTGGAAATGTCAGGAGGGAGCTCAGGGCTGGAGATCTTGGGGGGTCTGGGGGCTTCAGGGAGTTTTCGGGGGGATTGGGGGGTCCTTGGGGACTCGAGGGGGTCCTGGGGGGGATTTGGGGGTCCTGGGGGGGGAATTTGGGGGAGATTTGGGGGGTCCCAGGGGGTCCTGGGGGGGTCTGGAAATGTCAGGAGGGAGCTCAGGGCTGGAGATCTGGGGGGGTCTGAAAGGGTCTGGGGGCTTCAGGGGATTTTGGGGGGGTCCTGGGGGGTCCTGGGGGGCTCAGGGGGGGTCCTGGGGGGGAATTTGGGAGAGATTTGGGGAATTTGGGGGGTCCTGGGGGGTCTGGAAATGTCAGGAGGGAGCTGAGAGCTGGAGATCTGGAGGGGTCTGAAAGGGTCTGGGGGCTTCAGGGGATTTTGGGGAGGGTCCTGGGGGGTCATGGGGGGCTCAGGGGGGTCCTGGGTGGGAATCTGGGGGAGATTTGGGGGGTCTGGGGGATCCTGGGGGGTCTGGAAGTGTCAGGAGGGAGCTGAGAGCTGGAGATCTGGGGGGGTCTGAAAGGGTCTGGGGGCTTCAGGGGGATTTGGGGAGGGTCCTGGGGAGTCCTGGGGGGCTCAGGGGGGTCCTGGGTGGGAATTTGGGGGAGATTTGGGGGGTCTAGGGAGTCCTGGGGGGTCTGGAAGCATCAGGAGGGAGTTTTGGGATTTCAGGATTTTGAGATTTGGGGATTTTTGGGGATTTCATGGTTTGGGATTTGGGGATTTTGGGATTTGGGATTTCAGGATTTGGGTTTTTAAGCCTTTTTTCCCCGCAGAGTTCGTGGTGGAGCAAGGAGGAGGGGATGGTGATTTGGGGGAATTTCAGGATTTGGGATTTGGGATTTTTGGGGTTTGGGATTTCAGGTTTTAGGATTTGGGGATTTTGGTGTTTTTGGGGTTTTAACCCTTTTTTCCCCGCAGAGTTTGTGGTGGAGCAGGAGGAGGGATGGGGATTTCACAGTTCAGGATTTGGGATTTTTGGGGTTTGGTATTTCAGGATTTGGGATTTTTTAACCCTTTTTTCCCCCCAGAATTTGTGGTGGAGCAGGAGGAGGGAATGGGGATTTGGGGGAATTTCAGGATTTGGGGGATTGATTTTTGGATTTTTTTAACCCTTTTTTTCCTGCAGAGTTCGTGGTGGAGCAGGAGGAGGGGATGGGATTTGGGATTTGGGATTTTTGGGATTTTTTAACCCATTCTTTCCCTGCAGAGTTCGTGGTGGAGCAGGAGGAGGGGATCTTCTCGCCGGGCCGGTTCCAGGAGGTGCTGACGGTGCCGGGCTCGCAGCCCAAGGCGCGCCTGGTGCTGTCCCCGTACGGCAGCTACCGGTTCCGCGTGCTGGCGGTCAACGGCTACGGCCGTGGGGAGCCCAGCGCGGCCAGCGCGGCCATCAGCACCGACCCGGCCGGTGAGTGATCCTAAATATCATAAATATCCTAAATAATCCCATTAAAAATATCCTAAATACCCATAAACCCCACAAACCAATCCCACAAACCCCGCTGTCAATGGCCATGGCCATGGCGAGCCCAGCGCGGCCATCAGCACGGAACCAGCTGCTGAGTGATCCTAAAATACCCTAAATATCCTAAAATATATCCTAAATAACCCCATTAAAAATACCCTAAATACCCATAAGCCCCGTAAACCAATCCCACAAACCCCGCCGTCAATGGGTACGGCCGTGGGGAGCCCAGCACAGCCAGCGCGGCCATCAGCACGGAACTGGCCAGTAAGTGATCCTAAGTATCCTAAATATCCTAAAATAGATCCTAAATATCCTAAATAACCCCATAAAAAATACCCATAAACCCCAAACCCCACAAACCCCGCCGTCAGTGGCTACAGCCACGGCGAGCCCAGCGCGGTCACCAGCACGGAACTGGCCAGTGAGTGACCCTAAATATCCTAAATATCCTAAAATAGATCCTAAATATCCTAAATATCCTAAATCACCCCCCCAAAAAATATCCTAAATACCCATAAACCCCATAAACCCCACAAACCAATCCCATAAACCTCCCATCAATGGCTACAGCCGTGGCAAGCTCAGCGCGGCCATCAGCATGGAACTGACCAGTGAATGATCCTAAATATCCTAAATATATCCTAAATATCCTAAATAGATCCTAAATATATCCTAAATATCCTAAATAACCCCATTAAAAATATCCTAAATACCCATAAACCCCACAAACCAACCCCACAAACCCTGCTGTCAATGGCCATGGCCATGGCGAGCCCAGCGCGGCCATCAGCACGGAACCAGCTGCTGAGTGATCCTAAAATACCCTAAATATCCTAAAATATATCCTAAATAACCCCATTAAAAATACCCTAAATACCCATAAGCCCCGTAAACCAATCCCACAAACCCCGCCGTCAATGGGTACGGCCGTGGGGAGCCCAGCGCGGCCAGCGCGGCCATCAGCACGGAACTGACCGGTGAGTGACCCTAAATATCCTAAATATCCTAAAATAGATCCTAAATATCCTAAATATCCTAAATCACCCCCCCAAGAAATATCCTAAATACCCATAAACCCCACAAACCCCATAAACCAATCCCATAAACCTCCCATCAACGGCTACGGCCGTGGCAAGCTCAGCGCGGCCATCAGCACGGAACTGGTCGGTGAGTGACCACAAATATCACAAAATACATCCTAAATATCCTAAATATCCTAAATATATCTTAAATATATCCTAAATATCCTAAATAACCCCATAAAAAATACCCATAAACCCCAAACCCCACAAACCCCGCCATCAATGGCTACGGGCACGGCGAGCCCAGCGCGGCCACCAGCACGGAACTGGCCAGTGAGTGATCCTAAATATCCTAAATATCCTAAATCACCCCCCCAAGAAATATCCTAAATACCCATAAATTCCACAAACCCCGCCGTTAACGGCTACGGGCGCAGCGAGCCCAGCGCGGCCATCAGCACTGAACCAGCCAGTGAGTGACCCTAAATATCATAAAATACATCCTAGATATCCTAAATATATCCTAAATATCCTAAATAACCCCATAAAAAATACCCATAAACCCCAAACCCCACAAACCCCGCCGTCAATGGCTACAGCCGTGGTGAGCCCAGTGTGGCCATCATCACGGAACTGTCCAGTGAGTGATCCTAAATATCCTAAATATCCTAAATATTTTAAATATCCTAAATAACCCCATAAAAAATATCCTAAATACCCATAAATCCCATAAACCCCACAAACCAATCCCATAAACTTCCCATCAATGGCTACGGCCGTGGCAAGCTCAGCGCGGCCATCAGCACTGAGCCGGCTGGTGAGTGACCACAAATATCCTAAAATGTATCCTAAATATCCTAAAATATATCATAAATAGCCCCAAAAATATCCTAAATAATCCATAAACCCCATAAACCAATCCCACAAACCCCGCCGTCAACGGCTACGGCCGCGGTGAGCCCAGCGCGGCCATCAGCACGGAACTGGCCGGTGAGTGACCCTAAATATCCTAAAATGTATCCTAAATATCCTAAAATATATCCTAAATATCCTAAATATCCTAAATCACCCCCCCAAGAAATATCCTAAATACC
The DNA here is from genome assembly GCF_009819885.2 of Catharus ustulatus. Taxonomy (NCBI): domain Eukaryota; kingdom Metazoa; phylum Chordata; class Aves; order Passeriformes; family Turdidae; genus Catharus; species Catharus ustulatus. The sequence goes on along the minus strand of NC_046252.1, from coordinate 509,841 downwards.
CATAAATTCCGCAAACCCCGCCGTCAATGGCTACGGCCGCAGCGAGGCCAGTGTGGCCACCAGCACTGAACCAGCCCGTGAGTGACCCTAAATATCATAAAATACATCCTAAATATCCTAAATATTTTAAATATCCTAAATAACACCATAAAAAATACCCATAAACCCCAAACCCCACAAACCCCGCCGTCAATGGCTACAGCCACAGCGAGCCCAGCGCGGTCACCAGCACGGAACGGGCCAGTGAGTGACCCTAAATATCCTAAATATCCTAAAATAGATCCTAAATATCCTAAATATCCTAAATCACCCCCCCAAAAAATATCCTAAATACCCATAAACCCCATAAACCCCACAAACCAATCCCATAAACCTCCCATCAATGGGTACGGCCATGGCAAGCTCAGCGCGGCCATCAGCACCGAGCCGGCCGGTGAGTGACCACAAATATCATAAAATACATCCTAAATATCCTAAATATCCTAAATATATCCTAAATGTCCTAAATAACCCCATAAAAAATATCCTAAATAACCCACAAACCCCACAAACCAAACCTCCCATCAACGGCCATCAGCATCGAACCGGCCCGTGAGTGATCACAAATATCCTAAATATCCTAAATCACCTCCCAAAAATATCATAAACAACCCCAAAATCCCATTAAATAACCCCAAATCCCATAAATCCCACTGTCATCACTGAGCTGGTTGGTGGGTGACCCCAAAAATGTCATAAACAACCCCAAAATCTCATTAAATAACCCCAAATCCCATAAATCCCATGGTCAGCACCAAGCTGGCTGGTGAGGGACCCCTAAATATCCTAAAATATATCCTAAATATCCTAAATAACCCCAAAATCCCATAAATCCCCTAAACCCTGCTGTCAGCACTGAACTGACTGGTGAGTGACCCCAAAAATATCGTAAAATATACCCTAAATATTCTAAATGACCCCCAAATCCCATTAAATGACCCCAAAAATATCCTAAACAACCTCAAAATCCCATTAAATGACCCCAAATCCCATTAAATACCCAAATCCCATTAAATGACCCCCAAAATCCCATTAAATAATCCAAAATCCCATTAAATGACCCCCAAAATCCCATTAAATAATCCAAAATCCCATTAAATGACCCCAAAACACACGAAATTTTAAAAAAATCCCATTTTTGGCGTCCCCTGATGATTTTCTGGGGGGATCCCTGAATATTTTGGGGTCCCTGATGATTTTTTGGGGGGGGTCCCTGGTGATTTTTTGGGTGGTCCCTGAGTATTTTTGGGTGGTCTCTGATGATTCTTTGGGTTCCTGATAATTTTTTTTGGGGTCCCTGATGAATTTTAGGGGGGTCCCTGATGGATTTTGGGGGGTCCCTGATGGATTTTGGGGTCCCAGGGAATTTTTGGGGGTGGGTCCCTGATGATTTTTTGGGGTGGTCCCTGAGTATTTTTGGGGTCCCTGATGGTTTTGGGGTCCCTGAGATTTTTTGGGTGGTCCCTGAGTATTTTGGGGTGGTCTCTGATGATTCTTTGGGTTCCTGATCTTTTTTGTGGTCCCTGATGATTTTGGGGGGTCCCTGGTGATTTTTTTGGGGGGGTCCCTGAGTATTTTGGGGTCCCTGATGATTTTTTTGGGGGGGTCCCTGATGGTTTTTGGGGGGTCCCTGATGATTTTGGGGTCCCTGAGATTTTTTGAGGTGGTCTCTGGTGATTTTTTCGGTGGTCCCTGAGTATTTTGGGGTGGTCTCTGATGATTCTTTGGGTTCCTGATCTTTTTTGGGGGTCCCTGAAGGACTTTGGGGTCCCAGGGAATTTTTGGGAGGGGTCTCTGATGATTTTGGGTGTCCCTGATGATTTTTTGGGGGGGTCCCTGATGATTTTTGGGGTCCGCCCCTCCCCCGCAGCCCCGGAGCGGTACCCGATGGGGGTGAAGGGGGAGGGGAACGAGACCAACAACCTGGTGATCACCTGGCAGGTACGGGGGGGGGCTGGGGGGATTTGGGGGGGATTTGGGGGGTCCTGGGGGGATTTTGGGGGGTCCTGGGGAGGATTTGGGGGATCCTGGGGAGGATTTGGGGGAATCTGGGGGGGATTTGGGGGGACTTAGGGGAGTTTTGGGAGGTCCTGGAAGGATTTGGGGGGATCCTGGGGGGTCCTGGGGTGTTCTGGGGGGGAATTTGGGGGGTCCTGGGGGGAGTGGGGGAATTTGTGGGGGATTTGGGGGGATCCTGGGGGGTTTTGGGGAGTCCTGGGAGGTCCTTGGGGGGATTTAGGGGAGTCCTGGGGAGGTTTTGGGGGATTCTGGGGAGTCCTGAGGGGGATTTGGGGGAATCTGGGGGGGGATTTGGGGGGATTTAGGGGAGTTTTGGGGGGTCCTGGAGGGGTTTTGGGAGGTCCTGGGAGGATCTGGGGGGTCCTGGGGAGTTCTGGGGGGGGATTTGAGGGGAATTTGGGGGGTCCTGGGGGAAATTGAGGGGATTTAGGGGAGTTTTGGGGGGGGCCCTGGGGGTGGATTTGAGGTGGTCTGCAGGGGATTTGGGGTTCCTGGGGGAGATTTGGGGGGTCCTGGGCTGATTTTGGGGTGCTCTCCCCCCCAGCCGTTGCCCCCCGGGGACTGGAACGGCCCCCAGCTCCGGTACCGGGATGGGATTTGGGGCTGGATTTAGGGCTGGATTTGGGGTCAAGGCTGTATTTAGGATTTGGAGCTGTATTTAGGATTTGGGGCTGATTTTGGGGTTCAGGGCTGATTTTGGGGTGCTCTCCCCCCTGCTCCCCAGGGACTGGAACGCCCCCAGCTCCGGTACCGGGGTGGGATTTGGGGCTGGATTTGGGGCTGGCTTTAGGATTTGGGGCTGTATTTAGGATCAGGGCTGGATTTGGGGTCAGGGCTATATTTAGGATTTGGGACTCTAGTTAGGATCAGGGCTGTATTTAGGATTTCAGGGTTGATTTTGGGGTGCTTTCCCTCCCCAGCCACTGCCCCCTGGGGACTGGAACGCCCCCAGCTCCCGTACCGGGGTGGGGTTTGGGACTGGATTTAGAGCTGGATTTAGGATCAGGGTTCTATTTAGGATTTGGAGCTGTATTTAGGATTTGAGCTGTATTTATTATTTGGGGCTGATTTTGGGGTGCTCTCCCTCCCCAGCCGCTGCCCCCCGGGGACTGGAACGCCCCCCAGCTCCGGTACCGGGGTGAGGTTTGGGATCAGGGTTGGATTTAGGATTTGAGCTGTATTTAGGATTTGGAGCTGTATTTAGGATCAGAGCTGTATTTGGGATTTGGGGCTGATTTTGGGGTTCAGGGCTGATTTTGGGGTGCTCTCCCCCCTGCTCCCCAGGGACTGGAACGCCCCCAGCTCCGGTACCGGGATGGGGTTTGGGACTGGATTTAGGGCTGGATTTGGGGTCAAGGCTGTATTTAGGATCAGAGCTGTATTTAGGATTTGAGCTGTATTTAGGATTTCAGGGCTGATTTTGGGGTGTTCTCCCCCCCAGCCGCTGCCCCCCGGGGACTGGAAGCCCCCCAGCTCCGGTACCGGGGTGGATTTGGGATCAGGACTGGTTTTGGGATCAGAGCTGTATTCAGGATTTGGGGCTGGATTTGGGGTCAGGCCTCTCTTTAGGATTTCAGAGCTGTATTTAGGATTTCGGGCTGATTTTGGGATCCTGTTCCCCGCAGCCGCTGCCCCCTGGGGACTGGAACGCCCCCCAGCTCCGGTACCGGGATGGATTTGGGATCAGGGCTGGATTTAGGATTTGAGCTGTATTTAGGATCAGGGCTGGACTTGGGGTCAGGGCTATATTTAGGATTTGGGACTCTAGTTAGGATCAGGGCTGTATTTAGGATTTCAGGGCTGATTTTGGGGTGCTCTCCCCCCTGCTCCCAAGGGACTGGAATGCCCCCAGCTCCGGTACCAGGCTGGGCTTGGAATCAGGGCTGTATTTAGGATTTGAGCTGTGTTTAGGATTTCAGGGCTCTATTTAGGATTTGGGGCTGTATTTAGGATTTGAGGCTGATTTTGGGGTGTTCTCCCCCCCCAGCCGCTGCCCCCCGGGGACTGGAACGCCCCCCAGCTCCGGTACCGGGTGCAGTGACTGGGGTGGGGTTTGGGGCAGGATTTGGGGCTGTATTTAGGGTCAGAGCTCTATTTAGGATTTGGGGCTGTATTTAGGATTTGGGGCTGATTTTGGGGTGCTCTCCCCCCCAGCCACTGCCCCCCGGGGACTGGAACGCCCCCCAGCTCCGGTACCGGGATGGATTTGGGATCAGGGCTGGATTTAGGATTTGAGCTGTATTTAGGATTTGGGGCTGGATTTGGGGTCAAGGCTGTATTTAGGATCAGAGCTGTATTTAGGATTTCAGGGCTGATTTTGGGGTGTTCTCCCCCGCCAGCCCCTACCCCCCGGGGACTGGAACGCCCCCCAGCTCCGGTACTGGGTTCAGTGACCAGGGTGGGGTTTGGGGCTGGATTTGGAGCTGGATTTAGGATTTGGGGCTGTATTTGGGGTCAGAGCTGTATTTAGGATTTCAGGGCTGTATTTAGGATTCCAGGGCTGTATTCAGGATTTGGGGCTGTATTTGGGGTCAGGGCTCTCTTTAGGATTTCAGAGCTGTATTTAGGATTTCAGGGCTGATTTTGGGGTGTTCTCCCTCCCCAGCCACTGCCCCCCGGGGACTGGAACGCCCCCAGCTCCGGTACCGGGGTGGGATTTGAGGCTGGATTTGGGGCTGGCTTTAGGATTTGGGGCTGTATTTAGGATCAGGGCTGGGTTTGGGGTCAGGGCTATATTTAGGATTTGGGACTCTAGTTAGGATCAGGGCTGTATTTAGGATTTCAGGGCTGATTTTGGGGTGCTCTCCCCCCCAGCCGCTGCCCCCCGGGGACTGGAACGCCCCCCAGCTCCGGTACCGGGTGCAGTGACCGGGGTGGAGTTTGGGGCAGGGTTTGGAGCTGTATTTGGGGTCAGGGCTCTATTTAGGATTTAGAGCTGTATTTAGGATTCAGGGCTGATTTTGGGGTCCTGTTCCCCCCCCAGCCGCTGTCCCCCGGGGACTGGAACGCCCCCCAGCTCCGGTACCGGGTGCAGTGGCGGCCCCTGGAGCCCGAGGGGGGTCCCTGGGCCGAGGCCACGGTCGAGTCCCCCCCGTTCGTGGTCCGGGACACCCCGACCTTCAGCCCCTTCAAGATTCGGGTCCAGGCCCTCAACGACGCCGGGAAGGGCCCCGAGCCCCCCGAGGTGGTCGGATACTCCGGGGAGGATCGTGAGTGTGGGGGGACCCCTCCCCAAAATACCCTGGGGGGGGAAATCCTAAATCTGGGGGAAATCCTAAATCTGGGGGAACCCTAAATCTGGAACTCCAAATCTGGGGGAAATCCTAAATCTGGGGGAAATCCCAAATCTGGGGAAATCCCAAATCTGGGCAATCCCAAATCTGGGGAATCCCAAATCTGGGGGAATCCCAAATCTGGGGGAATCCCAAATCTGGGGGAATCCCAAATCTGGTATCCCAAATCTGGGGAAATCCTAAATCTGGGGGAATCCCAAATCTGAGAGACCCCAAAACTGGGGAGACCCTAAATCTGGGGGAATCCCAAATCTGGGGGAACCCTAAATCTGGGGGAACCCTAAATCTGGGGGAAATCACAAATCTGAGGGAATCCCAAAACTAGGGAAATCCCAAATCTGGAACCCTAAATCTGGGGGAATCCCAAATCTGGGGGAATCCTAAATCTGGAACTCCAAATCTGGGGGAAATCCCAAATCTGAAACTCAAAATCTGAGGGAAACCCAAATCTGCGGAGACCCCAAATCTGGGGGAAATCCCAAAACTGGGGAATCCCAAATCTGGGGGAATCCCAAATCTGGAACCCTAAATCTGGGGAATTCCAAATCTGGGGAATCCCAAATCTGGGGAATCCCAAATCTGGAACCCTAAATCTGGGGGAAATCTCAGAACTGGGGGAAACCCTAAATCTGGAACTCCAAATCTGGGGAAATCCCAAATCTGGGGGAATCCTAAATCTGGAACTCCAAATCTGGGGGAATCCCAAATCTGGGGGAATCCTAAATCTGGGGAGACCCCAAAACTGGGGAAATCCCAAATCTGGAACCCTAAATCTGGGGGAAATCCCAAATCTGGAACTCCAAATCTCGGGGAAATCCCAAATCTGAAACTCAAAATCTGAGGGAAACCCAAATCTGCGGAGACCCCAAATCTGGGGGAAATCCCCAAACTGGGGAAATCCTAAATCTGGGGGAATCCCAAATCTGGAACTCCAAATCTGGGGGAAATCCTAAATCTGGGGGAATCCCAAATCTGGGGGTATCCCAAATCTGGGGAGACCCCAAAACTGGGGAAATCCCAAATCTGGAACCCTAAATCTGGGGGAAATCCCAAATCTGCGGAGACCCCAAATCTGGGGGAAATCCCAAAACTGGGGAAATCCTAAATCTGGAACTCCAAATCTGGGGGAAATCCTAAATCTGGGGGAAATCCTAAATCTGGGGGAATCCCAAATCTGGGGGAATCCTAAATCTGGAACTCCAAATCTGGGGGAAATCCCAAATCTGAAACTCAAAATCTGAGGGAATCCCAAATCTGGGGAGACCCCAAATCTGGGGGAAATCCTAAATCTGAAACTCCAAATCTGGGGGAACCCCAAATCTGAGGGAAATCCCAAAACTGGGGGAAATCCCAAATCTGAGGGAACCCCAGATTTTTTGGGGGAGGGGTTGGGGATTTTTGTTTTCTTTTTTTTTTTTTTTTACGGGGTTGGGTTTTTTGTGGGGTTTTGGGGGGTTTTTGGGGGGTTGGGGTTTTTTTTGGGGGGGACTTGGGGTTTATTTGGGTTTTTCTGGGGGGTTTTTTGGAGTTTTTTGGTGGGTGCGTTTTTTTGGGTTTTTTTTGGGGTGCTTTGGGGTTTTTTTTGGTTTTTTGGGGGGAGGTTGGGGGTTTTTTGGGTTTTGTGGGGGTTTTTTTGGGGGTTTTTTTGTGGGGTTTTTTTGTGGGGTTTTTTGTGGGTTTTTTTGTGGGATTTTTTTTGTGGGGGTTTATTTGTGGGATTTTTTGTGGGGTTTTTTTTTGTGGGGGGGGTTTTGGGGGATCCCCTCTCTTTGAGGGTCCTGAGCCCCCCCGGACCCCCCCAGTGCCCCTGGTGTACCCCGAGAACGTGGGGGTGGAGGTCCTGAACAGCAGCAGCGTCCTCATCACCTGGACCCTGGAGGGCAGCACCAGCCGCCTGCGCGGCCACCTCAGGGGCTACCGGGTAAGGGGGGACCCCAAAAACCCCAAAAATCCCAAATCCTAAACCCCAAACCTGAAATATCCACCTCAGGGGCTACCGGGTAAGGGGGGACCCCAAAAACCCCAAAAACCCCCAAAACCCCAAACCCCAAACATGAAATATCCACCTCTGGGGCTACCGGGTAAGGGGGGACCCCAAAAACCCCAAATCTGAAACCCCAAACCTAAAACCCCAAACCTGAAACCCCAAACATGAAATATCCACCTGCAGGGCTACCGGGTAAGGGGGAACCCCAAAAACCCCAAACCCCAAAAATCCCAAAAACCCCAAATCTGAAACCCCAAGTCCTAAACCCCAAACCCCAAACCTGAAATCCCAAACCCCCAAAACCACAAACCCCAAAAATCCCAAATCCTAAACCCCAAACATGAAATATTCACCTCAGGGGCTACCGGGTAAGAGGGGAACCCAAACCCCAAAAATCCCAAAAACCCCAAACCTCAAAAATCCCAAACCCCAAAAACCCCAAACCTGAGAGACCAAACCCAAAAATCCCAAATCTGAAACCTCAAACCCCCAAAATCCCAAACCCCAAACATGAAATATTCACCTCCGGGGCTACCGGGTAAGGGGGGGCAAAACCCCAAACCTGAAACCCCAAACCCCCAAAACCACAAACCCCAAAAACCCCAAACCCCAAAAACCCCAAACCTGAGAGACCAACCCCAAAAACCCCAAGCATGAAACCCTAAACCTGAAATATCCACCTCAGGGGCTACCGGGTAAGGGGGGAACCCCAAAAACCCCAAACCCCAAAAACCCCAAAAATCCCAAACCCCAAAACCCCCAAACCTGAGAGACCAAACCCCAAAATCCCCAAAACCCCCAAACCTGAGAGACCAAACCCCAAAATCCCCAAAAACCCCAAACCTGAAACCCCAAACCCCAAAAACCCCAAACCTGAGAGACCAACCCCAAAAAAACCAAACATGAAGCCCCAAACCCCAAAAACCCCAAACCTGAAACCCCAAACATGAAATATTCACCTCAGGGGCTACCGGGTAAGGGGGGACCCCAAAAATCCCAAAAACCCCAAACCCCAAAAATCCCAAACCCCAAAAATCCCAAACCTGAGAGACCAAACCCAAAAATCCCAAATCTGAAACCTCAAACCCCCAAAATCCCAAACCTGAAACCCCAAACCCCCAAAACCACAAACCCCAAAAACCCCAAACCTCAAAAATCCCAAATCCCAAACCCCAAACATGAAATATTCACCTCCGGGGCTACCGGGTAAGGGGGACCCCAAAAACCCCAAAAACCCCAAACCTCAAACCTGAGAGACCAACCCCAAAAACCCCAAGCATGAAACCCTAAACCTGAAATATCCACCTCAGGGGCTACCGGGTAAGGGGGAACCCCAAAAACCCCAAACCCCAAACCCCAAAAATCCCAAACCTGAAACCCCAAACCCCCAAAACCACAAACCCCAAAAACCCCAAACCTCAAAAATCCCAAATCCCAAACCCCAAACATGAAATATCCACCTGCGGGGCTACCGGGTAAGGGGGGAACCCCAAAAACCCCAAAAATTTCAAACCCCAAAAACCCCAAACCCCAAAAACCCCAAATCTGAAACCCCAAACCCCAAAAACCCCAAACCTGAAACCCCAAACCCCCAAAACCACAAACCCCAAAAACCCCAAACCTGAAACCCCAAACCCCAAAAACCCCAAACCCCAAAAACCCCAAACCTGAAATATCCATCTCCGGGGCTACAAGGTAAGGGGCGGGCAAATCCCAAATGTGAGAGACCAAACCCAAAAATCCCAAACCCCAAAAATCCCAAAATCCCCAAAATCCCAATCTGGGGTTATCTGGGGCTGTGGGGTGGGTGCAGAATTTTGGGATTTTTTTGGGTTTCAGGTGCTGTAGAAGGTTGGTTACAGAATTTGGGATTTTTTGGGTTCCAGGTGCTGTAGGACGGGGTTAGTTACACAAATTTGGGATTTTTTTGGGTTTCAGGTGCTGTAGGACACACAAATTTGGGGTTTTTTTGGGATTTCAGGTTCTGTAGATTGTGGCTGTTGACAGAATTTGGGATTTTTTAGGTTCCAGGTGCTGTAGGGTGGGGGTAGTTACAGAATTTTGGGATTTTTTGGGGTTTCAGGTGCTGTAGGGCAGGGCTGGTTACACAATTTGGGGATTTTTGGGGATTTTTTTGGGATTTCTCACTGCCCTCTCCTCAGATGCTGTAGGGCAGGTTTGGTGACAGAATTTTGGGTTTTTTTGGGATTTCAGGTTCTGTAGATTGTGGCTGTTGACAGAATTTTGGGATTTTTTTGGGGTTTCAGGTGCTGTAGGACACACAAATTTGGGATTTTTTTGGGGTTTCAGGTGCTGTAGATTGTGGTTGTTTACAGAATTTTGGGATTTTTTGGATTCCAGGTACTCTAGGGTGGGGTTGTTGACAAAATTTGGGGTTTTTTGGGATTTCAGGTGCTGTAGATTGTGGCTGTTGACAGAATTTGGGATTTTTTGGGTTTCAGGTGCTGTAGGACACACAAATTTGGTATTTTTTTGGGTTTCAGGTGATGTAAATTGGGTTTGTTTACAGAATTTTGTATTTTTTGTGTTCCAGGTTCTGTAGATTGTGTCTGGTTACACAATTTTGGATTTTTTGGGATTTCAGGTGCTGTAGGGTGGGGCTGGTTACACAATTAGGGATATTTTGGGTTCCAGATTCTATAAATTGTGTCTGGTTACACAATTTTGGGATTTTTGGGGATTTTTTTGGGATTTCTCACTGCCCTCTCCTCAGATGCTGTAGGGCGGGGCTGGTGACAGAATTTGGGATTTTTTGGGATTTCCGGTTCTGTAAATTGTGGTTATTGACAGAATTTGGGATTTTTTGGGGTATCAGGTGCAGTAGGACACACAAATTTGGGATTTTTTTGGGGTTTCAGGTGATGTAAATTGGGTTTGTTTACAGAATGTTGGGATTTTTTTGGGTTCCAGGAGCTGTAAATTGTGGCTGGTTACACAATTTAGGATTTTTTGGATTCCAGGTGCTCTAGGGTGGGGTTGTTGACAAAATTTGGGGTTTTTTTGGGATTTCAGGTGCTGTAGATTTGGGTTGTTGACAGAATTTTGGGATATTTTTGTGTCCCAGGTTCTGTAAATTTGGGTTGTTGACAGAATTTGGGATTTTTTGGGGATTTCAGGTTCTGTAAATTGTGGCTGTTGACAGAATTTTGTATTTTTTGTGTCCCAGGTTCTGTAAATTGTGGCTGTTAACACAATTTTGGATATTTTTGTATCCCAGGTTCTGTAAATTGTGTCTGGTTACACAATTTTGTGTTTTTTGTGTCCCAGGTTCTGTAAATTGCATCTGTTAACACAATTTTGTATTTTTTGGGTTCCAGGTGCTGTAGAGGGGTTATACAAGTTTGGATTTTTTGGATTCCAGGTGCTCTAGGGCGGGGTCGTTGACAAAATTTGGGGTTTTTTTGGGATTTCAGGTGCTGTAGATTGTGTCTGTTAACACAATTTTGGATATTTTTGTGTCCCAGGTTCTGTAAATTGTGGCTGTTAACACAATTTTGTATTTTTTGTGTTCAAGGTTCTGTAGATTGTGGCTGTTAACACAATTTTGGATTTTTTGGGTTCCAGGTTCTGTAAATTGTGGCTGTTAACACAATTTTGGATATTTTTGTGTCCCAGGTTCTGTAGATTTGGGTTGTTGACAGAATTTTGGGATATTTTTGTGTTCCAGGTTCTGTAAATTGTGTCTGTTACACAATTTGGGATTTTTTGGGTTCCAGGTGCTGTAGGGTGGGGTTGTTGACACAATTTGGGATTTTTTGGGGTTTCAGGTTCTGTAAATTGTGGCTGGTTACACAATTTAGGATTTTTTGGGTTTCAGGTGCTGTAGGACACACAAATTTGGGATTTTTTTGGGGTTTCAGGTGCTGTAGATTGTGGTTGTTTACAGAATTTTGGGATTTTTTGGGTTCCAGGTGCTGTAGGGTGGGAATAGTTACAGAATTTTGTATTTTTTGTGTTCCAGGTTCTGTAGATTGTGTCTGGTTACACAATTTTGGATTTTTTGGGATTTCAGGTGCTGTAGGGCAGGGCTGGTGAAGCAATTTTGAATTTTTTGGGGTTTCAGGTTCTGTAAATTGGGGTTGTTGACAGAATTTTGGGATATTTCGAGTTCCAGGTGCTGTAAATTGTGGCTGGTTACATAATGTAGGATTTTTTGGATTCCAGGTGCTCTAGGGTGGGGTTGTTGACAAAATTTGGGGTTTTTTTTGGGATTTCAGGTGCTGTAGATTTGGGTTGTTGACAGAATTTTGGGATATTTTTGTGTCCCAGGTTCTGTAAATTGTGTCTGTTAACACAATTTTGGATATTTTTGGTTCCAGGTTCTGTAAATTGGGGTTGTTGACAGAATTTTGGGATATTTTGAGTTCCAGGTGCTGTAGGGGGGCTACAGAATGGGGGATTTTTTAGGTTCCAGGTGCTGTAGGGTGGGGCTGGTTACACAATTTAGGATATTTTGGGTTCCAGGTGCTGTAAATTGTGGCTGTTGACAGAATTTTGGTTTTTTTTTGGTTTCAGTTGTTGTAGATTGTGGCTGGTTACACAATTTTGGGATTTTTTGGGGTTTCTCACTGCCCTCTCCTCAGATGCTGTAGATTGTGGCTGTTGACAGAATTTTGGTATATTTTGGGTTCCAGGTGCTGTAAATTTGGGTTGTTGACAGAATTTTGGGATATTTTCTGTTTCAGGTTCTGTAAATTGTGTCTGGTTACACAATTTTGTATTTTTTGTGTCCCAGGTTCTGTAAATTGTTTCTGTTAACACAATTCTGGATATTTTTGGTCCCACGTTCTGTAAATCGTGTCTGTTAACACAATTTTGTAATTTTTGTGTCCCAGGTTCTGTAAATTGCGTCTGTTAACACAATTTTGGATATTTTGGTTCCAGGTTCTGTAAATTGTTTCTGTTTACACAATTTTGTATTTTTTGTGTCCCAGGTTCTGTACTGGCGCGACGGCTGGGTCGGGGAGCGCTCGCGGCGCCACGCGCTGCCCCCCGCCACCCCCGAGCCCCCTCCCCAGCCCGGGGTGCTGACGGTGCCGGGCCAGGCCAGCGAGGCCCTGCTGGGGGGGCTGCAGCCCTGGAGCCGCTACCGCCTCAGCGTGAGGGTCTTCAACGGGCGGGGGGCCGGACCCCCGAGCGCCGAGATCCACTTCCACACCCCCGAGGGAGGTGAGACCCCGAAAACATCCAAAAAACACCCCAAAAATGGGAATTAAAAATGGGAATGGGGACCCCCGAGCGCAGAGATCCACTTCCACACCCCCGAGGGAGGTGAGACCCTGAAAATACCCCAAAAAAGGGGGAATGGAGACCCCAAAAACCCCAAAACCCACCCCAAGAATGGGGAATGGAGACCCCAAAAACTCTCCTTCCACACCCCCGAGGGAGGTGAGACCCCAAAAACATCCAAAAATGAGGAATGGAGACCCCAAAAATGGGAATTAAAAATGGGAATAGGGACCCCTGAGTGCCCAGATCCACTTCCACACCCCCGAGGGAGGTGAGACCCTGAAAATGGGGAATGGGGACCCCAAAAACCACCCAAAAATGGGAATCGGGACCCCAAAAACCCCAAAAAATGGGAATTAAAAATGGGAATAGGGACCCCCGAGCGCCCAGATCCACTTCCACACCCCCGAGGGAGGTGAGACCCCAAAAATGGGGAATGGGGACCCCAAAAACCCCAAAACCCACCCCAAAAATGGGAATAGGGACCCCAAAAAACCCCTAAAAATGGGAATAGGGACTCCAAAAAGCTCCAAAAAATGGGAATTAAAAATGGGAATCGGGACCCCCGAGCGCCCAGATCCACTTCCACACCCCCGAGGGAGGTGAGACCCCGAAAACACCCCAAAACCACCCCAAAAATGGGAATGGGGACCCCAAAAATGGGAATAGGGACCCCAAAAACCCCCCAAAAATGGGAATAGGGACCCCCAAGTGCCGAGATCTGCTTCCACACCCCCGAGGGAGGTGAGACCCCAAAAACATCCAAAAAAGGGAAAAACGAGACCCCAAAAACCCCCCAAAAATGGGAATCGGGACCCCAAAAACCCCAAAAACCACCTCAAAAATGGGGAATGGAGACCCCAAAAATGGGAATAGGGACCCCCGAGCACCCAGATCCACTTCCACACCCCCGAGGGAGGTGAGACCCCAAAAAAGGGGAATGGGGACCCCAAAAATGGGAATTGGGACCCTAAAACAGAAATCACGACCCCCCCAATGCCCGTTTCGGGGCTCCTGACCTCATTTTGGGGGGTATTTAGGGGTCCCTGTCCCCATTCCGGGGGATTTTGGGGGTCCTTTTCCCCCATTTGGGGGTCCCCGTCCCTATTCCCTGAGCTACTCCCCCATGGGCCCGTTTTGGGGGGATTTTGGGGGTCCCTGTCCCCATTCTGGGGGGTCCCTGTCCCCATTCCGGGGGGTTTTTGGGGGTCCCTGTCCCCATTCCCGATGTCCCTGTCCCCATTTCGGGGGTCCCTGTCCTAATTCCTGGGGTCCCTAACCCCATTGCGGGGGTCCCTGTCCCCATTCCGGGGGTCCCTGTCCCAATTCCAGGGGGTTTTTGGGGGTCCCTGTCCCCATTCCGGGGGTCCCTGTCCCAATTCCAGGGGGTTTTTGGGGGTCCCTGTCCCCATTCCGGGGGTCCCTAACCCCATTCCGGGGGCTTTTTGGGGGTCCCTGTCCCCATTCCCGATGTCCCTCTCCCCATTTTGGGGGTCCCTGTCCCCATTCCGGGGTGGTTTTGGGGGTCCTTGTCCCCATTCCGAGGGTTCCGTGGGTCCCTATTCCCATTCCGGGGGTCTCTGTCCCCATTCTGGGGGGTCCCTGTCCTCATTCCGGGGGGTTTTTGGGGGTCCCTGTCCCCATTCCCGATGTCCCTGTCCCCATTTTGGGGGTCCCTGTCCCAATTCCGGGGGGGGTTTCGGGGGTCCCTGTCCCATTCCGGGGGGTTTTGGGGGTCCTTGTCCCCATTCCGAGGGTTCCGGGGGTCCCTATTCCCATCCCGGGGGTCCCTGACCCTCTCCCCCCAGTGCCCGTTTTGGGGGAGGTTTTTGGGGGTCCTCTTGCCCGTTTTGGGGGGGTCCCTGCCCCATTTCGGGGGTCCCTGTCCCATTTCCTGACCCGCTCCCCCCAGTGCCGGGCCCCCCCGAGGAGCTGCGCGTGGAGCGGCTCGGGGACACCGCGCTGGGGCTCGAGTGGCGGCGGCCGCGGCTCCCGAACGGGGTCCTGAGCGGGTACCTGCTCCAGTACCGACTGGGTGAGCACTGGGAGCACTGGGAGGGACTGGGAGCACTGGGAGGGGTCACTGGGGCTGGGTCCTGAGCGGGTACCTGCTCCAGTACAGACTGGGTGAGCACTGGGAGGGACTGGGAGGGACTGGGAGCACTGGGAGGGGTCACTGGGGCTGGGTCCCTGCTCCAGTATAGACTGGGTGAGCACTGGGAGCACTGGGAGGGACTGGGAGGGGTCACTGGGAACGGGTCCTGAGCGGGTACCTGCTCCAGTACCGACTGGGTGAGCACTGGGAGGGACTGGGAGCACTGGGAGCACTGGAAGGGGTGACTGGGGCTGGGTCCTGAGCGGGTACCTGCTCCAGTACAGACTGGGTGAGCACTGGGAGGGACTGGGAGCACTGGGAGGGGTCACTGGGGCTGGGTCCTGAGCGGGTACCTGCTCCAGTACAGACTGGGTGAGCACTGGGAGGGACTGGGAGCACTGGGAGCACTGGGAGGGGTCACTGGGAGCACTGGGAGGGATCACTGGGGCTGGGTCCTGAGCGGGTACCTGCTCCAGTATAGACTGGGTGAGCACTGGGAGCACTGGGAGGGGTCACTGGGGCTGGGTCCCTGCTCCAGTACAGACTGGGTGAGCACTGGGAGGGACTGGGAGGGGTCACTGGGGCTGGGTCCCTGCTCCAGTACAGACTGGGTGAGCACTGGGAGCACTGGGAGGGACTGGGAGCACTGGGAGGGGTCACTGGGAGCACTGGGAGGGGTCACTGGGGCTGGGTCCTGAGCCGGTACCTGCTCCAGTATAGACTGGGTGAGCACTGGGAGGGACTGGGAGGGACTGGGAGCACTGGGAGGGGTCACTGGGAGCACTGGGAGCACTGGGAGGGGTCACTGGGGCTGGGTCCTGAGCGGGTACCTGCTCCAGTACAGACTGGGTGAGCACTGGGAGGGACTGGGAGGGACTGGGAGTGATGGGAGGGAGTCCTGGGGAGCACTGGGAGCACTGGGAGGGGTCACTGGGAGCTCTGGGAGGGGGCACTGGGAACACTGGGAATGTTCTGGGGTTAATCCGGGGCTGTTTCGGGCCATTTTAGGGGTATTTTTGGGATGAATTCGGGACTTTTTGGGTCCGTTCCGGGCTGGTTTTTGGGATGAGTTTGGGGCTGTTTCGGGCCATCCCGGTTTGGTTTCTTTTGGGTTAATTCGGGGCTTTTGGGGCCATCCCGGGCTGGTTTTTTGGGGTTAATTCGGGGCTGTTTCGGGCCGTCCCGGGCTGGTTTTTGGGATGAGTTTGGGGCTGTTTCAGGCTAGTCCCGGTTTAATTATTTTTAGGTTAATTTGGGGCTGTTTCGGACCATCCCGGGCTGGTTTTTTTGGTTAAATTCGGGGCCGTTTCGGGCCATTTTAGGGATATTTTTGGGGTGAATTCCGGGCTGTTTGAGGCCATTCCGGGTGGGTTTTTTTGGGATGAATTCCGGGCTGTTTCGGGTCATTCCGGGCTGGTTTTTTGGGGTTAATTCGGGGCTGTTTGGGACCATCCTGGGCTGTTAATTCGGGGCCGTTTCGGGCCATTTTAGGGATATTTTTGGGGTGAATTCCGGGCTGTTTCGGGTCATTCCGGGCTGGTTTTTTTGGATAAATTCTGGGCTGTCTCGGACCATCTCGGGCTGGTTTTTTGGGATGAATTCCTGGCTATTTTAGGCCATTCCGGGTGGGTTTTTTTGGGGTGAATTCCGGGCTGTTTGGGGCCATCCCGGGCTGTTTTTTTGGGATTCCCTGACACCGCCTCCCCTTCCCCCGCAGAGAACCAGACCGAGGGGGAGGACCTGGAGATCTCCTTCCCCCCCGGGACCCTGAACACGACCCTGGCCCGGCTGGAGCCGCGCGGGCGGTACCGGCTGGAGCTGCGAGCGCGCACCCGGCACGGCCCGGGAGAGCCCCTGGTGCGGCTCGGCAGCCTCGCCCCCGAGCCCGGTGAGAACCCCGAAACCGGGCCCGGGAACCGCGGGGGGGACCCCAAAACCTGGATGGGATTGGGGGGGATTCGGAGTTACCGGAGTGATCCCAAAAACCGGCCCCAAAAACCGCGAGGGGATCCCAAAAAAACACGAGGGGATCGCAAAAAACCACGAGGGGATCGCAAAAAACCACGAGGGGATCGCAAAAACCGGCCCCAAAAACCATGGAGGGGACCCCAAAATCTGGCTGGAATTGGGGGGGATTCAGAGTTATCGGGAGGATTGCAAAAACCACGGGGGGATCCCAAAAACTGCCGGGGTTGGACCCCAAAAAACGCGGGGGGGGACCCCAAAACCTGGCTGAAATTGGGGTGATTCAGAGTTACCAGGGGGATCCTAAAAATCACGGGGGGATCCCAAAAACTGCCGGGGTGGGACGCCAAAAACGGGCCTCAAAATCTTCGGGGGGGACCCCAAAACCTGGCTGGAATTGGGGGGGATTCAGAGTTACCAGGGGATCCTAAAAACCGTGGGGGGATCCCAAAAACCGGCCCCAAAAACCACAGGGGGAATCCAAAAACCAGCCCTGAAAACTGCCGGGATGGGACCCAAAAAACGCGGGAGGGGACCCCAAAACCAGGCTGGAATTGAGGGGGATTCAGAGTTACCGGGGGAATCCCAAAAACTGTGAGGGGATCTAAAAAACCGGCCTTAAAAACCGCGGGGGGATCCCAAAAACTGCCAGAATTGGACCCCTAAAACCACGGGAGGGGATTCCAAAAACCGGCCCCAAAAACCACAGGGGGGACCCCAAAACCTGGCTGGAATTGGGGGGGATTCAGAGTTACCGGGGAGATCCTAAAAACTGTGGGGGGATCCCAAAAACCGGCCCCAAAAACCCCGAGGGGAACCCAAAAACTGCCGGGGTTGGACCCCTAAAACCACGGGAGGGGATTCCAAAAACCGGCCCCAAAATCCTCGGGGGGGACCCCAAAACCTGGCTGAAATTGGGGGGGATTCACAGTTACCGGGGGGATCCTAAAAATCGTGAGGGGGATCCCAAAAACCATGGGGGGAACCCAAAAACTGCCGGGGTTGGACCCCAAAAAACGCAGAGGGGACCCCAAAACCTGGCTGGAATTGGGGGGATTCAGAGTTGCTGGGGGATTGCAAAAACCGCGGGAAGATCCCAAAAAACGGCCCCAAAATCCTCGGGGGGGACCCCAAAAACTGCCAGGGTGAGACCCCAAAATCCGGCCCCAAAATCCTCGGGGGGGACCCCAAAACCTGGCTGGAATTGCGGGGGATTCAGAGTTACCGGGGGGATCCTAAAAATCGTGGGGGGATCCCAAAAACTGCCGGGGTGGGACGCCAAAAACGGGCCTCAAAATCCTCGGGGGGGACCCCAAAAACCGGCCCCGAAATCCTCGGGGGGGATCCCAAAAACTGCCAGGGTGGGACCCCAAAATCCGGCCCCAAAATCCTCGGGGAGGACCCCAAAAACCGGCCCGAAATCCTCGGGGGGGACCCCAAAACCTGGCTGGAATTGGGGGGGATTCAGAGTTACCGGGGGGATCCTAAAAATCGTGGGGGGATCCCAAAAACCACGGGAGGAACCCAAAAACTGCCGGGGTTGGACCCCAAAAAACGCAGAGGGGGACCCCAAAACCTGGCTGGAATTGGGGGGGATTCAGAGTTACCAGGGGGATCCTAAAAATCGTGGGGGGATCCCAAAAACTGCTGGGGTGGGACGCCAAAAACGGGCCTCAAAATCTTCGGGGGGGACCCCAAAAAATGCCAGGGTGGGACCCCAAAATCCGGCCCCAAAATCCTCGATGGGATCCCAAAACCGGCCCCAAAAACCGCGGGGGGGATCCCAAAACCGACCCCAAAAAACGAGGGGGGGATCCCAAAACCTGGCTGGAATTGGGGGGATTCAGAGTTACGGGGAGGGGGATCCAAAATTACCAGGGAAGAGGGGTTGGAATCACCTTGGGGACCCCAAAACTACCGGGGTGAGACCCCCAAAACTGCCTGGAATTGGGGGGATCTGAAATTAAAGGGGAGGGATCCAAAACCGCCAGGGGGACCCCAAAAAATACCGGGATGGGACCCCAAAAACTGCCAGAAATTGGAGGGGAATTGGAGAGGAGCTGAAATCACCTCAGGGACCCCAAAACCTGCCGTGGGGGGACCCCAAAATTGGGGAATCCGGAATTACCGGGGGAGGGGGGGGGCTGATACCACCCTGAGGACCCCAAAAACTGCAAGAGGAGACCCCAAAATCACCCGGGGAGGGTTTGGAAATAACGAGGGGGGTCCTCAGAGATGAGGGGGGAGGGGAATTTTGGGGTGACCCCCCCCCCTTCCTCCCCCCCAGTGCTGCCGGTTTTGGGCACCATCGATTTTGGGGAGGTGGGCGAGGATTTCACGGTGCTGCGCTGGACCCTGGCCCAGCCCCAGGCCAACATCGAGTTCGAGGTCGAGTACATGAGCAAAACCAGTAAGGGACTGGGAGGGGACTGGGAGGGAACTGGGAGGGATGGGGAGGGGGCGCTGGGGGGGTTTATGGGGGGTTTTGGGGGTCTTGAGTGGGGAGAAAGGGAGGAAATGGGGGGTGGGGGTGGGGAAATGGGGTTTGGGGAGGGGTCTGGGAGGGTTTTGGGGGATCCCATGGGGGGTTTGGGGGTCCCAGGGGGTGTTTTGGGGGTCCTGAGTGAAGGGAAAGGAGGGAAAAGAGGTTTGGGGGGTGTCCTGGAGGGGGGAAATGTGGGGAGTGGGATTTGGGGAGGGGTCTGGGAGGGGTGGGGGATCCTAGGGGGGATCTTGAGGGGGGTCCTATGAGGGATTTTGGGGGGATTTTGGGGGGTTTGGGGTCCTGAGTGGGGAGAAAGTGGGGAAATCGGATTTGGGGAGGGGTCTGGGAGGGCTTGGAGGGTCCCAGGGGGGATTTTGGGGGTCCTGAGTGGGGGGAAAAGGGGGAAATGGGGTTTAGGGAGAGGTCTGAGGGGTCCCTGGGGAACAGCTGGGGGGTCCCAGGGGGAATTTGGGGCAAATTCTGGAAATTTTCAGACTGAACCATGCAGGAAAAAAAGTGGGGTGTGGGGGGAGGGTCTCTGAGGGGATTTTTGGGGGGAATTTGGGGAGTTTTGGGGGGTCTCTGGGAATTTTTTGTGGGGCCTTTATGTGACTGTGGATTTGGAGGGGTCCCAGAGGGGATTTTTGGGGCCATTTCTGGGCATTTTGTGACCGAACCGCACTGGGAAAAAAGTGCGTTTTTTGCAGGGGGTTTGGGGGAATTTTGGGGGGATTTTTGGGGGGATTTGGGAGATTGAAGGGGTTTCAGAAATTTTTGGGCAAGTCTCTGGTGGGGTCCCAGAGGGGATTTGGGGTAATTTCTGCGCATTTTAGGACGAAATCGTGTTGGGGAAAAAAAAAGCGCGGTTTTTGCGGGGGGTTTGGGGGAATTTTGGGGTTTTTCTGGGGGGGTTTTGGGGGTCTCCCGGCCCCCCATGACCCCTCCCCTTTCGCAGCTGAGGAGCCCTGGCGCTCCTCGGGCCGGGCCAACTCCTCGCTGGGCCGGTACCGGCTCGGGGACCTGCGGCCCGGGACCTCGTACCGCGTTCAATTCGTGGGGCGGAACCACTCGGGGGAGCGCGTGGCGTTCTGGGAGAGCGAGGTGCAGACCAACGGCACCAGTGAGCCCTGAAATCACCCCAGAATCACCTCAAATCGCCTTAAAATCATAGCCAAAATCATAACCAAATCATCCCAAAATCACCCCAAAATCACCCCAAAATCATACCTGAAATCACCCCAAAATCATCCCCAAATTGCCTCAAATCACCTCAAAATCATAGCCAAAATCATACCTGAAATCAGCCCAAAATCATCCTCAAATCACCTCAAAATCACCTCAAAATCATAGCCAAAATCATACCTGAAATCACCCCAAAATCAGCCCAAAACCACCCCAAAATCATAGCTAAAATCATAACCAAAATCACCCCAAAATCATACCCGAAATCACCTCAAAATCATCCCCAAATCACCTCAAAAATCATCCCCAAAATCAGCCCCAAAATCACCTCAAAGTAACCTCAAAATCACCTCAAAATCAGCCCCAAAATCAGCCCCAAATTAGCCCCAAAATCAGCCCCAAATTAGCCCCAAAATCAGCCCCAAATCACCCCCAAATCACCTCAAATCACCTCAAAATCACCTTCAAAATCACCCTCAAAATCATCCCCAAATCACCTAAAAATTATAGCCAAAATCTTACCCGAAATCACCCCAAAATCACCCTCAGAATCACCCCCAAATCACCCCCAAATCACCCCAAATCACCTCAAAATCATAGCCAAAATCATCCCCAAAATCATCCCCGAAATAATCCCTAAATCGTAGCCAAAATCATCCCAAATATCACCCCAAAATCCTACACAAAATCACCTCAGAATCACCCCAAAATCATCCCCAAATCACCTCAAAATCACCTCAAAATCACCTCAAAGTCATACCCAAAATCAGCCCCAATATCACCCCAAAATCCTGCACAAAATCACCTCAGAATCACCCCCAAATCACACCAAATCACCTCAAAATCACCCGCAAATCACACCAAATCACCTCAAAATCATCCCCAAAATCATCCCCAAATCACCTCAAAATCGCCTTCAAAATCACCCTCAAAATCACCCCAAATCACCTAAAAATTATAGCCAAAATCATACCCGAAATCACCTCAAAATCATCCCCAAATCACCTCAAAAAATCATCCCCAAAATCACCCCCAAGTCATCCCAAAATCTTACCTGAAATCACCCCAAAATCACCCTCAGAATCACCCCCAAATCACCCCAAATCACCTCAAAATCATAGCCAAAATCATCCCAAAATCATCCCCAAAATGATCCCTAAATCGTAGCCAAAATCATCCCCAATATCACCCCAAAATCCTGCACAAAATCACCTCAGAATCACCCCCAAATCACCCCAAATCACCTCAAAATCATCCCCAAAATCATCCCCAAATCACCTCAAAATCACCCTCAAAATCACCCCCAAATCACCTAAAAATTATAGCCAAAATCATACCCGAAATCACCTCAAAATCATCCCTAAATCACCCCCAAATCATCCCAAAATCTTACCCGAAATCACCCCAAAATCACCCTCAGAATCACCCCAAAATCACACCAAATCACCTCAAAATCATAGCCAAAATCATCCCAAAATCATCCCCAAAATGATCCCTAAATCGTAGCCAAAATCATCCCCAATATCACCCCAAAATCCTGCACAAAATCACCTCAGAATCACCCCAAAATCACACCTAAATCACCCTCAAAATCACCTCCAAATCACCCCAAAATCATAGCCGAAATCACCCCAAAATCACCCTCGAAATCACCCCAAAATCACCTCAAATCACCTCAAAATCACCCCCAAATCACCTAAAAATTATAGCCAAAATCACACCCAAAATCGCCGCAAATCACCTCAAATCACTTCAAAATCATCCCCAAAATTGTTGTAACTCTCTACCCTGCTGCTTTAAGAACGGAGTGTCACTTTAACCCCGTAACCCCTGCAAGAGCGACGAACTGATCCCCTGAATTCTTTTTGGAAAGAAGCCAAGGACTGACCCCTCCCCTTTCCTGACCCATGGAAAACCTGAGCCCTCCTTGGCTCTTCCTCTTTTTCTCCTTTTCTCTCTGGCTCTCTCCTACTCTGCCCACATGGAAGCCTAAGAATTAAACCATCCCTGAGATAAAGAGCCTCTGATATCTCATCTGTTCTATGTGATACAGCGCCCCAGGCCAGCTCTGCAGAGTGTTTGAGGTGCAGGGCGAGGGCCAGGGTGCAGTATCACAAAATCGTCCCCAAGATCTTCCCCAAAATCACCTCAAATCACCTCAAAATCATAGCCAAAATCATAGCCAAAATCAGCCCAAAATCATCCCCAAATCACCTCAAAATCATAGCCAAAATCATAGCCAAAATCACTCCAAAATCATCCCCAAATCACCTCAAAAATCATCCCCAAAATCACCCCAAAATCACCTCAAATCACCTCAAAATCACCTCAAAGTCATACCCAAAATCAGCCCCAAATCACCCCAAAATCACCTCAAATCACCTCAAATCACCTCAAATCACCTCAAAATCATAGCCAAAATCAGCCCAAATCAGCCCCAAATCACCTCAAAATCATCCCCAAAATCATCCCAGAAATCACCCCAAAATCAACCCAAAATCAGCCCAAAATCAGCCCCAAAATCAGCCCCAAATCACCCCAAAATCACCTCAAATCACCCCAAAATCACCCCTAAATCACCCTCAAAATCACCTCCAAATCACCTCAAAATCATAGCCAAAATCATCCCCAAATCACCCTCGAAATCACCCCAAAATCACCTCAAGTCACCTCAAAATCATCCCCAAAATCATCCCCAAATCACCTCAAAATCACCCCAAAATCATCCTCAAAATCACCTCCAAATCATCCCAAAATCACCTCAAATCACCTCAAAATCATAGCCAAAATCATCCCAAAATCATCCCCAAAATAATCCCTGAATCGTAGCCAAAATCATCCCCGATATCACCCCAAAATCCTGCACAAAATCACCTCATAATCACCCCAAAATTACACCAAATCACCTCAAAAATCATCCCCAAAATCACCCCAAAATCACCTCAAGTCACCTCAAAATCACCTCAAAGTCATACCCAAAATCAGCCCCAAATCACCCCAAAATCACCTCAAATCACCTCAAAATCATAGCCAAAATCATAGCCAAAATCAACCCAAATCAGCCCCAAATCACCTCAAAATCATCCCCAAAATCATCCCAGAAATCACCCCGAAATCACCCCAAAATCAGCCCCAAATCATCCCCAAATCACCTCAAAAACATAGCCAAAATCACCCTGAAAATCATTCCCAAAATAATCCCTAAATCGTAGCCAAAATCATCCCTGATATCACCCCAAAATCCTGCACAAAATCACCTCAGAATCACCCCAAATCCACCCCCAAATCAGCCCCAAATCATCCCCAAAATCAGCCCCAAATCACCTCAAAATCACAGCCAAAACCATCCCAAAATCACCCCAAAGTCGTACCCAAATCACCCCAAAACCACCCCAAAATCCTGCCTGGATGGAGCCCAAAATCACCCCAAGATCACCCAAAATCCAGCCCAGACTGAGCCAAAAATCACCCCAAAATCCAGCGTGGATTGAACCCAAAATCACCCCAAAATCAGCCAAAATCCAGTCTGGACTGAGCCCAAAATCACCCCAAAATCACCCTAAAACCACCCTAAATCACCCCAAACCTGCATTAAATCACCCCCAAAATCACCCCAAAGCCACTCCAGAATCACCCCCAAAATCACCTCTAGAATCACCCCAAAACCCCCCCAAATCACCCAAAAACCCCCCCAAATCATCCCAAAACCCCCCAAATCATCCCAAACCCCCCCCAAATCATCCCAAAAACCCTCCCAAATCACCCCAAAAACCCTCCCAAATCATCCCAAAGACCCCCCAAATCACCCAAAACCCCTCAGGGATGCCCCAAATCCCTCAGGGATGCTCCAAACTCCCCGAGTGAGTCCCCAAAAATCCCCGGGAGGGTCCCCAAAGTCTCGGAGGGGGTCCCCAAATTTGCTCAGAGCGTCCCTAAAACCTCTTGGGGATGCCCCAAATTCCTCAGGAATTCTTCAGGGATGCCCTAAAACCCCCTCGGGGATGCCCCAAACTCACCAAGGGTGTCCCCAAAAATCCCCAGGGGGGATCCCCAAAGTCCCTGGGGTGTCCCCAAATTCCCAGGGGGGTCCCCACACCGGGATTTGTCCCCCCCTCCCCGCAGTGCTGCCGCGCCCCGCGGGCGGCTTCGCCACCGAGGGTTGGTTCATCGGCTTCGTCAGCGCCGCGGTGCTGCTGCTCCTGCTCCTCCTCATCCTCTGCTTCATCAAACGCAGCAAGGGGGGCAAGTATTCGGGTGAGCCCGGAGCCCCCCGGCCCCTCCCGGGACCCCCAAATCCTCCCCTCACCCCGGAGGCTCCACCGGGGGTTTGGTTTGGTGGGAAAAAAACGAACAAACAAACAAAAAAAAAAAGAAATTTTGGGTTTTGGGGGGATCTTGAGGAGTGGGAAGGGGGTTTCGGATTTGGGAAAGGGGTTGATCAATGGTTGGGACAATGGTTGGGTCATTGGGTCATTGGTTGGGTCAATGGTTGATCAATGGTTGGGTCAATGTTTTGTCAATGGTTGGTCAATGATTGATCAATGGTTGGTGAATGGTTGGGTCAGTTCTTGGGTCAATGGTCAATGGTTGAGTCATTGGTTGGACCAATGGTTGGGTCAATAGTTGGGTCAATGGTTGTGTGTTGGTTGGTCATTGGTTGGGTCAATGGGTCAATGGTTGGGTCAATGGTCAATGGTTGGGTCATTGTTTGGGTCAGTGGTTGGTCAATGTTTGGGTCATTGGTTGGGTCAGTGGTTGGGTCAGTGGTTGGGCCAATGGTTGGGTCAATGTTTGAGTCACTGGTTGGGTCAATAGTTGGGTCATTAGTTGGGTCAGTGGTTGATCAATGGTTGGTCAATGGTCAATGGTTGGGTCAGTGGTTGGGTCAATGGTTGGTCATTGGTCAATGGCCAATGGTTGGTCATTGGTTGGTCAATGATTGGGTCAATGGTTGGTCATTGGTTGGGTCAATGGTTGGGTCAGTGGTTGGGTGTTGGTTGGTCATTGGTTGGGTCAATGGTCAATGGTTGGGTCAATGGTCGGGTCAATGCTCATTGGTTGGGGTCAATGGTTGGGTCAATGGTTGGGTCAGTGGTTGGGTGTTGGTTGGTCATTGGTTGGGTCAATGGTCAATGGTTGGGTCAATGGTTGGGTTAATGGTTGGGGTCAATGGTTGGGTCAATGGTTGGGTCATTGGTTGGGTCAATGGTTGGGTCAATGGTTGGGTCAATGGTTGGTCATTGGTTGGGTCAATGGTCAATGGTTGGGTCAATGGTCATTGGTTGGGTCAATGGTTGGGTCAATGCTCATTGGTTGGGTCAATGCTCATTGGTTGGGTCAATGGTCGGGTCAATGGTCATTGGTTGGGTCAATGGTCGGGTCAATGCTCATTGGTTGGGTCAATGGTCGGGTCAATGGTCATTGGTTGGGTCAATGGTTGGGTCAATGCTCATTGGTTGGGTCAATGCTCATTGGTTGGGTCAATGGTCGGGTCAATGGTCATTGGTTGGGTCAATGGTCAATGGTTGGGTCAATGGTTGGGTCAATGGTCATTGGTTGGGTCAATGGTCAATGGTTGGGTGTTGGTTGGGTGTTGGTTGGGTCAGTGGTTGGGTCAATGGTTGGGTCAATGGTTGGGTCAATGGTTGGGTGTTGGTTGGGTCGTCTCGGAATGGGGAATGGTCGCGGGTGGTCCCAGGTGGTCCCAGGGGAGTCCTGGGGGGTACCGAGGGGTCCAGGGGGTTCCTGTGGGGTCCCAGGGTGGTCCCAGGTGGTCCCAGGGTGGTCCCAGGGGGTCCCGGGGGGTCCCGGTGGTGCCGTGGCCCCCCCTGAGCGCAGCGCTGTCCCCCCAGTGAAGGACAAGGAGGACACGCAGGTGGACTCGGAGGCGCGGCCGATGAAGGACGAGACCTTCGGGGAGTACCGGTGAGAAAGGGGCGTGGCCTCGGAAATGGGCGTGGCTTACTGAAATGGGGCGTGGCTTTGTATGAACAGGCGTGGCCTGATTGGGAGTGGGCGTGGTTTCATGGAAGGGTGGCGCCTATCGCGATGCTCTGCCCCTCCCCCTCACTAATTACCCCCTCATTAATTAATCACCCTCCTCACGATCGCTAATTGCCCCTCTCTCACTAATCGCTCGCCTCCTCGTTAACCGCCCTCCGCTAATTGCGCAGGTCCCTGGAGAGGTAAGGGGGGTCTGGGGGGGTCATTGCGCCCATGGGGGGGTCCCCAATTCCCTGAGGGGCAGGGGCTGGGTCACTGGGGGGGCATTGGGGGGTCCTTGAGGGTGGGGGTGGGGTCTTCATCCATGTCATTCCCCTCCCCCCTCACCTCAGAGTCTTCATGCCCATCCCACAGCCCCGCCCTTGGTTGGGCCAATGGTTGGGTCATTGGTTGGGTCAATGGTTGGGTCATTGGTTGGGTCTTTGGTTGGGTCAATGGTTGGGTCAATGGTTGGGTCAATGGTCACTGGTTGGTCAATGATTGGTCAATGGTTGGGTCAATGGTTGGGTCAATGGTTGGTCAATGGTTGGGTCAATGGTTGGGTCATTGGTTGGGTCAATGGTTGGTCAATGGTTGGGTCAATGGTTGGGTCAATGGTTGGGTCATTGGTTGGGTCAATAGTTGCGTCAATGGCTGGTCATTGATTGGGTCAATGTTAAGGTCATTGATTGGGTCAATGGTTGGGTCATTGGTTGGTCAATGGTTGGGTCAATCATTGGGTCAATGGTTGGGTCATTGGTTGGGTCAATGGTTGGGTCAATGGTTGGGTCAATGGTCAATGGTTGGGTCAATGGTTGATCAATGGTTGGTCATTGATTGGGTCAATGGTTGGTCAGTGGTTGGGTCAATGGTTGGGTCATTGATGGGGTCAATGGGTCAATGGTCAATGGTTCGGTCATTGGGTCACTGGTTGGTCAATGGTTGGGTCAATGGTTGGTCATTGGTTGGGTCAATGGTTGGGTCAATGGTTGGGTCAATGGTCAATGGTTGGGTCAATGGTTGATCAGTGGTTGGTCATTGATTGGGTAAATGGTTGGTCATTGGTTGAGTCAATGGTTGGGTCAATGGTTGGGTCAATGGTTGGGTCAATGGTTAATGATTGGTTGGTCAGTGGTTGGGTCATTGGTTGGGTCAATGGTTTGGTCAGTGGTCAATGGCTGGGTCAGTGGTTGGTCAATGGTTGGTCATTGGTCAATGGTTGGGTCAATGGTTGGGTCAGTGGTTGGGTCAATAGCTGGTCATTAACTGGGTCAGTAGTTCATCAATGGTTGGCCATTGGTCATTGGTTGGGTCAATGGTTGGGTCAATTGTTTGAGTCAATGGTTGGGTCAATGGTTGGGTCAATGGTTGGGTCATTGGTTGGTCAATTGTTGGGTCAATAGCTGGTCATTGATTGGGTCAATGGTTCATCAATGGTTGGCCATTGGTCAATGGTTGGGTCAATGGTTGGGTCAGTGGTTGGGCCATTGTTTGGTCATCGGTTGGGTTGTTGTGTCACCGGTTGGTTTGTCCCCGCTGCTGTCGGTGCCGTTGGTGACGGTGGCGCCGTCGCTGTCCCCGTGTCCCCGTGTCCGCAGTGACGGCGAGGAGAAGGCCTCGGGCAGCTCCGGCCGCTCTCTGGGCGCGGCGGGCGCGGCGCTGGGCAGCGACGACAGCCTGGCCGGCTACGGCGGCAGCGCCGACGTCCAGTTCAACGAGGACGGCTCCTTCATCGGCCAGTACAGCGGCACCCGCGGCACGGCCGCCGGCAGCTCCGGCCCCGCCAGCCCCTCGGCCGCCGCGCCGCTCGACTGAGTGACCGGAGTGACCGCTGCCGGAGTGACCACTGTGGAGTGACTGCTGCCAGAGTGACAGCTCTGGAGTGACCGCTCCTTCAACTGACCACTCCCAGAGTGACCACTGCCAGAGTGACCCCTCCAGAGTGACCGCTGGCAGAGTGACCACTCCGGAGTGACCGCTGGTGGAGTGACCACTATGGAGTGACCACTCCCAGAGTGACCGCTCCTTTGACTGACCGCTCCTTCAACTGACCAGTCCTTCAACTTATCACTCCTGGAGTGACCGCTCCTTCAACTGAACGTTCCTGGAGTGACCACTCCTTCAACTGACCACTCCTTCAACTGACCACTCCCGGAGTTACCGCTCCCGGAGTGACTACTCCCAGAGTGACCGCTCCTTAGACTGACCATTCCCTCAACTGACCACTCCTTCGACTGACCACTCCCAGATGTGACCACTCATGGAGTGACCACTCCCTGGAGTATCCACTCCCTTGAGTGACCGCTCCCCTCAACTGACCACTCCTTCGAGTGACCACTCCTTCGAGTGACCCCCTCCCATGACTGACAACCCCGTGACTGACCGCCCCTAGAGTGACCAATCCCCTCAAGTGACCAATTCCCTTGAGTGACCAATCCCCCTGACTGACCACTCCCTTGAGTGACCAGCACCCCAACTGACCACCCCCCTCGACTGACTGCCCACCCAGACTGACCCCCCCCAACTGACTCCCCCCTGAACTGACCACTCCCTCTGACTGACCACCCCTGTCGGCCTGGGGGGGCACTGGGGGGCACTGGGGGTGTCCCCACGGCCATGGGGACGTTCTGAGGGCGTGGTGGGGCCACCATGGCCGTGGGACCCCTCCCCAATGTCACAGTGGGACCCCCCCCCAGCACTGGGGACCCCCAAACCAAAGGGGGACCCTCACACCTCCCCCTCCCCCATTTAAGGGCCCCCCCCACCCCCTTCACTGCCAAAGGGGGGGGTCCCTTAAGTGCCCCCCCCAATTTTGGGGGGGTTCTTTGGGGCTGGTGGGAGGGAGAGGGGAACGAGACCCCCCCCCAAAAAAAACACCTCACAGTGGGGGGGAGGGGCGGGGGGACCCCCCTGTTGGATTCAGCCAAAAAAATTCCCCCCCTCCCCCCGTGGTGGGTTTTTGGGGGGGGGGGGGGTCTGGACACCGGGGGGGCTCTGCAGACCAAAATTAGGGGGGCAAGGGGGGGGATTTTGTGCCCCTCCCCCAATTTTACCCCCCCCTCTTTCACTCCTCCGGGACACCCCTCCTCACCCCCCCCCCAAAATCTCTGGGGGTTTTTTTTTGGGGGGGAATCCCCCACCACGCCCCCTCCCCCCCCCCCCAATTTCTGAATGCATCTCACGGCGCGGCCTTGGCAACCTCACACGAGCCGACGGGGGGGGGTCTGCACCCCGAACCCCCCCTCTGCACCCCAAAACCCCCCTGAACCCCAAAACCCCCTCGACCCCCCCCCCCCTGCACCCCCAAATCCCCCCACGCCCCCTCCGTGGGGGGGGTCCTCACCTCAATCCCCCTCCCCAAAAATCCTCAATCACCCCCCCCCCAAAATCCCCCTCCCCACGGGGGGGGTCTAAACCCCCCACCCCCTCCGCGGGGGGGTCCTCACCCCAAAAATTCCCCAAAATCCCCCAAATTCCCCCCACCCCAACCCCCCCCCGCGCTGTGTTGTAGCTTTGTAGCCCCTCCCCCAATGTGTGCGGTGCCCCTCCCCCCCTCCCCAATTCCCCTTTTTTTTTTGGGAAAAAGAAGCGGAAAAATCGGTCCCGAAGGACCCCCCCAAAAAACGGCAGCCGAGCCCCTCCCCCCACCTCGTGTGACCCCTCCCCCTCCCCACGTGTGACCCCTCCCCAACCAAAAATCGCCAAAACCACGCGGAGCAAAAAAAACGCAAAAAATTTCCCCAAAATTAAAATAAAAAAAATTAAAAAAAAAAAAAAAAAAAAAAAAAAAAAAAAAAGAGGGGAAAAAGCCCCAAAAATAAAGAAAGGAACTGCCGGGAAATGGCTCGGGGTGATTTTGGGGGGGCTATAGGGGATCTATAGGGGATGGGGGGGGGCTGTAGGGGATGGGGGGGCTATAGGGGATGGGGTCTCCCCATCTATAGGGGATGAGGTGTCTATAGGGGGGATATATGGCGTCTGTAGGGTTTTGGGGGGGCTATAGAGGGGTCTGTGAGGGATTTGAGCGGCTCTAGGGGGTCTGTAGGGGATGGGGTGGGGTTATGGGAGTGTCTGTAGGGGTTTGGGGGAGCTTTAGGGGATCTGTAGGGGTTGAGGGGGTCTTTAGGGATTTTGGGGGGCTATAGGGGCTCAATCTATAGGGGATGGGGGGCTTTGGGGGTGTCGAGGAGGCTGATGGGGGGTCTTGGGGAGGATATGGGGGGCTGTAGGGGCTCTGTAGGGGGTGGGGGGTGTTATGGGGTCTGTAGGGGATCGGAGGGGGGCTATAGGGGGTGATTTGGGGCGTCTATAGGGGATGAGGGATTTGGGGGGGCTATAGTGGGGTCTATGGGGGCTACAGGGGGCGCTACAGGGTCTATGGGAGGGGTGTGGGGGTCTCCGGGGGTCTCCGGGGGTCTCTGGGGGTCCTTGGGGGTCTCTGGGCTTGTGGGCGTGGCCTCGAGGAGCGGGCGTGGCTTCGCAAAAAAGGGGCGCGACCACGCCCACATTGGCCACACCCCTCCCAGCACAGCCCCGCCCACACCCACACGGGCATCCTCATTTGCATTGACCACGCCCCTCACACCGACCGCACCCACATTAGCCACGCCCCGTTTTCTAATTAATGACTGCCCACGCCCACTCACTGTATGACCACGCCCCTTGCGGGCTGACCACGCCCATCACAACATAACCACGCCCATCCGAGCATAGCCACGCCCCTCCCAGCATAACCACGCCTCTTTACTCGCTGCTTGGCCACGCCCCTCCATTCAATCTCTGGCCACGCCCCCTCCCCTCACGGCTCGGCCACGCCCCCTCCCCTCACGGCCGCCGCCGCCGCGGCCGGACCGGCCCGAACCGGCCGGAACCGGAGCCCGAACCGGAACCGGAACCGGAACCAGAACCGGAAACAACAGCCCCACCCCCCCACCCGGGAGCCGCGCCCGGGCTGCGGAACCGAGCCCGGAGCCGCCCCCGAGCCCCCGGCCCCGAGGCCGCCATGGGGGCCGGGGGGGGGGCGCGGGGCGGGCGCTGCCGCCCCCCCGAGCGAGGGGGGCGAGGCTGAGGAGGGGGCGGGGGGGGGTCCCCGGGGGTGAGGGGGGGTCGCAGGTGAGGGGGGGTCCCGCCATGGGCTGCAACATGTGCGTGGTGCAGAAACCGGAGGAGCAGCACCGGGTGATGCTGCAGGTACCCGGCTGGGGGGGGAAATGTGGGGAGGGGGCGTGAGGGGGAGTGAGGGGGTAAATGGGGAGGGGGCTGCAGGGAGAAAGGAATGAATGGGGGTAAATGGGGAGGGGGAGTGAGGGGGTAAATGGGGAGGGGGCTGCAGGGATCAGACTGAGGGAAAATGGGGAGGGGGCGTGAGGGGAGAATGAATGGGGGTAAATGGGGAGGGGGCTGCACGGAGGATGAATGGGATAAATGGGGAGGGGGCTGCAGGTAGAGTGAATGGGGGAAAATGGGTCTGGGGGCGTGAGGGTAAATTAATGGGGGTAAATGAGGAGGGGGCTGCAGGGAGGATGAATGGGATAAATGGGGAGGGGGCTGCAGGGAGAGTGAATGGAATAAATGAGGAGGGGGCTGCAGGGAGGATGAATGGGATAAATGGGGAGGGGGCTGCAGGTAGAATGAATGAGGGAAAATGGGTCTGGGGGCGTGAGAGTGAATGAATGGGTGTAAATGGGGAGGGGGCTGCAGGGACCAAGCTGAGGGAAAATGGGGAGGGGGCTGCAGGGAGAATGAATGGGATAAATGGGGAGGGGGCTGCAGGTACCGGGCTGAGGGAGAATAAATGGGGAGGGGGATGATGGGGGAGAGCGATAGGGAAATGGGTCTGGGGGCGAAAGGGGAATGAATGGGGAGTGCTTAAAGGAAATGGGTCTGGGGGCTGCAGGGGCCGGGAATTGGGGGAGGGGGCTTCGGGGAGGGGGAGAAATGGGTCTGGGGTCTCGGGGGCTGCAGGGGCCGGGATGGGAGGGGAGAAGGGAAATGGGTCTGGGGGCGAGAGGGGAATGAATGGGGAGGGGGAGGGTAAAGGAAATGGGTCTGGGGGCTGCAGGGGCCGGGATGGGGGGAGGGGGACAGGTAAGGGGGGATAATTTGGGGAGGGGTCTAGGCCAGGTAAAAAGGGTCTGGGGGCTTCGGGGGGGGGTCCTGGGGGGCTTCAGGGCCAGGTAAAGGTGGGGGAGGGGGAGGAACAATTTGGGGAGGGGGCGCTGACGGGGGGGAGGGGTGGGACAGGTGAGGGGGTCTGGGGGCTTCAGGAGCTGTTTGGGGGTGTCCAGCACTCAATGTGGGGAGGGGTCTTTGGGCGGGGGGGGGGTCCCGGCACCATTTGGGGAGGGGGTCCCGCCCCACGGTTGCCATGGCAACCGCGCCCGCCGCTTCCGGGCGAGCTCAGACAATGGAGGGGTGGGCGGGGGGCTCGGGGGGGCTCCGGGGGGATTCGGGGGGGATTTGGGGGGGGATTTGGGGGGGATTCGGGGGTCGTGAGGGTGAGGGGGGGCGGGGCTGAAATTGGGGAGGGGGTTTGATGGGTTTGGGGGGGAATTTGGGGGGAATTTGGGGGGGTGTGGCTGAATTTGGGGAGGGGGTTTGATGGGTTTGAGAGGAATTTGGGGGGGATTTGGGGGTCACAAGGGGGGCGTGACGGAATTTGGGGAGGGGGTTTGATGGGTTTGGGGGGGTTCAGGGGGGGATTTGGGGGTCGCGAGGGTGGGGGTTGCGTGGCTGAATTTGGGGAGGGGGTCTAATGGGTTCAGGGGGGTTTGGGGGTCACAAATGGGAGCGTGGCTGAATTTGGGGAGGGGGTTTGATGTGTTCGGGGGGGGTTTGGGGGTCATGGGGGGGCGTGGCTGAATTTGGGGAGGGGGTTTGATGGGTTGGGGGTCACAAGGGGGGCCGTGGCTGTATTTGGGGAGGGGGTTTGATGGGTTGGGGGTCATGAGGGGGGGTTGTGACTGAATTTGGGGAGGGGGTCTAATGGGTTCAGGGGGGTTTGGGGGTCACAAATGGGGGCGTGGCTGAATTTGGGGAGGGGGTTTGATGTATTCAGGGGGTTTGGGGGGGAATTTGGGGGGGATTTGGAGGTCACGGGGGGCGTGGCAGAATTTGGGGAGGGGGTTTGATGGGTTCGGGGGGGGGTTGGAGGTCACAAGAGGGGGGTTGTGACTGAATTTGGGGAGGGGGTTTGATGGGTCTGGGGGGGTTGGGAGTCACAAGGGGGCGTGGTGGAATTTGGGGAGGGGGTTTGATGGGTTGGGGGTCACGAGGGGGGGTTGTGACTGAATTTGAGGAGGGGGTTTGATGGGTTCAGGGGGATTGGGGGGGAATTTGGGGGGGGTTTGGGGGTCACGGAGGGGCGTGGCTGAATTTGGGGAGGGGGTTTGATGTGTTCGGGAGGGTTGGGGGTCATAAGTGGGGGTTGTGACTGAATTTGGGGAGGGGGTTTGATGGGTGTGGGGGGTTTTGGGTGTCACAAGGGGGGGCGTGGCTGAATTTGGGGAGGGGGCTTGATGGGTTGGGGGTCACGGAGGGTGCGTGACAGAATTTGGGGAGGGGGTTTGATGGGTTCGAGGGGGATTTGGGGGGGGTTGTGACTCAATTTGGGGAGGGGGGTTTCATGGATTCCGGGGGATTGGGGGGCAATTTGGGGGGGGGTTTGGGGGTCACGGAGGGGTGTGGCTGAATTTGAGGAGGGGGCTTGATGGGTTCAGGGACGATTTGGGGGTCACAAGGAGCGGCATGGCAGAATTTGGGGAGGGGGTTTGATGGGTTGGGGGTCACAAGGAGGGGTTGTGATTGAATTTGGGGAGGGGGTTTGATGGGTTGGGGGTCACAAGGGGGGGGGTTGTGATTGAATTTGAGGAGGGGGCTTGATGGGTTTGGGGGGGATTTGGGGTGTGGTGGAATTTGAGGAGGGGGTTTGTGCACAATGACACCCCTGGGGAGGGGGCAGTGCTGAATTTGAGGAGGGGTCTCACCCCTCTCCCCCCCCAGGTGAGCGGGAAGGAGGGGTCGCGCCGGGGGGGGCCCCGGGGGGGCTCCAAGGAGCCGCTGGTGCTGCAGGTGCTGAGGAGGAGCCCCCGGGGGGGCCCCCCCGAAACGCCCCCAGCCCCAATTTGGGGAGGGGGGGGAGGGGGCCCGGGACCCCCGCCCGCTCTGGGGGGGGCGCTGGTGGACAGCGGCACCCAGACGGACATCAGCTTCGAGAGCCGCCTGGGGGGCAGCGAGCCGTGAGTGGGGGGACAAAAACCCAAAAAAAACCCAAAAACCGACAGGGAGGGGGACCCCAAAAACCCACAGGGGGAACCCAAAAACCCAAAAAAACCCCAAAAACCCACAGGGGGGACCCCAAAATCCACAGGGGGGACCCCAAAACCCACAGGGGGACCCAAAAACCCCCAAAACCCACAGGGGGAACCCAAAAAAACCCCAAAAACCCACAGGGGGAACCCAAAATCCACAGGGGGAACCCAAAATCCACAGGGGGGACCCCAAAACCCACAGGGGGAACCCAAAAAACCCCAAAAACCCACAGGGGGGCCCCAAAAAATCCCCAAATCCTGGGGGGACCCCAAAAACCCAGAGACCATGGGGAGAGGGACCCCAAAAACCCCCAGGGGGGACCCCAAAAACCCAAAAACTCCACGGGGGGGACCCCAAAAAACCCCAAAACCCCCACAGGGGGAACCCCAAAAACCCACAGGGGGGGACCCCAAAAACCCAGAGACCATGGGGGGAGGGACCCCAAAAACCCCATAGGGGGGACCCCAAAAACCCACAGGGGGGACCCCAAAAACCCCACAGGGGAGACCCCAAAAACCCACAGGGGGGACCCCAAAAAACCCAGAGAGGGGACCCCAAAATCCACAGGGGGGGACCCCAAAAACCCCACAAGGGGAGACCCCAAAAACTCCATAATTCTATTGGAGGGGGGCACCCCAAAAACCTCCAGATCATGGGGATGGGGGGCAAAAATCTCCAGAGGGGGGGGACCCCAAAAACCCCACAGGGGGGACCCCAAAAAACCCAGAGAGGGGGACCCCAAAAACCCCACAGGGGGGGACCCCAAAAACCCCACAGGGGGGACCCAAAAAAACCCCAAATCCTGGGGGGGGACCCCAAAAAACCCCTAAAAATCCCACAGGGGGAACCCCAAAAAACCCAAAAACCCACAGGGGGGGACCCCAAAAAACCCCACAGGGGGAACCCCAAAAAAACCCAAATCCTATTGGGGCGGGGGGGCAAAAAAACCCCAAATCTTGGGGGGGGGGGGACCCCAAAAAACCCCACAGGGGGGACCCCAAAAACCCTGAGATCATGGAGGGGGCCCCAAAAACCCCAAATCCTGGGTGGGGGGGGACCCCGGACACCCCCAGATTTTTGGGGATCCCCCCCCTTTACACTTAGAAACCCCCAGACCCATTTTTGGGGTCCCCTCCCCCCTTTTCTGGGACCCCCCCCTGACATTTTTGGGGTCCCCCCAGGCCCCCCCTCCCCCAGGATTATTTCGACCCCGCGGATTTGGGGGAGCCCGAGCGCCCCGAGGAGCTGGAGTATGAGGTGGGGGAGTTTGGGGGGTCCTGGGTATTTTGGGGGGGGGGTCCTGGGGGGGGGTTGGGGGGGTCCTGAATTTTTTTGGGGGGGTCCTCGGTCGTTTTGGGGGGAATTTGGGGAGGTTAGGACCCCCAGAATTGAAAAAAACCCGAATTTTTTGGGGAGGGAGGAGTTGAGGAGGGGCTGGAAAATTGGGGAGGGGTCCTGGGGGGGGCCTGAGTCTTTTGGGGGGGGGTCCTGGGATTTTTTGGGGGGGTCCTGGGTCGTTTTGGGGTGAATTTGAGGGAGTTTAGGACCCCCAGAATTGAAAAAAAAACCGAATTTTGGAGGGAGGGAGGAGTTGAGGAGGGGCTGGAAAATTGGGGAGGGGTCCTGGGGGGGAAAGTTGGGGAGTTTTGGGGGGGTCCTGAATTTTTTGGGGGCGTCCTGGGTCGTTTTGGGGGGAATTTGGGGGAGTTTGGGACCCCCAGAATTGAAAAAAACCCCGAATTTTGGGGGGAGGGAGGAGTTGAGGAGGGGCTGGAAAATTGGGGAGGGGTCCTGGGGGGGTTCTGAGTCTTTTGGGGGGGGTCCTGGATCGTTTTGGGGTGAATTTGGGGGAGTTTGGGACCCCCAGAATTGAAAAAAAACCCGAATTTTTTGGGGGGAGGAAAATTGGGGAGGGGTCCTGGGGGTTCCCTGGGTGGTTTTGTGGGGGGGTCCTTGGGGGTCTCTGGGAGAATTTTTGGGGTCTCTGAGGCGGTTTTGGGGTCCTTGAGGTTCCCTGTGGGATTTTGGGGATCCCTGGGGGGGGTCCCTGGGGGATTTTTTGGGGGTCCCTGTTCCCCCAACCCCTGGGTGATTTTTGGGGGGTCTCTGTTGATATTTTTGGGGTGTCCCTGTCTGATTTTTGGGGTCCCTGTCTGATTTTTGGGGTCCCTGTCCCCCCCTGACCCCTGGGTGATTTTGAGGGGGGGTCCCTGTGGGGTTTTTGGGTGTCCTTGGCTGATTTTGGGGTCCCTGTTGGATTTTTGAGGTTCCCTCTCTGATTTTGGGGTCCCTCTCTGATTTTTGGGGTCCCTGTTGGATTTTTGGGTGTCCCTCTCTGATTTTGGGGTCCCTCTCTGATTTCTGGGGTTCCCTGTTGGATTTTTTGGGGTTCCCTGTCTGATTTTTGGGGTCCCTGTTGGATTTTGGGTCCCTCTCTGATTTTTGGGGGTCCCTGTTGGATTTTTTGGGGGTCCCTGGCTGATTTTGGGTTCCCTCTCTGATTTTTGGGGTCCCTGTTGGATTTTTTGAGGGTCCCTCTCTGATTTTTGGGGTCCCTCTCTGATTTTGGGGTCCCTGTTGGATTTTTTGGGGTCCCTCTCTGATTTTTGGGGTCCCTGTCTGATTTTGGGGGGTTCCTGTTGGATTTTTGGGGGTCCCTGTCCCCCCCTGACCCCTGGGTGATTTTTGGGGTCCCTCTCTGATTTTTGGGGTCCCTATGGGATTTTTTGGGGTCCCTCTCTGATTTTTGGGGTCCCTGTTGGACTTTTTGGGGTCCCTCTCTGATTTTTGGGGTCCCTGTGGGATTTTGGGGTCCCTGTTGGATTTTTTGGGGTCCCTCTCTGACTTTGGGGTCCCTCTCTGATTTTTGGGGTTCCCTCTCTGATTTTGGGGTCCCTGTTGGATTTTTTGGGGTCCCTGTTTGATTTTGGGGTCCCTCTCTGATTTTGGGGTTCCCTGTTGGATTTTTTGGGGTCCCTCTCTGATTTTTGGGGTCCCTGTTGGATTTTTTGGGTTCCCTGTCTGATTTTGGGGTCCCTGTGGGATTTTTTGGGGTTCCCTGTCTGATTTTGGGGGTCCCTGTCCCACCCCTGACCCCTGGGTGATTTTTGGGGGGTCTCTGTTGGTATTTTTGGGGTGTCCCTGTCTGCTTTTGGGGTTCCCTGTCTGATTTTGGGGTGTCCCTGTTGAATTTCTGGGGTTCTCTGTTGGATTTTTGGGGTTCCCTCTCTGATTTTGGGGTCCCTCTCCCCCCGACCTCTGGGTGATTTTGAGGGGGGGTCCCTGTGGGGTTTTTGGGGTCCCTGTGGGATTTTTTGGGATTCCCTGTCTGATTTGGGGGTCCCTCTCTGATTTTTGGGGTCCCTGGGGGGGGTCTCTGGCTGATTTTGGGGTCCCTGTGGGATCTTTGGGGTTCCCTGTCTGATTTTGGGGTGTCCCTGTCTGATTTTTGGGGTCCCTCTCTGATTTTGGGTGTCCCTGTGGGATTTTTGGGTGTCTCTGGCTGATTTTGGGGTCCCTGTGGGATTTTTGGGGGGGTCCCTGTTTGATTTTGGGTGTCCCTCTCTGATTTTGGGTCCTTGTCTGATTTTGGGGTCCCTGTTGGACTTTTTGGGGTCTCTCTCTGATTTTTGGGGTCCCTGTTGAATTTTTGGGGTCCCTCTCTGGTTTTGGGGTCCCTCTCTGATTTTGGGGTCCCTCTCTGATTTTGGGGTCCCTGTGGGATTTTTTGGGGTTCCCTCTCTGATTTTGGGATCCCTGTCCCCCCCCCGACCCCTGGGTGATTTTTGGGGGGTCTCTATTGGTATTTTTGGGTGTCCCTGTCTGATTTTGGGTTGTCCCTGTTGGATATTTTGGGGTCCCTGGGTGATTTTTGGGGTCCCTGTGGGATTTTTGGGGGGTGTCCCTGGCTGATTTTGGGTCCCTGTCGGATTTTGGGGTCCCTGTCCCCCCCTGACCTCTGGGTGATTTTGAGGGGGGGTCCCTGTTGGACTTTTCGGGGTCCCTGTTGGATTTTTTGGGATTCTCTGGATGATTTTTGGGATCCCTCTCTGATTTTTGGGGTTCCCTGTCTGATTTTGGGGTCCCTGTGGGATTTTTTGGGGTTCCTCTCTGATTTTGGGGTCCCTCTCTGATTTTTGGGGTCCCTGGGGGGGGGTCCCTCTCTGATTTTGGGGTCCCTCTCTGATTTTTGGGGTCCCTGTGGGATTTCTGGGGTTCCCTCTCTGATTTTTGGGGTCCCTGTTGGATTTTTTGGGGTCCCTCTCTGATTTTGGGGTGTCCCTCTCTG
Organism: Catharus ustulatus; assembly: GCF_009819885.2. NCBI lineage: Eukaryota > Metazoa > Chordata > Aves > Passeriformes > Turdidae > Catharus > Catharus ustulatus. Next base: position 470,946 of record NC_046252.1, on the reverse strand, counting down.
ATTTTGGGGTCCCTCTCTGATTTTTGGGGTCCCTGTTGGATTTTGGGGGGTCCCTGTCTGATTTTGGGATCCCTGTGGGGTTTTGGGGGCGGTCCCTGTCTGATTTGGGAGGTGTCCCTCTCTGATTTCTGGGGTTCCCTGTTGGATTTTTTGGGGTTCCCTCTCTGATTTTGGGGTCCCTCTCTGATTTTTGGGGTGTCCCTCTCTGATTTTGGGGTCCCTCTCTGATTTTGGGGTCCCTTGTTGATTTTGGGGTCCCTTGTTGATTTTGGGGTCCCTGTCCCCCCAGGAGGTGGAGCTGTACAAAACCAGTCACAAACTGGGAATCACCGTCTGCTACCGCACCGACGGCGAGGAGGACCCCGGGATCTACGTGGGGGAGGTGTGGGGAGGGGTCCCCAAAATTGGGGAGGGGTCTGCTGGGGATGGGGAGGGGGAAAAATGCTAAAATTAAAAAAAAAAACAAAAAAATCTGATGAAAATCGCCCAAAAATTGTAAAAAATCCCACAAAAATCCCTCCAAAAATTCTCAAAAAATCCCCCAAAACAAACAAAAAAAATCTCCCCAAAATTGGGGAGGGGTCTGCTGGGGATGGGGGAGGGAAAAATAATAAAATTCAAAAAAAAATCTGACAAAAATCGCCCCAAAATTGTAAAAAAATCCGAAAAAATCGCCCCAAAATTGTAAAAATCCCATTAAAAATCCTCAAAAAAATCCTCAAAAAATCCCCCAAACAAACAAAAAAAATCCCCCCTAAAATTGGAAAAAAAAAGAAAAAATCCCCCAAACAAAAAAACCCCAAAAATTCCCCCTAAAAATCCCCACAAAAATCACAAAAAACGCCCCAAAAAATCCCAATAATTTAAAAAAATCCCAATAATTAAAAAAAACCTCAAAAAATCCCAGTAATTAAAAAATCCCAATAATAAAAAAAATCCCAATAATTAAAAAATGAAAAAAATCTCAATAATTAAAAAAACCCAAATAGGTCCCAATAATTTTAAAAATTCTCAAAAAATCCCAATAATTAAAAGAAACCAAAAACAATAATTAAAAAGTCCCAATAATTAAAAAACCAAACAATCCCAATAATTTAAAAACAACCCAAAAATCCCAATAATTAAAAAAACCCAAAAAATCCCAATAATTTAGAAATAATCCCAATAATTTTAAAAAAGCCTCAAAAAATCCCAGTAATTAAAAAACCCCCAAAATCCCAATAATTAAAAAACAAAAAAAATCCCAATAATTAAAGCCCAAAAAATCCCAATAAATAAAAAAAAATCCCAATAATTAAAAAATCCCAAAACCAATATTTTAAAAATCCCAATAATTAAAAAAACAAACAAAAAAAATCCCAATAATTTAAAAAACAAAAAAAAATCCCAATAATTAAAAACAAAACCCCAGAAAAATCCCAATAATTAAAAAAGTAAACAAAAAAAAATTTTTTAAAAATTAAAAATAATTTTTAAAAACCCCAAAAAATCAGATTTGAGATTTTCCTGGGATCCTTCTTGGGGGGAGGGGTTAAAGGGCAGGGACCCCCCCCCAATTTTGGGGACCCCTCCCCAAATTTGGGATTTTTTGCCCCCCCCCCAGGTGAACCCGAACAGCATCGCGGCCAAGGACGGGCGGATCCGGGAGGGGGACAGGATCGTGCAGGTGGGGGAGGGGCGGGGGCACCTAGGGGTCACCTGGGGTCACTCTGGGGTCACCTGGGGTCACTCTGGGGTCACTTTGAGGGTTTTGGGGTCACTTTCAGGTCACTTTGGGGTCATTTTCAGGGGGTTGAGGGTCACTTTGGGGGGGTTGGGGTCACTCTGGGGTCACCTTGGGGTCAGTTTGGGGTCAGTTTGGGGTCACTTTGGGGGTTTTGGGGTCACTTTGGGGTCACTTTGAGGGGGTTTGGGGTCACTCTGGGGTCAGTCTGAGGTCACTTTGGGGTCACTCTGGGGGCTCTGGGGTCACTTTGGGGGTTTGGGATCACTTGGGGGACAATTTGGGGTCACTCTGGGGTCACTTTGGGGTCACTTTGGGGGGTTTAGGGTCACTTTGGGGTCAGTCTGAGGTCACTTTGGGGTCACTCTGGTATCACTTTGGGGTCAATTTGGGGGTTTGAGGTCACTTTAGGGTCACTCTGGGGTCACTTTGGGGGTTTGGGATCACTTGGGGGTCACTTTGGGGGCTTTGGGGTCACTTTGGGGGTTTGGGATCACTTGGGGGACAATTTGGGGTCACTCTGGGGGCTTTGGGGTCACTCTGGGGTCACTCTGGGGGGTTTGGGATCACTTGAGGGTCACTTTGGGGTCATTTTCAGGGGGTTGAGGGTCACTTTGGGGTCACTCCGGGGGGTTGGGGTCAGTTTTGGGGGGTTTGGGGTCACTCTGGGGTCACTTTGGGGGGTTTTGGGTCAGTTTAAGGTCAGTTTGGGCGATTTGGGGTCACTCTGGGGTCAGTTTTGGGGGGTTTGAGGTCACTTTAGGGTCTCTTTGGGGTCACTCCGTGGTCATTTTGGGGGGGTTGGGGTCACTTTTGGGGTTTGGGGTCAGTTTTGGGGTCACTTTGGGGGTTTGGGATCACTTGGGGGTCAATTTGGGGTCACTTTGGGGGCTTTGGGGTCACTCTGGGGTCAGTTTGGGGGGGTTGGGGTCACTCTGGGGTCACTTTGGGGGGTTTTGGGTCAGTTTAAGGTCAGTTTGGGTGATTTGGGGTCACTCTGGGGTCAGTTTTGGGGGGTTTGGGGTCACTTTAGGGTCTTTTTGGGGTCACTCCGGTGTCATTCTGGGGGGTTTGGGGTCAGTTTTGGGGTCACTTTGGGGGTTTGGGATCACTTGGGGGTCAATTTGGGATCACTTTGGAGGGGTTGGGGTCAGTCTGGGCGGTTTGGGTTCAATTTGGGGTCACCAGGGGGTCACTTGGGGTCAGTTTGGGGTCAATTTGGGGGTTTGAGGTCACTTTAGGGTCTCTTTGGGGTCACTCTGGGGTCATTTTGGGGTCAGTTTTTGGGGGTTTAGGGTCACTCTGGGGTCACTTTGGGGGGTTTGGGGTCAGATTTGGGTCAATTTGGGGTCATGTTGGGGTCACTCTGGGGTCATTTTGGGGGGTTGAGGTCACTCTGGGGTCACTCTGGGGTCAGTTTCGGGGCGTGGGGTCAGTTTTGGGGTCACTTGGGGTCACTGTGGGGTCATTTTGGGGTCAGTTTGGGGGATTTGGGTTCACCTGGGGGTCATTTGGGGGGTTTGGGGTCAGATTTGGGTCAATTTGGGGTCACTGTGTGGGGGTTTGGGGTCACTTAGGGGGATTTTGGGATCAACTTGGGGTCACTTTGAGGGGTTTGGGGTCACTTTGGGGTCACTCTGGGGTCAGTTTGGGGTCATTTTCAGGGGGTTGGGGTCACTTTAAGGTCAGTTTTGGGGGGTTTGGGGTCACTTTGGGGTCACTGTGGGGGTTTGGGATCACTTTGGGGTAAGTCTGGGGGGTTTGGGATCACTTGGGGGTCACTTTGGGGTCATTTTCAGGGGGTTGAGGGTCACTTTGGGGTCAATTTGGTTGGTTTGGGGTCAGTTTTGGGTCACTTTGGGGTCACTTTGGGGGGGTTGGGGTCACTCTGGGGTCACTTTGGTGGGTTTGGGGTCACTTTAGGGTAATTTTGGGGTCACTCTGGGGTCACTTTGGGGGGTTTTGGGTCAGTTTAAGGTCAGTTTGGGCGGTTTGGGGTCACTCTGGGGTCAGTTTTGGGGGGTTTGGGGTCACTTTAGGGTCACTCCGGGGTCACTCTGGGGTCACTTTGGGGGGTTTGGGATCACTTTGGGGTGAATTTGGGGGTTTGGGGTCAGTTTTGGGGTAATTTTGAGGGGTTGGGGTCACTCTGGGACCATTTTGGGGTCACTTGGGGGTCATTTTGGGGAGTTTGGGGTCACTTTGGGGCTATTTTGGGGGTTTGGGGTCACTTTGGGGGGTCCTGGAATGGGGGGAGGGGGTTCAGAGATTGGGGAAGGGAGGGGTTGGGTCTGGGGGTCCCCAAAGCGTTTTTGGGGGGTCCCGAGGGGTCCTTGGGTGGTTTTGGGGGGGGGTCCTGAGGGGTCTTTATGGGGTTGGGGGGGGGAAATTTGGGGATTTTTATGTGGGAGGGATTAATGGAGAGAGCTGGAGGAGGTTTTGGGGACCCCCCCCAACCCCAAAAAGACCCCCCAGGACCCCCCAAAACCCCCCACCCCAAAACCCTTCTAGGACCCCCACCCCAAAAAGACCCCACAGAACCCCCTGGGACCCCCCAAAACCCCTTAAAACCCCTTTTAAACCCCCCCAACCCCCTCCCCCTCACCCTCCCCCATTCCCCTGATTTTGGGGGGGGGTCCCGGGGGTCTCCCCTCCCCCCTGTGACCCCTCCCCACATTCCCAGATCAATGGGGTGGAGATCCAGGACCGGGAGGAGGCCGTGGCCTTCCTGACCCGCGAGCAGCAAACCAACATCTCCCTGCTGCTGGCCCGGCCCGAGAGCCAGGTGGGGACAGGGGGGGGCCCCGAATTTGGGGAGGGGTCCCGAGGGGATCTGGGGGGTCCTGAGGGGGTTTGGGGGGAATTTGGGGGAGTTTGGGAGCACCAAAGATGAAAGGAATGGAAACGATAATGATTGAATTGGGGAGGGGAGGGAGGTTTGGAGGACTTAGAAATTGGGGAGGGGTCCCTGGGGGGGTTCCCCAAATTTGGGGAGGGGTCCCGAGGGGGTTTGGGGGGAATTTGGGGGAGTTTCAGAGCACCAAAAATGAAAGAAATGGAAGCAGTGCTGATTGAACTGGAGAATTTGGGGAGGGGGAGGAGTTTGGGGGGGCTGGAAAATTGGGGAGGGGTCCCTGGGGGGGTTCCCCAAATTTGGGGAGGGGTCCCGAGAGGATCCGGGGGGGTCCCGAGGGGATTTGGGGACAATTTGGGGAAGTTTCAGAGCACAAAAGATGAAAGAAATGGAAGCAGTGCTGATTGAACTGGGGAGGGGGAGGAGTTTGGGGGGGGCTTAGAAATTGGGGAGGGGTCCCTGGGGGGGTTCTCCAGATTTGGGGAGGGGTCTCGAGTGTTTTTGGGGGGGTCCCGAGGGGATCTGGAGAGATTTGGGGGGAATTTGGGGGATTTAGGAACACCAAAAATGAAGGAAATGGAGCCCAAATTAATTAATTTGGGGAGGGGGAGGAGTTTGGAGGGGCTGGGAAATTGGGGAGGGGTCCTGGGGGGGTCCCCAAATTAGGGGAGGGGTCCCGAGAGGATTTGGGGGGGGTCCTGAGGGGGTTTGGGGGGAATTTGGAGGAGTTTCAGAGCACAAAAAATGAAAGAAATGGAGCCAAAATTAAATTATGGGGAGGGGGAGGAGCTTGGGGGGGCTGGAAAATTGGGGAGGGGTCCCTGGGGGGTTCCCCAAATTTGAGGAGGGGTCCGGAGGGGATTTGGGGGGGTCCCGAGGGGGTTTGGGAGGAATTTGGAGGAGTTTCAGAGCACAAAAAATGAAGGAAATGGAGCCAAAATTAAATTATTTGGGGAGGGGGAGGAGTTTGGGGGGGCTGGGAAATTGGGGAGGGGTCCCTGGGGGGGTTCCCCAAATTTGGGGAGGGGTCCCGAGGGGATTTAGGGGGGTCCTGAGGGGGTTTGGGAGGAATTGGGGGAGTTTCAGAGCACAAAAAAATGAAGGAAATGGAGCCAAAATTAAATTATTTGGGGAGGGGGAGGAGTTTGGGGGGGCTGGAAAATTGGGGAGGGGTCCCTGGGGGGTTGCCCAGATTTGGGGAGGGGTCCTGAGGGGATTTGGAGAGATTTGGGGGGAATTTGGGGGATTTAGGAACACCAAAAATGAAGGAAATGGAGCCAAAATTAATTAATTTGGGGAGGGAGGGGAATTTGGAGGGGCTGGGAAATTGGGGAGGGGTCCCTGGGGGGGTTCCCCAAATTTGGGGAGGGGTCCCGAGGGGATTTGGGGGGGGTCTGGAGGGACTTTGAGGGGAATTTTTGGGAGTTTGGGATCCCTGGAAGTGAAGGAAAATGAGCCCAAATTAATTGATTTTTTTGAGGGAAGGGGAGTTTGGGGGGGGTGGGAAATTGGGGAGGGGTCCCGAGGGGATTTGGGGAATTTGGGGAGGGGTCCCGGGGGTCCCGGGGGTCCCTGACGCCCCTCCCCCAGCGCTGGAAGGACAGTGACCGCGAGGATTTCCTGGATGAGTTCGGCTCTGATGAGGAGGGGGAGCTCAGGGGGGCCTGGACCCCCCCCGGGCAGGTGAGAAAGGGGGGAAATAATGGGAAAATAATGGGGGAAAAATGGGGAAATAATGGGGGGAATAATGGGGAAATAATGGGGGAAATAATGGGGAAAAATGGGAGAAAAAACGGGAAAAAATGGGGGGAAAATGGGAAAAATAATGGGAAAAATGGGAAAATAATGGGGAAAATAATGGGAAAATAATGGGGAAAAATGGGAAAAAAATGGGGAGAAAGTGGGGAAAATAATGGGGAAAAACGGGGAAAAATGGGAAAATAATGGGAAAAATAATGGGGAAAAAATGGGGAAAAATGGGGGAAAAAATGGGGGGAAAAACGGGAAAAATGGGAAAAAATGGGAAAAAATGGGGGAAAAAATGGGGGGAAAATGGGGGGAAATGGGAGGAAAAATGGGAAAAAATGGGAGGAAAAATGGGAGGAAAATGGGGGAAAATGTGAGAAAAAACCAGAAGAAAATGGGGGGAAATGGGAGGAGAAATGGGGAGAAAATGGGGAAAATAATGGGGGAAAAATGTGAGAAAAAACAGAAAAAAATGGGGGAAAAAGGGGGAAAAATGGGGAAAAAATGGGGAAAAAAAGTGAGAAAAAACAGAAAAAAATGGGGGAAAAAGGGGAAAAAATTGGAAAAATAATGGGGGAAAATGGGAAAATAATGGGGAAAAAATGGGGGAAAAAACAGGAAAAAAATGGGGAGAAAATGGGAAAAAATGGGAAAAATAATGGGGGAAAATGGGGAAAAATAATGGGGAAAAAATGGGGGGAAATGGGGGAAAAAATGGGAAAAATAATGGGGAAATAATGGGGAACAAATGGGGAAATAATGGGGAAAATAATGGGAAAAATGTGAGAAAAAACGGGAAAAAATGGGGAGAAAGTGGGAAAAATAATGGGGGAAATAATGCGAGAAAAAACAGAAAAAATGGGAAAAATAATGGGGAACAAATGAGAAAAATAATGGGGAAAAAATGGGGGAAAATGTGAGAAAAAACGGGGAAAAATGGGGGAAATGGGAGGAAAAAATGGGGAAAAATGGGAGAAAAAATGGGGGAAAAAGGGGAAAAATGGGAAAATAATGGGGAAAAAATGGGGGAAAAAACAGAAAAAAATCGGGAGAAAATGGGAAAAAATGGGAAAATAATGGGGAAAATGTGAGAAAAAAACAGAAAAAAATGGGAAAAATAATGGGGAAAATAATGGGGGGCAAAACAGAAAAAAATGGGGAGAAAGTGGGAAAAAATGGGAAAAATAATGGGGAAAATGGGGGGAAATGGGAGAAAAAATGGGGGAAAAAGGGGGGAAAATGGGAGGAAAAATGGGGAGAAAATGGGGAAAAATGGGGAAATAATGGGGGGAAAATGTGAGAAAAACAGAAAAAAATGGGGGGAAATGGGAAGAAAAAATGGGGAGAAAATGGGAAAAATAATGGGGGAAATAATGGGAAAAAGGGGAGGAAATGGGAAAAATAATGGGGAAAAATGTGAGAAAAAACAGGAAAAAATGGGGAGAAAGTGGGAAAAAATGGGAAAAATAATGGGGAAAAAGGGGAAAAATAATGGGGAAAAAATGGGGGAAAAATGTGAGAAAAAACAGGAAAAAATGGGGGAAATGGGAGGAAAAATGGGGAAAATGGGGGAAAAAATGGGGGGGAAATGGGGGGAAATGGGAGAAAAAATGGGAAAAATAATGGGGGAAAATGGGGGAAAAATGTGAGAAAAAACGGGAAAAAATGGGGAGAAAAGGGGAAAAATGGGAGAAAAAATGGGGGGAAAATGGGGAAAATTGTGAGAAAAAACCAGAAAAAAATGGGGAGAAAGTGGGAAAAATCGGAAAAATACTGGAGAAAAAATGTGAGAAAAAACAGAAAAAAATGGGGGGAAATGGGAGGAAAAATGGGGAGAAAGTGGGAAAAAATGGGAAAAATAATGGGGGAAAATGGGAAAAATAATGGGAAAAATAATGGGGGGAAAATGTGAGAAAAAACAGAAAAAAATGGGGGGAAATGGGAGGAAAAATGGGGAGAAAATGGGAAAAAATGGGAGAAAAAATGGGGAAAAATGGGAAAAATAATGGGGAAAAATGCGAGAAAAAACGGGAAAAATGGGGGGAAATGGGAGGAAAAATGTGAGAAAAAACGGGAAAAAATGGGGGGAAATGGGAGGAAAAAATGGGGGGAAAATGGGAAAAAATGGGAAAATAATGGGGGAAAATGAGAATTGAGGAAATAATGGGAAAATAATGGGGGAAATGGGAAAATGAGAAAAATAATGGGGAAAAATGGGGGAATAATGGGAAAATAATGGGGGAAATGGGAATTGAGAAAAATAATGGGAAAATAATGGGGGAATGGGAAAAAATGGGGGAAAATGGGAATTGGGGAAGGGCAAAAATGAGGTTGGGCAGCTTAAAATGGGTCTGGGGGATTCTGAAGGAGTGGGGAGGGGGCTCGGAGGGAATTGGGGGAGGGGTCCTGGGTGTGCTGAGGGGTCCTGGGGTGGGATAAGGATTTGGAGGGGGGGTCTGGAGGGGGTCTATAAAGGGTCTGGGGGCTCTATAAAGGGTCTGGGGGGGTCTGTAAAGGGTCTGGGGGCTCTATAAAGGGTCTGGGGGCTTTGGGGGGTCTGGGGCTCTATAAAGGGTCTGGGGCTCTATAAAAAGGTCTGGGGGCTTTATGGGGTCTGGGGGGGTCTATAAAGGGTCTGGGGGCTCTATAAAGGGTCTGGGGGGGTCTGTAAAGGGTCTGGGGGTCTGTAAAGGGTCTGGGGGCTCTGTAATGGGTCTGGGGGTTCTATAAAGGGTCTGGGGGGTCTATAAAGGGTCTGGGGGCTCTATAAAGGGTCTGGGGGGGTCTGTAAAGGGTCTGGGGGTTCTATAAAGGGTCTGGGGGGGTCTATAAAGGGTCTGGGGGTTCTATAAAGGGTCTGGGGGGTCTATAAAGGGTCTGGGGGCTCTATAAAGGGTCTGGGGGGGTCTGTAAAGGGTCTGGGGGCTCTGTAAGGGGTCTGGGGGTTCTATAAAGGGTCTGGGGGCTCTGTAAGGGGTCTGGGGGTTCTATAAAGGGTCTGGGGGCTCTGTAAAGGGTCTGGGGGCTCTGTAATGGGTCTGGGGGTTTGGGGGTCCCGTCCCCACGCCCCCTCCCCTCCCCAGCCCCCCAGCCCGGCCACTCCCGTCGGCGGCCGCGGGGCCGAGCCCGACAGCGGCGTGGGGCGCACGGACGAGTCCACGCGCAACGAGGAGAGCTCGGAGCACGATCTGCTGGGCGAGGAGGGGGGCGAGGGACCCCCGGCCCCTCCCCGGCCGCCCCCTCCCCGCCGCGACCCCCAAATCCCCCCCAATTCCCCCCAAAATCCCCCCCAGAGCCAGCCCCGGCTGCACGCAAAGCCCGGCGCTGGAGGCGCGGCCGCGCGGACCGGATCCAACTCCGGCTCCGGTTCTGGCTGCGGGTCGGCGGGAAGAGCCGGGAGCGGAGCGGGCGGGCGGCGCGGAGCGGGGCTGGAAGCGGGGTTAGGACCGGCTTTAGGGCCGGCTTTAGGGCTGGGTTTAGGATCGGGATTAGGGTTAGGAGCGGGCTCGCCGCCGCTGAGCCCCGCGGAGCTGCGGCGGTACCGGGCGCTGCGCGGGGCGGGCGCGGCGGGGCCGGGGCGGGCGGAGCTGGCGCGGCTGGAGGAGGAGCTGCGGCACCTGGAGTTCAAGTGCCGGCACCTGCTGCGGGCACAGCAGCTCGAGCGGCTCCGCGAGCGAGGCCGCCGCGCCTGGCGCGACCCCCGCCCGGGGGTCGAGGGGCCCTTGGCCGATATCGCCGAGGCTCCGGAGCGCGACAGCACCAGCGCCTACAACAGCGGCGAGAGCTCCCGCAGCTCCCCGCTGCTGCTCCGCGCCGCGCTCGGCCCCGCGCCCCCCGCGCCCCCCGCGCCCCCCGGCCCCTCCAAAGCGCCGCGGGGAAAACGGCCCGGCCGGGACCGGCTGCTCAAAGCCCGGGCCATCAAAATCCTGGAGGAGCGCGGCGGCTCCACCGATGACGACGCGAGGAGCGAGCTCAAGACCGGGCGCTACTGGAGCCGCGAGCAGCGCAAGCAGCACCTGGCGAGGGCTCGGGAGCAGCGGCGGCGCCGGGAGCTGCTGCTGCAGGGCCGGGCCGAGCCCCCCGCGGGGCTGGGGGCGGCCCCGAGCGCTGCCGAGCCCCCTCCCCACGGGCAGGGGTCGCGGCGGGGGCTGCGCAAGAGGAGCCGGCGCATCCTGGACAATTGGGTGACGATCCAGGAGATGATGCTGGCGCAGCACGGGGGGCGCGCCGAGCACCCGCTGCTGTCGGTGACAACCGTGTGACACCTGCGGGAGGGGGTGGGGACGGCGGGACCCCCGCCCCAAAATCCCCGCTTGGTGACAACCGCGGGGATAGCGGGACCCCCGCCCCAAAATCCCTGCTCACCCTCGGTCACATCGTGTGACAGCCGCGGGAACACCGCCCCAAAATCCCCGCTTGGTGACAACCGTGTGACACCCGCGGGGGGGTGGGGACGGCGGGACCCCCGCCCCAAAATCCCTGGTCACCCTCAGTGACCACTGTGTGACACCCGCGCGGGGTTGGGGACAGCGGGACCCCCGCCCCAAAATCCTTGCTTGGCGACAAGCTTGTGACACCGAGGGGACATCGCGGGGATAGCGGGACCCCCGCCCCAAAATCCCTGCTTGGTGACAACCGTGTGATCAGCGCGGGGACAGCGGGACCCCCGCCCCAAAATCCCTCCTTGCTCTCGGTGACAACCGTGTGACCAGCGCGGGAGGGGGCGTGGGGACAGCGCGACCCCCGCCCCAAAAAATCTCACCTCAAAAAATCCCTGCTTGGTGACAACCATGTGAGAGCCGCGGGGACATCACGAGGACAGCGGGACCCCTACCCCAAAATTCCTGCTCACCCTCGGTCACACCGTGTGACACCCACGGGGACATCGCGGGGACAGCGGGACCCCCGCCCCAAAAATCCCTCCTTGCTCTCGGTGACCACCGTGTGACACCGAGGGGACAGCGGGACCCCCGCCCCAAAATCCCTCCTCGCCATCAAGGTCAAACCCCCGCCCCTCCCCACCTCTCGGGGGTGTCTCTGTCCCCTTTGTCCCCTCCCCCACCCCAAGCACAAGGTGATGAGTGGGGGTCGCCCCCCCCTTGTCCCCTCCCCCCCCCCCCCCCATTGTCGTGTCTGTGGCCGTGCTTAGTTTGGGGTTGTTTAGGGTTTTTTCAGGGTTTTTTTACATTTTTTGTCACCTCCTCCCTTCACCCCAGGGTGCCAAACCAGTCCTGGATGGATCCCCCAAAAATCCTGGGGTGTTCGCCCCTCCCCCACCCAGCGTGTCCTCCCCTCCCCCACCTCTGTCTGTGTCTGTCGGGGGGGGAGGGGCCGAATTTGAGAATGAAGGAAAAACAAGAAAACCTCGTTTTTACTCATTTCACCCCTTTTGGTGCTGCCTCGTGTTTTGGGGACCCCCAAAAATTGATTGGGGGGGTGGGGGGGGGGGTTGGGCAAAGCTTGGAGACCCCGCCCCCCCAAAAAAAAAACCACCTCAAAATTTGGGGAGTCCCGACCCTCCCCCACCTGAGACCCCCAAAACCAAAATTTGGGGACCCCTCCCCCCGATTCCTCCAAACCCTTCTGGGGACCCCCTAAAAAACCCAAAATTTGGGGAACCCCTGACCCCTCCCCGACTTTCTGGGACTCCTCAAAACCAGACAGGGTCAAAATTTGGGGATCCCCCCTTCCTGGGACCCCCCAAAACCCCAGAAAGCAGAAATTTTGGGGACCCCCTTTTTTATCTCCACAACTTTGGGGACTCCCCAACCCCTTCCCAACTTTTGGGAACCCCCCCAAAACCCCACAGGGCCAAAATTTGGGGATTCCCTGACCCCTTCCCATCTTCCTTGCACCCCCAAAACCCCTGAAAGCAAAAATTTTGGGAACCCCCATTTTTATCTCCACAACTTTGGGGACCCCCAACCCCTCCCCAACTTTTGAGAACCCCTCCCAAAACCCCATAGGGCCAAAATTTGGGGTCCCCCCCAATTTTTATCCCAATTTTTGGGAACCCTCAAAACCCCACAAGGGCCAAAATTTGGGGACCACCAATTTTTATCCCAAATTTGGAGACTCCTCAACCCCTCCCTAAGTTCTTGAAACCCCTCAAAACTCCACAGGGCCAAAATTTGGGGATCCCTTGACCCCTCCCCACCTTCCTGACACCCTCAAACCCCCAGAAAACCAAAATTTTGGGAACCCCCATTTTTTTATCCCAACTTTGGGGACCCCCAACCCCTCCCCAACTTTTGAGAACCCCCCCCAAAACCCCACAGGGCCAAAATTTGGGGACCCCCCCAATTTTTATCCTAACTATGGGGACCCCCCAAACCCCACAGGGCCAAAATTTGGGGATCCCCTGACCCCTCCCCATCTTCCTGACACCCCCAAAACCCCAGAAAACCAAAATTTTGGGGACCCCCTTTTTTATCCTCAAATCTTTGGGGACCTCATGACCCCTCCCCAACTTTTGGGAACCCCCCCAAACCCCCACAAGGGCCAAAATCTGGGGACCCCAATTTTTATCCCAACTTTTGGGAAGCCTCAAAACCCCACAAGGGCCAAAATTTGGGGACCACCAATTTTTATCCCAAATTTGGGGAATCCCCAACCCCTCCCTAAGTTTTGGGAACTCCTCAAAACTCCACAGGGGCCAAAATTTGGGGATTCCCTGACCCCTTCCCATCTTCCTTGCACCCCCAAAACCCCTGAAAGCAAAAATTTTGGGAACCCCCATTTTTATCTCCACAACTTTGGGGACTCCCAACCCCTCCCCAACTTTTGAGAACCCCTCCCAAAACCCCACAGGGCCAAAATTTGGGGTCCCCCCCAATTTTTATCCCAATTTTTGGGAACCCTCAAAACCCCACAAGGGCCAAAATTTTGGGATCCCCTGACTCTTCCCCATCTTCCTGACACTCCCAAACCCCATAAAATCAAAATTTTGGGGACTCCCATTTTTATCTCCACAACTTTGGGGACCCCCAACCCCTTCCCAACTTTTGGGAACCCCCCAAACCCCCACAAGGGCCAAAATTTGGGGACCACCAATTTTTATCCCAAATTTGGGGAATCCCCAACCCCTCCCTAAGTTTTGGGAACTCCTCAAAACTCCACAGGGCCAAAATCTGGGGATCCCCTGACCCCTCCCCATCTTCCTGACACCCTCAAACCCCCAGAAAACCAAGATTTTGGGGACTCCCATTTTTTATCCCAACTTTGGGGACCCCATGACCCCTCCCCAACTTTTAGGAACCCCCAAAAATCTGGGATCCCCCCCTTCCTGGGATCCCCAAAACCCCAAAAAACCAAAATTTTGGGGACCCACCCAATTTTTATCCCAACTTTGGGGACACCATGACCCCTCCCCAACTTTTGAGAACCCCCCCAAACCCCATAGGTCCAAAATTTGGGGATCCCCTGACCCCTCCCCATCTTCTTTGCACCCCCAAACCCCCAGAAAGCCAAAATTTTGGGGTCCCCCCAAATTTTTATCCCAACTTTGGGGACTCCCCAACCCCTCCCCAACTTTTGGGAACCCTCCCAAACCCCCACAAGGGCCAAAATTTGGGGACCCCCTGACTCTTCCCCTTCTTCCTGACACCCCCAAAACCCCAGAAAACCAAAATTTTGGGAACCCCCATTTTTATCCTCAAACCTTTGGGGACCCCATCACCCCTCCTCAACTTTTGAGAACCCCCCCCAAAATCCCATAGGTCCAAAATTTGGGGACCCCCCCCAATTTTTATCCTAACTTTGGGAACCCCCAAAACCCCACAAGGGCCAAAATTTGGGGACCACCAATTTTTATCCCAAATTTGGGGACTCCTCAACCCCTCCCTAAGTTTTTGAAACCCCCTCAAAACTCCACAGGGCCGAAATCTGGGGATCCCCTGACCCCTCCCCACCTTCCTGACACCCCCAAAACCCCAAAAAACCAAAATTTTGGGGACTCCCATTTTTATCCCCAAACCTTTTGGGACTCCCCAATCCCTCCCCAACTTTTGAGAACCCCCCAAACCCCCATAGGGCCAAAATTTGGGGTCCCCCCCCAAATTTTTATCCCAATTTTTGGGAACCCTCAAAACCCCACAAGGGCCGAAATTTGGGGATCCCCCCTATTTGGGACCCCCAAAACCCCACAAAGCAAAAATTTTGGGGACTCCCATTTTTATCCCCAAACCTTTTGGGACTCCCCAATCCCTCCCCAACTTTTGAGAACCCCCCAAACCCCCATAGGGCCAAAATTTGGGGACCCTCCCTTCCTGGGACCCCCCATAAAACCAAAATTTTGGGGACCCCCCCCATTTTTACCCCAAATTTGGGCACCCCCGCGACCACCCCAAACCTCCCAAAAAATCCCAAACGGTGCCACCAACGAGGGAACAAAAATTTCTTTTATTCCACCGAGACCCCCCCAAACCCCTCGGACCCCTCCAGATCCCCGCAGGTTTTGGGGATCCCCGCGGATTTTGGGGTTCCCCGCGGGTTTGGGGGGGTCCCTGAGGGGTTTTTTTGGGGGGGATTTTGGGGGTTCAGGCGTGCAGAGCCCTCCAGCGCTCCAGGGGCCCCCGGGACGGGACGTACTTGACCCCGCAGCCGTCGGGGATCAGGCGCTTCTGGGCCACCATGTCCTCGAAGGCGTCGGCGTTGAACTTGGTGAAGCCCCATTTCTTGGAGATGTGGATCTGGGGGAACCCCAAAAATCCGTCAGGGGGACCCCAAAACCTCCCCAGAGAAAAAATCTGGGGTCTCCAGGTCACCCCATCCTGATTATTTCAATGTTTTTGGCCACAAAAACCCATCCTTCGTTTTAAATTTGGTATCTTGGGTTCCCCCATGTTGTTGAATCCCAATTTCTTGGAGATGTGGATCTGGGGAAACCCCAAAAACCCCCAGAGAAAAAATTTGGGGGGTTTCAGGTGACCCCATCCTGATTATTTCAAAGTTTTTGGCCCCAAAAACCCCTTCTTTATTTTAAATTTGGGCTCTTCGATCCCTCCAGGTTTTAAAGCCCCCATTTTCCTGGAGATGTGGATCTGGGGGGACCCCAAAACCCCCAAGAGAAAAAAAAAAAATTGGTGTCTCCAGGTTCCAGAACCTTCTGACCCCAAAATCCTGAACTTGGCCCCTCCCTGAACCTTTTCCCTTCGTTTTTTACCCCTTAACCCCTGACCCCATAAACTTTGGGGCACCCCACTAACTCCAAACCCCTCAAAATTTTTTGGGGTGCCCCAGGAGATTTTGGGGTCCCTCCCAGGTGATTTTGAGGTGTCCCCAGAACCTTCTGACACCTCAAAACCTTCAACTTGGCCTTTCCCAAAACCTCCACCCTTCACTTTTTACCACCCAACTCCACCTGCCCCATAAATTTTGGGGCACCCCATGATCTCCCAACCCACTCAAGTTTTTTTGGGGTGCCCCCCAGGTAATTTTGGGGTGCCCCAGGTACCTTCTGGCGCCCGGGGAACTTGAACTTGGCCCTCCTGAGTGCCTCCACCACGTGCTCCTTGTCCCCTTATCCCACCTGCCCCACAGATTTTGGGGCACCCCACTAACTCCAAACCCCTCAAAATTTTTTGGGGTGCCCCAGGAGATTTTGGGGTCCCTCCCAGGTGATTTTAGGGTGTCCCAGGTACCTTTTGACACCCCAAAATCCTGAACTTGGCCCCTCCCTGAACCTTTTCCCTTCGCTTTTTACCCCTTAACCCCTGACCCCATAAACTTTGGGGCACCCCACTAACTCCAAACCCCCCCAGTTTTTTTGGGGTGCCCCAGGAGATTTTAGGGTCTCTCCCAGGTGATTTTGGGGTTCTCCAGAACCTTCTGACACCTCAAAACCTTCAACCTGGCTTCTCCCAAAACCTCCTCCCTTCACTTTTCACCCCCCAACCCCACCTGCCCCATAAATTTTGGGGCACCCCACTAACTCCAAACACCTCAAAATTTTTTGGGGTGCCCCAGGAGATTTTGGGGTGCCCCTGAGGTGATTTTAGGGTGTCCCAGGTACCTTTTGACACCCCAAAATCCTGAACTCGGCCCCTCCCTGAACCTTTTCCCTTCGTTTTTTACCCCTTAACCCCTGACCCCATAAACTTTGGGGCACCCCACTAACTCCAATCCCCCCAGTTTTTTTGGGGTGCCCCCCAGGAGATTTTGGGGTGCTTCCCAGGTGATTTTTGGATGTTCCAGAACCTTCTGACACCCCAAAATCCTGAACCTGACCCCTCCCAGAACCTTTTCCTTTCACTTTTTACCCCTTATCCCACGTGCCCCATAAATTTTGGGGCACCCCACTAACTCCAAACCCCCCTAGTTTTTTTGGGGTGCCCCCAGCTGATTCTGGGATGCCCCTGAGGTAATTTTGGGGTGCCCCAGAACCTTCTGACACCCCAAAATCCTGAACTTGGTCCCTCCCAGAACCTTTTCCTTTCACTTTTTACCCCTTATCCCACGTGCCCCATAAATTTTGGGGCACCCCACAGGCCCCCAGGTTTTTTGGGGTGCCCTCCAGTTTTTTTGGGGTGCCTCTGAGGTGATTTTGGGGTGCCCCACGTACCTTTTGACATCCAAAAACCTGAACTTGGCCCCTCCCAAAACCCCCTCCCTTCACTTTTCACTCCCCAACCCCACCTGCCCCATAAATTTTGGGGCACCCCACACCCTCCCAGCCCCCCACAATTTTTTGGGGTCCCCCCCAGGTTTTTTGGGGTGCCCCCCAGGTGATTTTTACCTTCTGGTGCCCGGGGAATTTGAACTTGGCCCTCCTGAGCGCCTCCACCACGTGCTCCTTGTCCCCTTATCCCACCTGCCCCATAAATTCTGGAGCACCCCATGATCTCCCAGCCCTCCAAAATTTTTTGGGGTCCCCCCTAAGGTAATTTTGGGGTGTCCCCCAGGTGATTTTTTACCTTCTGGCGCCCGGGGAATTTGAACTTGGCCCTCCTGAGCGCCTCCACCACATGCTCCTTGTCCCCTTACCCCACCTGCCCGATAAATTTTGGGGCACCCCACACCCTCCCAACCCCCCCAGTTTTTTTGGGGTGCCCCCCAGGTGATTTTGGGGTTCTCCAGAACCTTCTAACACCTCAAAACCTTCAACCTGGCCCCTCCCTGAACCTTTTCCCTTCGTTTTTTACCCCTTAACCCCTGACCCCACAAATTTTGGGGCACCCTATGATCTCCCAGCCCCCCAAAATTTTTTGGGGTCCCCCCCCAGGTAATTTTGGGGTGCCCCAGGTACCTTCTGGCGCCCTGGGAATTTGAACTTGGCCCTCCTGAGCGCCTCCACCACGTGCTCCTTGTTCTGGGCCTTGGTGCGGATGGACATGATCACCTGGCCGATGTGAACCCGCGCCACCGTGCCCTGCGGCTTCCCGAAGGCGCCGCGCATCCCGGTCTGCAGCCTGGGAAAAAAAAATGGGGAGGGGGAGGTCAGGGGAGACCCCAGACCCAGCCCTGAACCAGCCCTGGAGACCCCAGACCCATTTACAGAGTGGTGTTTGTACCCCAGACCCATTTACAGAGTGCGGTTTGTGATTCCCTGCATCCCGGTCTGCAGCCTGGGAAATGGGGAGGGGGAGGTGAGGGGAGACCCCAGACCCATTTACAGAACAGTGTCTGTACCCCAGAGCCAGCCCAGAGACCCCAGACCCATTTACAGAATGGTGTTTGTGATTGCCCTGCAGGCCGGTCTGCAGCCTGGGAAATGGGGAAAATGGGGAGGGGGCGGTCAGGGGAGACCCCAGACCCATTTATAGAACAGTGTCTGTACCCCAGAGCCAGCCCAGAGACCCCAGACCCATTTACAGAACGGTGTTTGTGATTCCCTGCATCCCGGTCTGCAGCCTGAGGGGGGAAATGGGGAGGGGGAGGTGAGGTGAGACCCTAGACCCATTTACAGAACAGTGTTTGTACCCCAGAGACCCCAGACCCATTTACAGAACGGTGTTTGTACCCCAGACCCATTTACAGAGTGGGGTTTGTGATTCCCTGCATCCCGGTCTGCAGCCTGGAAAATGGGGAGGGGAAGGTCAGGGGAGACCCCAGACCCATTTACAGAGCCAGTCCAGACCTGCCTGGAGACCCCAGACCCAGCCCTGACCCAGCCCTTGAGACCCCAGACCCATTTACAGAGCCAGTCCTGGAGACCCCAGACCCATTTAC
The DNA here is from genome assembly GCF_009819885.2 of Catharus ustulatus. Taxonomy (NCBI): domain Eukaryota; kingdom Metazoa; phylum Chordata; class Aves; order Passeriformes; family Turdidae; genus Catharus; species Catharus ustulatus. The sequence goes on along the minus strand of NC_046252.1, from coordinate 452,455 downwards.
AGAGCCAGTCCTGGAGACCCCAGACCCATTTACAGAGTGCGGTTTGTGATTCCCTGCATCCCGGTCTGCAGCCTGGGAAATGGGGAGGGGGAGGTGAGGGGAGACCCCAGACCCATTTACAGAACAGTGTCTGTACCCCAGAGCCAGCCCAGAGACCCCAGACCCATTTACAGAATGGTGTTTGTGATTGCCCTGCAGGCCGGTCTGCAGCCTGGGAAATGGGGAAAATGGGGAGGGGGCGGTGAGGGGAGACCCCAGACCCATTTACAGAGCCAGCCCAGAGCCACCTGGAGACCCCAGACCCATTTACAGAGTGGGGTTTGTGATTGCCCTGCATGCTGGTCTGCAGCCTGGAAAAATGTGGAAAATGGGGAGGGGGCGGTGAGGGGAGACCCCAGACCCAGCCCTGACTCAGCCCCGGAGACCCCAGACCCATTTACAGAACGGGATTTGTACCCCAGACCCATTTACAGAGTGGGGTTTGTGATTGCCCTGCATGCCGGTCTGCAGCCTGGAAAAATGTGGAAAATGGGGAGGGGGCAGTGAGGGGAGACCCCAGACCCATTTACAGAATGGTGTCTGTACCCCAGAGCCAGCCCAGAGACCCCAGACCCATTTACAGAACACTGTCTGTACCCCAGAGCCAGCCCAGAGACCCCAGACCCATTCACAGAGCCAGCCCTGGAGACCCCAGACCCATTTACAGAACAGGTTTTCTGTCCCTGGTCCTGTTAAAAGTGGGGAGTGGGATCCCAAAATAAAATTCTGGACCCCCCAGTTCATTTTTTACCCCCCTAGATAATTTTTTCTACCTCCCCCCAGCTAATTTTTTACCCCCCCAGTTCATTTTTTGCCTCCCCCCGGGTAATTTTGGATAATTTCTGGATCATTCTGGATAATTTTTGGGTAATTTTGGATAATTTCTGGATAATCTCTGGATAATTTTGTCCCTCTTTGGATAATTTTTGGATAATTTTGTCCCTCCCTGGATAACTTTTGGATAATTTTGTCCCCCCATGGATAATTTTGGATATTTTTGGGATAATTTTGGGTAATTTTTGGATAACTTTGTCCATCCCTGGATAATTTTTGGGTAATTTTGGGTAATTTTTGGGTAATTCTGGATAATTTTTGGACAATTTTTGGATAATTTTGTCGCTCCCTGGACAATTTTTGATAATTTTGGGTAATTTTGTCCCCCCATGGGTAATTTTTGGATAATTTTTGGGTATTTTTTAGATAATTTTGGATAATTTTTGGATAATTTTTTGGGTAATTTTTGGATAATTTTTGGATAATTTTCTTCCTCTATAGATAATTTTGGCTAACTTTTGGCTAACTTTTGATAATTTTTGGATATTTTTGGATATTTTTGGGTAGTTTTGTCCCTTCCTGTATAATTTTGGGTAATTTTGTCCCCCACATGGATAATTTTTGGATAATTTTGTCCCCCCCATGGATAATTTTGGATATTTTTGGATAATTTTTGAGTAATTTTGGATAATTTTCGGGTAATTTTTGGATAAATTCTGGATAAATTTTGGATAATTTTTGGATAGTTTTGTTCCTCTATGGGTAATTTTGGATAATTTTGTCCCCCCCAGGTAATTTAGGATATTTTCGGGTATTTTTGGGTATTTTAGGGCAGTTTTGTCCCCCCGGCCCCTTTGGGAGCCCCCCCACGGGGAGGGGTCCCTACACAGCCGGGGGGGGAGGGGTCTCTGTGCGCAGCCAGTGCACGCCGGGACCCGGGGGGCGGGGCCACGGCCGGCTTAATTAGCTGCGGGAATTAACGGGTCATTAATGGGGTCATTAACTGGGGGGTCATTAATGGGGTCATTAATGGGGGGGTAATTAATGGGGTCATTAATTGAGGGGTCATTAATGGGGTAATTAACTGGGGAGTTATTAATGGGGTAAATAACTGGCAGGTCATTAATGGGGTCATTAATTACGGGGGTAACTAATGTGAGAGCATTAACTGAGTAATTAACAGAGTAATTAACTGGGGAGTCATTAACAGGGTAATTAACTGTGGTGTAATTAATGAGGTCATTACTTGGAGGTTATTATCGGGGTCATTAACTGAGGATCATTAATGGAGTCATTAATGGGATAATTAATCTGGTAATTAACTGGGGGTCATTAACAGGGTAATTAATGGGGGTCATTAATGGGGGTAATTAACCGGGGGTCGTTAACTGTGGGGTCACTAACAGAGTAATTAACTGTGGGGTCATTAATGAGGTAATTAACCGGGGGGTCATTAACTGAGAATAATTAACTGGGGAGTCATTAATGGCGTAATTAACTGTTGGGTAATTAATGGGGTAATTAATTGTGGGGTCATTAATGGGGTAATTAACAGGGCAATTAGCTGTGGGGTTATTAATGGAATAATTAACAGAGGGGTCATTAATGGGGTCATTGACTGGGGGTAACTAACTGGGTCATTAACAGGGTAATTAACCAGGGGGTCATTGATTTGGTAATTAACTGTGGGGTAATTAATGGGGTAATTAACTAGGGAGGTCATTAACTGTGGGCAATGAGGATTTCGGGGACCCCTCCCCAAATTCCAGGACACCCCCAGTTCTGCGACCATCCCAACCCACCCCAGAAACTTCTCCACTTTAATTTCAAGAACCTCCCCAAACTCCAACGACCACCCCAAGATTTTGGGGACCACCTCAGGACTTTGGGGACCCCCTGAGGATTTCGGAGACCCCTCCCCAATTTCGGGGACCCCCCCAGGATTTCAGGGACCCCTCCCCAAATGTCAGGGGCACCTTTCCATGACCCACCCCAGAAACTTTTCCGCTTTAATTTCAAGAACCTCCCCAAACTCCAACGGCCCCTCCAGGACTTTGGGGACCCCCTGAGGATTTCAGAGACCCCTCCCCAATTTCAGGGACCCCTCCCCAATTTCAGGGACCCCTCCCCAATTTCAGGCCCCCCCCAGACCTGTCAGCCCCAGCGCAGGATAACATTTTGTTGATGCGGATGACGTGGAAGGGATGGAGGCGAACGCGGATGTGGAATCCGTCCTTGCCACAGCTCTTCACCATGTACTTGTTGGCACAGATCCGAGCGGCTTCCAGGGCTGGGGAGGGGGGAAAAATGGGGTGAGACCCCTCCTCAAATTGGGCAGGACCCCTCCTCAAATGGGGAATGAGACCCCTCCTCAAATTGGGCAGGACCCCTCCTCAAATTGGGGTGAGACCCCTTCCCTAATGGGGGAGCCACAGCTCTTCACCATGGACTTGTTGGCACAGATCCGGGCAGCTTCCAGGGCTGGGGAGGGGGGAAAAATGGGGTGAGACCCCTCCTCAAATTGAGGTGAGACCCCTCCCCAAATTGGGCAGGACCCCTCCTCAAATTGGGCAGGACCCCTCCCCAAATTGGGGGAGCTGTCCTTGCCACAGTTCTGCACCATGTACTTGTTGGCACAGATCCGGGCAGCTTCCAGGGCTGGGGAGGGGGGAAAAATGGGGTGAGACCCCTCCTCAAATGGGAAATGGGGGCAGGAGGGTCAGGACCCCTCCTCAAATGGGTTTTGGGGGTCAGGACCCCTCCTCAAACAGGTCAGGACCCCTCCCCTAATAGGGAAAGAGGAGCAGGATCCCTCCTCAAATTGGGGTGAGACCCCTCCTCAAATGGGAAATGAGGGGTCAGGATCCCTCCTCAAATGGGGAATGGGGCTGGGACCCCTCCTCAAATGGGGCAGAGGGAGTAGGACCTCTCCTCAAATGGGGTATGGGGGCTGAGACCCCTCCTCAAATGCGGTATGGGGTCAGGACCCCTCCTCAAACACATCAGGACCCCCTCCCAAATGGGGTATGGGGTGTGAGACCCCTCCCCTAATGGGGAATGGGGGCTCAGGACCCCTCCTCAAACAGGTCAGGACCCCTCCTCAAATGGGAAATGGGGCAGGGACCCCTCCTCAAATAGGGCAGAGGGTGCAGGACCCCTCCTCAAAATGGGGAATGGGGCTGGGACCCCTCCTCAAACAGGCCAGGACCCTTCCCTAAATGGGGTACGGGGTCAGGACCCCTCCCCAAATGGGGTAGGACCCCTCCCCTAATGGGGAAAGAAGGGCAGGACCCCTCCTCAAATGGGGCAGAGGGGGCAGGACCCCTCCTCAAATGGGGTATGGGGGTGTGAGACCCCCTCCTCAAATGGGGAATGGGAGGGCAGGACCCCTCCTCAAACAGGCCAGGACCCCTCCTCAAATAGGGAATGGGAGCAGGAGCCCTCCTCAAATGGAGGGAGACCCCTCCTCAAGTGGGGAATGGGGCTGGGACCCCTCCTCAAGTGGGGTATGGGGTGTGAGACCCCTCCTCAAATAGATTATGGGGCAGGGACCCCTCCTCAAACAGGGCAGGACCCTTCCCCAAATGGGGAATGGGGGGCAGGACCCCTCCCCAAATGGGGTAGGACCCTTCCCCAAATGGGGCAGAGAGGGCAGAACCCCTCCCCAAATGGGTTATATGGGGGGTCAGGACCCCTCCCCAAAGAATGGAGGGAAAAATCTGAGGGGTTCAGGTGGAAATTTGGGGATTTTGGGTGAGAATTTGGAGTTTTAGGAGAATATTTGGGGGCTTCAGGGAAATATTTGGGGGTATTAAGGGAAAACTTGGGAGTTTTAAGTGAAATTTTGGAGGTTTTAAGGAAATATTTGGGGGTTTAGGAGAATATTTGAGGGTATTAAGAGAAAATTTGAGAGTTTTAGGTGAAATTTTGGAGGTTTTAAGGAAATATTTGGGGGTTTTAGGTGAGAATTTGGAGATTTTGGGTGAGAATTTGGAGTTTTAGGAGAATATTTGGGGGTATTAAGGGAAAACTTGGGAGTTTCAGGTGAAATTTTGGAGATTTTAAAGAAATATTTGGATGTTTTAAGGAAATATCTGGGAAACATTTGGGGATTTTGGGTGAGAATTTAGAGTTTTAGGAGAATATTTGGGGTTTAGGAGAATATTTGGGGGCGTTAAGGGAAAACTTGGGAGTTTTAAGTGAAATTTTGGAGATTTTAAGGAAATATTTGGGGGTTATAGGTGAAAATTTCGAGTTTTAGGTGAGAATTTGGAATTTTAGGAGAATATTTGGGGTATTATGGGAAAACTTGGGAGTTCTAGATGAAATTTTGGAGGTTTTAAGGAAATATTTGGAGATTTTAAAGAAACATTTAGAGATTTTAGGAAAATATTTGGGGTTTAGGAGACTATTTGAGGGTATTAAGAGAAAATTTGAGAGTTTCAGGTAAAATTTTGGAGGTTTTAAGGAAATATTTGGGAAATATTTGGGGGTTTTAGGTGAGAATTTGGAGATTTAGGAGAATATTTGGAGTTTAAGAAAATATTTGAGGGTATTAAGAGAAAATTTGAGAGTTTTAGGTGAAATTTTGGAGGTTTTAAGGAAACATTTGGGGGTTTCAGGTGAGAATATGGAGTTTTAGGAGAATATTTGGAGGTTTCAGGAGAATATTTGGGGGTATTAAGGGAAAACTTGGGAGTTTTAAGTGAAATTTTGGAGGTTTTAAGGAAATATTTGGAGATTTTAAGGAAACATTTAGGGGTTTTAGGTGAGAATTTGGAGATTTTGGGTGAGAATTTGAAATTTTAGGAGAATATTTGGGGTATTATGGGAAAACTTGGGAGTTTTAGATGAAATTTTGGAGATTTTAAGGAAACATTTCCAGGTTTTAAGGAAATATTTAGAGATTTTAGGAAAATATTTGGGGTTTAGGAGAATATTCGAGGGTATTAAGAGAAAATTTGAGTTTTAGGTGAAATTTTGGAGGTTTTAAGGAAATATTTGGGGGTTTTAGGTGAGAATTTGGAGATTTTGGGTGAGAATTTGGAGTTTTAGGAGAATATTTGGGGTTTAAGAGTATATTTGAGAGTTTTAGGTGAAATTTTGGAGGTTTTAAGGAAATATTTGGAGATTTTAGGGAAATATTTGGGGGTTTTGGGTGAGAATTTGGAGATTTAGGAGAATATTTGGAGTTTTAAGAAAATACTTGAGGGTATTAAGAGAAAATTTGAGAGTTTTAGGTGAAATTTTGGAGGTTTTAAGGAAATATTTGGGAAACATTTGGGGGTTTTGGGTGAGAATTTGGAGTTTTAGGAGAATATTTGGGGTTTAAGAGAATATTTGGGGGTGTTAAGGGAAAACTTGGGAGTTTTAAGTGAGATTTTGGAGGTTTTAAGGAAATATTTGGGGGTTTTAGGTGAGAATTTGGGGGTTATAGGTGAGAATTTGGAATTTTAGGAGAATATTTGGGGTATTATGGGAGAACTTGGGAGTTTTAGATGAAATTTTGGAGATTTTAAGGAAACATTTGGAGATTTTAAGGAAATATTTAGAGATTCTAGGGAAATATTTGGGGTTTAGGAGAGTATTTGAGGGTATTAAGAGAAAATTTGAGAGTTTCAGGTGAAATTTTGGAGGTTTTAAGGAAATATTTGGGGGTTTTAGGTGAGAATTTGGAGATTTTGGGTGAGAATTTGGAGTTTTAGGAGAATATTTGGAGTTTAAGAGAATATTTGAGGGTATTAAGAGAAAATTTGAGTTTTAGGTGAAATTTTGGAGGTTTTAAGGAAATATTTGGGAAACATTTGGGGGTTTCAGGTGAGAATCTGGAGTTTTAGAAAAATATTTGGAGTTTAAAAGAATATTTGAGAGTTTTATGTGAAATTTTGGAGGTTTTAAGGAAATATTTTGGGGTTTTAAGAAAATATCTATAGGTTTTAAGGAAATACTTAGAGATTTTAGGAAAATACTTAGAGATTTTAGGAAAAATATTTGGAGATTAAACGTGAAAATTTGAAGCATTTAAATGAAAATTTCATTAATTCCAGACAAAAAAACCAAACCCCCCTCAAAAAAAAAATCTTTTAAATCCCCCCAAAACCCCAAAAATCCTGAGGTCACCCCAAAACCTTTCAAGACCCCCCAAAAATCCCCAAATTCCCCAAAAATCCCAAATTTTACCTTCAGAGCTGAGCTGCTCGTACTCGTCCGACACCATGTGCCCACACAGGGGGAACTCGTCCACCTTGGCTTTCTTCCTCCCCAGATCGAAAATTCGGATTTTTGGGTCTGGGGGAGACACCCACAGGGGTCAGGGGGGATTTTTTGGGGGGATTTTTGGGTTTTTGGGGTCGGGACTCACCGGGGACCCCGCGGCAGAAGCGAGATTTGGGGTAGGGTTTGTTCTTGCAGTAGCGGTAACTGAGGGGGGAAAAAGGGTTTGAGAGTCCAAAAAAAATCACAAAATTTGTACCAAAATGTCCTAAAATAGATCCTTAAATAGCCATTAAAATAACAAAACAGGTCATCAAAAATGGCCTAAAATAGATCCTTAAAAATACCTCAAAATTCCCAAAAGCGATCCCAAAAATCCCTGAAAATCCCCAAAAATATCCTAAAATTGATCCCCAAAAATCCCTGAAAATTCCCAAAACTGATCCTCAAAAATACCTCAAAAATTTCCAAAACTGATCCCCAAGAATATCCTAAAATAGATCCCCAAATATCTCTCAAAATCCCTAAAATTTATCCCTAAAAATCCCTCAAAATTCCCAAAACTGATCCCCAAAAATTCCTAAAATTGATCCCAAAAATATCCTAAAATAGATCCTCAAATATCCCTCAAAATACCCAAAACTGATAATCAAAAAAATTCTAAAATAGAGCCCCAAAAATACCTCAAAATTCCCAAAAGCGATCCCAAATATTCCTTAAAATCCCCAAAATTAATCCTCAAAAATCCCTCATAATTCCCAAAATTGATCCTCAAATATCTCTCAAAATCCCCAAAATTAATCCCCAAATATCCCAAAACTGATCATAAAAATCCCTGAAAATCCCCAAAACCGATCCCCAAATATCTCTCAAAATCGCCAAAATTTATCCCCAAAAATCCCTCAAAATACCTAAAATTTATCCCCAAATATTCCTCAAAATTCCCAAAACTCATCCCCAAAAATATTCTAAAATAGATCCTCAAATATCCCTCAAAATCCCCAAAACCGAACCCCAAATATTCCTTTAAATCCCCAAAATTTATTCCCAAAAATCCCAAAACTGATCCCCAAAAATATCCTAAAATAGATCTCCAAATATTCCTCAAAAACCCCAAAATTAATCCTCAAAAATCCCAAAATCCACCCCAGTAATCCTTCAAAATTCACGAAATTATTCCCTAAAATTTGCCTTAAATCGATCCCTAGAAATTCCAAGTGATCCCCAAAAATCCCTCAAAAAATCCCTCAAAACCGAACCCCAAAATTGCCACAAAATCCCCAAAATTAAACCCCAAAAATCACCGCAAATGATCCTCAAAAATCCCAAATTTTCCCAAATCCGCACAACAAATCCCTAAAAATCCCCAACATCAATCCTCAAAAATTTCCCTAAATCCTCACAAATGATCCCCCAAAAATTCCCAAGTGCTCCTCTAAAATACCTCAAAATTTTCCCCCAAAAATCCCAAAACCTGCTCTCAAAAAATGCCCCAAAATCCAAAAATTGATTCCTAAACCACCCCCAATCCCTTTTTGAAGACCCCAGACCCTTTTAAACTTTAAATATTTATTTTTAACCACCCCCGTGACGCCCCAGACCCTTTCTGACCCCAAATATATAATTTTTAACGCCCCTAAACCCTTTTAAATCCTAAATATTCCCATTTTTAACTCCCCATGACACCCCCAGACCCTTTTAACCCCCCCCGTGACGTCACAGCGCCCCCCGTTATGACGTCACGCCTCTCACCATCGTGCCGGCCGGCGGCCCATGGCGGCTCCGAGGTCTGGGAACCTGCGAGGGGGACAAAACGGGATGGATTTCAAGTGGAGAGACCCCAAAAAAACCCTAAAAATCCCAAAAAAACCCCAAAACCGCGCTAGGCCCAGCCCGGGCCCGCCCGGCCCTCACACGCCGCACCGACCTCGCGGAGCGCCCAAAAGAGGCCGCGGGCGCCTGCGCGCTGCCTTTATAGCGTCTGCGCACTTCCGGTCACGCCCCTCACTTCCGGCGGCGCTCCGGCCGCCTTGGAGGACTCAACATGGCGGCAGTGAGGATGTCACCAATGAGCGCTGGCCGTGCTGAGGGGTGAGCGCGGAGCTTTGTGAGCACGGGAGGTGTGAGGGGACAGGAAAAGGCGCGGCGAGAGCTCGGCAGGGCGCTGAGTGTGGAGGGTGGCCATAGAGGCGGAAGGAGCCGCTCTGGCAGGCTCGGCCGCCATAGAGAGGAGAAACGCGGCCAATCAGAGCGCGCTGGTGGGGGGCGGCGCAGGCGCAGTGAGGCCGCGCCCTGTCTGGGTGCTGATTGGTGGAGCTCTGTAATGTCATCTCATTTACATAGCCACGCCTTTTTCCTGGCTATTTAAGCTAGGGGCGGTGCTTCCATGTTTTGATTTGCATGTAATTTGCATAATGGGCGGGGTTATGTGGCCTCAGGGGTCGTGCGAGTGCCGCCATTTTGAGTAGGGGCAAAAGTAAAGGGGAAATTTTGGGCGGGAAAAAGAGGGAATTTGAGGGAATTTGGGGAATTTTGGGAATTTTTGAGGGGGGAACTGGGGGGTTTTGTGGGGGTGACGCACGGGGGGATTGGGAGGGGTGCAGGGATTGACTGGGAATTACTGGGGGATTTTAGGGGGATTTTTTGGGGGGACATGGAGGATTTTTGTGGCGATTTTTTGGGATTTTGAGGAGATTCTGTGGCAATTTTGGGGGACGTTTTGAGGGGATTTTGAGGCATTTTTTTTTGGATTTTGAGGTGATTTGGTGGCGATTTTTGAGGGGATTTTGAGGAAAATTTTTTTGGATTTTGAGGTGATTTTGTGGCGATTTTTGTGGTATTTTGAGATGATTTTGAGGTGATTTTTGGGGGGGGTTTGAGGTGATTTTGTGGCAATTTTTGAGGGGATCTTGAGGCAATTTTTGAGGGATTTTGAGGTGATTTTGTGTCGGTTGTTTTTTTTTTTATTATTTTGAGGTGATTTTTTCTGCTTTTTGGGGCGCCCCACCCTTATTTTTTAATGTGTGTATCCCATCAACGCATCACAGATTTTTGCCTTTATTTGAATTTGCAGCTCCATTTTATTGTGCTCACAGTTTAAATCAACAAAGATCCCAAAGTTTATTTTTGGACGGAGGAATCTCCAAATTTATTGAAAATTGGGGAGAATAAATAAAATAAATTTATTTCTCTCCCGCCGCCCCCTCCCTTTCCAAGATGGCGCCCAGCATCTCCTCACACATCAGCAGCGCCCGCGCCACATGGAAACAACCTGAAAAAACGGGGCAAAAAGGGGGAAAAACGGGCAAAAACCGGCAAAACTGAGGGAAAACCCCCAGTTCTGAACGCCCCCTCCCCAAAAGCGGAGCCCCCAGACCCACCTTTGTAGGGCCCCCCCTTGATGGAAAGCGCCACGGAGCCGTCGCGGTTCAGGTACCCGAAGAATTCGCCGTGCTCGGGGTCACGGAACTGGGGGGGTTTGGGGGGGATTTGGGGAGGGGGGTTTGGGGTGAGACCCCCCTCAAAATGTGGGGGAGACCCCCCCACCATCCCACCAAAAAAAAAAAAAATTTAAAAAATTGGAGGTGCTAAAATTTTGTGGAGTGCGGGGAGCTCAGTGCCAGGATTAAAGGAGGTTTTGGGGTTTCTCCTCCTAAAATGGGGACCCCTCCCCAAATTAGGATTATTTGGGACCCCCACCCTAAATTAGGGACCTTTTGGGAGCCCCCTAGATCCCAAATTCCTCAGGACCCTCCTCCCAAAACCCCAAATTCCCCCTCAGGATCGCTCAAATTCCCCTCCCAAAACCCCAAATTTCTCCCCAGAACCCCAAAGACCCCAAATTGTCCCCCCAAAACCTCCAGGAACCCCCCCAAAAAATCTCCAAGATCCCAAACTTCCCCCCAGGACCCCAAGTTTATCCCAGGATCCCAAAATTTCCCCCTTTTTTCACCCAAAAAAACCCCAAAATCTCCTCTGGACTCCCCCAAAACCTCAATTTCCCTCTCCAGGGACCCCCAAAAGTCCCCAAATTTCTCCAAAATTCCCCAAATTTTCCTCCCAGGACCCCAAACTTGTCCCAAATTCCCCTTTTTTTCCCCCCAAAGCCACAAATTTCTCCCTAAATCCCCTCAGGACCCCCCAAACCCCCAATTTTCCTTCTGAAGCACCCCCAAAAACCCCAATTTTCCCCCAAAATCCCCTCAGGACCTCCCCCCAAACCCCAAAAATCCCCCAAACTTCCCCCCAGAATCCCAAATTTCTCCTTTTTTTTTCCCCAAAAACCCCGAATTTCCCCCCAAAATCCCCTCAGGACCCCTCCAAAACCCCAATTTCCCTCCTCAGGGACCCCCAAAAATCCCACAATTTTTCCAAAATTCCCCAAATTCCCCCCAAATTTTCCCCCCACGACCCCAAACTTGTCCCAGGACCCCCCAAATTCCCCTTTTTTCCCCCCAAATTTTCCCCCCAAATCCCCTCAGGACCCCCCAAAACCCCAATTTCCCTCCTCAGGGACCCCCAAAAATCCCCAAATTTCCCCAAATTTCCCCAAATTTCCCCAAAATCCCCCGAATTTGCCCCAGCCCCACCTTGTCGAAGGTGAACTGGGCGAGCTGCAGGAACTGGGAGATCAAACTGGGCTGGGGCTGGAAAAGGTGAGCGGCCAAAAGGGCAACCATGGCCTCCAGGTGTGGCCACCAGAGCTTCATGGACCACTCCAGCTGGGAATTGGGGAGAAAACACGGGATTTTGGGAAAAAATAGACAAAATTTGGGGAAAAAAATGGGTTAAAATGGGTAAAAAATGGGTTAAAATGGGATAAAAATGGGGAAATTTGGGGTCCCGTGGCCTCCAGGTGTGGCCACCAGAGCTTCATGGACCACTCCAGCTGGGATTTGGGGAGAAAAAATGGAATTTTGGGAAAAAAATGGTTAAAAATGGAGAAAAAATGGTTAAAAATGGGTTAAAATGGGCTAAAATGGGAAAATTTGGGGTGAAAAAGGGGGAAATTTGGATTAAAAAAGGGAAATTGGGGTCCCATGGCCTCCAGGTGTGGCCACCAGAGCTTCAGGGACCACTCCAGCTGGGAATTGGGGAGAAAAAATGGAATTTTGGGAAAAAAAATGGGGAAAATGGTTAAAAATGGGAAAATTTGGGATAAAAATGGGATAAAAAGGGGAAATTTGGATTTAAAAAAGGGAAATTGGGGTCCCATGGCCTCCAGGTGTGGCCACCAGAGCTCCATGGACCACTCCAGCTGGGATTTGGGGAGAAAAAATGGAATTTTGGGAAAAAATGGGGAAAAAAATGGTTCAAAATGGGTTAAAACAGTGAAAAAATGGGAAAAAATTGGGGGAAAATGGGGAAATTTGGGATAAAAAAAGGGAAAATGGGGTCCCATGGCCTCCAGGTGTGGCCACTCCAGCTGGGTTTGGGGAGAAAAAAATGGGAATTAATGAATTTTTGGGGTTCCCTGTGTGACTTTTGGGATTCTCAGGTGTGAATTTGGGGGTTCCCAGGTGAGATTTTTTAGGGTTTTGGTGATTTTTTGGGGTTACCTGGATGCAATTTTCAGCATTTTCAAGTTCCCCAGGTGTGGATTTTTGGGGATTTTTTTGGTTTTTGGGTTCCCAGGTGTGAATTTGGGGTTCCCAGGTGAGATTTTGGGGTTCTGGGTGGGATTTTTTTGGTTTTTGATGAATTTTTGGGGTTCCCAGGTGCGATTTTTTGTGTTTTGAGGTTTCTGGGTGGGTTTTTTTGGGGATTTTTTTTGGATTTTTTGTGGTTTTGGGTTCTGGGTGGGGATTTTTGGGTTCCCAGGTGAGATTTTGGGGTTTTTTTATGAATTTTGGTGTTTCCGGGTGGAATTTTTGGGTTCCCAGGTAGGATTTTTTTCTGTTTTTTCTAATGTTTTGGGTTCCCAGGTGAGATTTTTGGGGTTACCTGTGTGGGACAGTGCCCATCAGCATCCAGGAATGAGAAGAGCCCCCCGTGCTGGGGGTCCCAGGTGAGAATTTTGGGTTTTTTTATGAATTTTGGCGTTTCTGGGTGGAATTTTTGGGTTCCCAGGTGGGATTTTTGGGGGGATTTTTTTGGGATTTTTTGTGTTTTGGGATTCCCAGGTGTGAATTTGGGGTTACCTGTGTAGGACAGTGCCCATCAGCATCCAGGAATGAGAAGAGCCCCCCGAGCTGGGGGTCCCAGGTGAGATTTTGGGTTTTTTATGAATTTTGACGTTTCCGGGTGGGATTTTTGGGGGATTTTTTTGGGATTTTTTGTGTTTTTGGGTTCTGGGTGGGGATTTTTGGGTTCCCAGGTGAGATTTTGGGGTTACCTGTGTAGGACAATGCCCATCAGCATCCAGGAACGAGAAGAGCCCCCTGAGCTGGGGGTCCCAGGTGAGATTTTTTAGGTTTTTGGTGAATTTTGGGGTTTCCAGGTGGAATTTTTGGGGGATTTTTTTGGGATTTTTTATGTTTTGGATTCCCAGGTGAGATTTTTGGGGTTACCTGTGTAGGACAATGCCCATCAACATCAGGAAGGAGAAGAGCCCCCCGAGCTGGGGGTCCCAGGTGAGATTTTGGGGTTTTTTTATGAATTTTGGCGTTCCCATGTGGGATTTTTGGGGGGATTTTTTTGGGATTTTTTGTGTTTTTGGGTTCCCAGTGAGATTTTTGGGGTTACCTGTGTAGGACAGTGCCCATCAGCATCCAGGAATGAGCAGAGCCCCCCGTGCTGGGGGTCCCAGGTGAGATTTTGGGGTTTTTTATGAATTTTGGGGTTTCCGGGTGGGATTTTTTGGGGGGATTTTTTTGGGATTTTTTGTGTTTTTGGGTTCTGGGTGGGGATTTTTGGATTCCCAGGTGTGAATTTGGGGTTACCTGTGTAGGGCAGTGCCCATCAGCATCCAGGAAGGAGAAGAGCCCCCCGAGCTGGGGATCCCAGGTGAGATTTTCGGGTTTTTGGTGAATTTTGGGGTTTCCAGGTGGGATTTTTTGGGGATTTTTTTGGGATTTTTTGTGGTTTTGGATTCCCAGGTGAGATTTTTGGGGTTACCTGTGTAGGACAGTGCCCATCAGCATCCAGGAAGTAGAAGAGCCCCCCGAGCTGGGGGTCCCAGGCGGGAATTTTGGGTTTTTTTATGTATTTTTGGGGTTCCCAGGTGCGATTTTTTGTGTTTTGGGGTTTCCGGGTAGGATTTTTGGGGGGATTTTTTGGGATTTTTTGTGTTTTTGGGTTCTGGGTGGGGATTTTTGGGTTCCCAGGTGTAAATTCGGGGTTACCTGTGTAGGACAATGCCCATCAACATCCAGGAATGAGAAGAGCCCCTCGTGCTGGGGGACAGGTGTGAATTTTGGGGGTTTCCAGGTGAGATTTTTTGTGTTTTTGATGAATTTTGGGGTTCCCAGGTGGGATTTTTTTGGGTTTTTTTGTGGTTTTGAGTTCTGGGTGGGGATTTTTGGGGTTACCTGTGTAGGACAATGCCCATCAGCATCCAGGAAGTAGAAGAGCCCCCCGTGCTGGGGGTCCCAGCCCCATTTCAGGGGTCCCTCCAGCAGCGCCGTCACCGCCCGCGCCCCCAGCTCGGCGTCCCCGCGGCGCTGACAGAACTGCAGCAGCAGCCAGGCCCCCTCCAGGGCGTGCCCTGGGGTCCCCAACAGCCAGGGAGGGGAAATTTGGGGAGAAACGGGGGGAAAATGGGCAAAGAGAGAGAAAAAAAGTGAAAAAACAGCAAAAAATTGGGGTTTTCTAGTCCAAAATTGGGGGGTTTTAGCCCAAAATTGCGATTTTTTTAGATTAAAATTGGGATTTTTTAGCCTAAAATTGAGTTTTTTTAGACTAAAATTGGGGGGTTATAGCCCAAAATTGGAGGGTTTTAGATTAAAATTGGGATTTTTTAGATTAAAATTGGGATTTTTTAGATTAAAATTGGGGTTTTTTAGCCCAAAATTGGGATTTTTTAGCCCAAAATTAGGATTTTTTAGATTAAAACTGGGAGTTTTTCAGCCCAAAATTGGGATTTTTCAGCCTAAAATTGGGGGTTTTTAGCCTAAAATTTGGATTTTTTTAGATTAAGATTGGGATTTTTTAGCCCAAAATTGGGGAGGTTTTAGCCCCTATTTGGGGGTTTTTAGACTAAAATTAGGGGGGTTTAGATTAAAATTGGGATTTTTTTAGATTAAAATTGGGATTTTTTTAGCCTAAAATTGGGATTTTAGCCCAAAATTTTGATTTTTTTTTAGATTAAAATTGGGATTTTTTTAGCCCAAAATTGGGTTTTTTTAGCCTAAAATTGGGATTTTTTAGCCCAAAATTGGGTTTTTTTAGCCTAAAATTGGGGGGTTTTAGATTAAAATTGGGATTTTTTTAGCCTAAATTTGGGTGTTAGGGGCCCAGAAATTGGGGGAAATGACTCAAAAAGGGGAGATCCCAAAATTTTGGGGGGGTGGGAGCAGCAAATTGGGGAAAGAGAGGGAAATGGGGAAAAAAAAGTGAAAAAAAACAGCAAAAAATTGGGGTTTTTTAGCCCAAATTTGGGATTTTTTAGATTAAAACTGGGAGTTTTTCAGCCCAAAATTGGGATTCTTCAGCCTAAAATTGGGGGTTTTTAGCCTAAAATTTGGATTTTTTTAGATTAAGATTGGGATTTTTTAGCCCAAAATGGGGAGGTTTTAGCCCCTATTTGGGGGTTTTTAGACTAAAATTAGGGGGGTTTAGATTAACACTGGGATTTTTTTAGATTAAAATTGGGGGTTTTTTAGCCTAAAATTGGGATTTTAGCCCAAAATTTTGATTTTTTTTAGATTAAAATTGGGGGTTTTTAGCCCAAAATTGGTTTTTTTTAGCCTAAAATTGGGGGTTTTTTTAGACTAAAATTGGGATTTTTTTAGCCTAAAATTGGAGGGTTTTAGCCCAAAATTGTTTTTTTTTAGCCTAAAATTGGGGGTTTTTTTTAGCCTAAAATTGGGGGTTTTTTTAGATTAAAATTGGGATTTTTTAGACTAAAATTGGGGGGGCTTTCAGCTTAAATTGGGGGTTAGGAGCCCAGAAATTGGGGGAAATGACTCAAAAAGGGGAGATCCCAAAATTTTGGGGGGGTGGGAGCAGCAAATTGGGGAAAGAGAGGAAAATGGGGAAAAAAAAGTGAAAAAAAATAGCAAAAAATTGGGATTTTTTAGCCCAAAATTGGGATTTTTTAGATTAAAACTGGGAGTTTTTCAGCCCAAAATTGGGATTTTTCAGCCTAAAATTGGGGGTTTTTAGCCTAAAATTTGGATTTTTTTAGATTAAGATTGGGATTTTTTAGCCCAAAATTGGGGAGGTTTTAGCCCCTATTTGGGGGTTTTTAGACTAAAATTAGGGGGGTTTAGATTAAAATTGGGATTTTTTTAGATTAAAATTGGGATTTTTTAGATTAAAATTGGGATTTTAGCCCAAAATTTTGATTTTTTTTTAGATTAAAATTGGGATTTCTTTAGCACAAAATTGGGTTTTTTTAGCCTAAAATTGGGAAATTTTTTAGACTAAATTTGGGATTTTTTTTGCCTGAAATTGGGGTTTTTAGCCCAAAATTGGGGTTTTTTAGCCCAAAATTTTGATTTTTTTTAGATTAAAATTGGGAAGTTTTTTAGCCCAAAATTGGGTTTTTTAGACTAAAATTGGGAATTATTTTAGACTAAAATTGGGAATTTTTTTAGATTAAAATTGGGATTTTTTTTGCCTAAAATTGGGGTTTTTAGCCCAAAATTGGGGGTTTTTAGACTAAAATTGGGGGTTTTTAGATTAAAATTGGGATTTTTTAGCCTAAATTTGGGGGTTAGGAGCCCAGGAATTGAGGGGGAAATGACTCAAAAAGGGGAGATCCCAAAATTTTGGGGAGGTGGGAGCAGCAAATTGGGGAAAGAGAGGAAAATGGGGAAAAAAAGTGAAAAAAAACAGCAAAAAATTGGGATTTTTTAGCCCAAAATTGGGGTTTTTTAGATTAAAACTGGGAGTTTTTCAGCCCAAAATTGGGATTTTTTAGCCTAAAATTGGGAATTTTTTTAGACTAAATTTGGCATTTTTTTTGCCTAAAATTGGGTGTTTTTTTAGACTAAAATTGGGAATTTTTTTAGACTAAAATTGGGATTTTTTTAGCCTAAAATTGGGGGGTTTTAGCCCAAAATTGGGATTTTTTAGCCTAAAATTGGGAATTTTTTTAGACTAAATTTGGGATTTTTTTTGCCTAAAATTGGGGGTTTTTTAAGACTAAATTTGGGATTTTTTTTGCCTAAAATTGGGGATTTTTAGCCCAAAATTGGGTTTTTTTAGCCTAAAATTGGGAATTGTTTTAGACTAAAATTGGGAATTTTTTTAGACTAAAATTGGGAATTTTTTTAGATTAAAATTGGGATTTTTTTTAGCCTAAAATTCGGGGGTTTTAGCCCAAAATTGGAGGGTTTTAGACTAAAATTGGGATTTTTTTAGATTAAATTGGGAATTAGGAGCCCACGAATTGTGGGGGAAATGACTCAAAAAGGGGAGATCCCAAAATTTTGGGGAGGTGGGAGCAGCAAATTGGGGAAAGAGTGAAAAAAATGGGGAAAAAAAGCAAAAAATTGGGGAAAAATAGCAAAACATGGAAGTTTTTTTTAGCCTAAAATTGGGGTTTTCCCCCCAGACCCCCTCCCCAAATTGGGGTCCCCCCCAAAAATCGAGCTCCAACCCCTCAAAATCGGGATCAACACCCCAAAAACTGGGATCCAAACCCCTCAAAATTTGATTTAAACCCCCCAAAAATCAGGATTTCCCCCCAAAACCCCCTCCCCAAATTGGGGTTTCCCCCCAAATCAAGGTTCCAACCCCCCCAGCCCCCTCCCCAAATTTGGGATTTCCCCCCAAAATTTGGTTCAAACCCCCCAAAATCAGGATTTCCCCCAAATCGGGGTCCCAACCCCCCAAATTGAGGATTTCCCCCTCAAGCCCCCTCCCCAAATTGGGGGTTCCCCCCCCAAATCAAGCTCAACCCCCCCCAAAATCGGGGTCCAACCCCCCCAGCCCCCTCCCCAAATTGGGATCAAAGCCCCCAAAATGAGGATTTCCCCCCAAAACCCCCTCCCCAAATTGAGGTTCTCCCCCAAAAATTTGGTTCAAACCCCCCAAAATCGGCATCCCCCTCCCCAAATTGGGGGTTCCCCCCCAAATCAAGGTTCCAACCCCCCAAAATCGGGGTCCAATCCCCCCAGCCCCCTCCCCAAATTGGGGTTCCCCCCCCAAACTTGGTTTAAATCCCCTAAAATCAGGATTTCCCCCCCAAAATCGGGGTCCCCCTCCCCAAAATTGGGATCAATCCCCCCCCAAATCAATGTTCCCACCCCCAAAATCGGGGTCCCACCCCCCAAGCCCCCTCCCCAAATTCCCCCCCTCCTCACCAGGGTTCATCAGGCGCCCGAGGCTCCCGGGCAGCTCCTCCCCCTCGGGGCTGACGTTCTCCAGCACCACCGAGTCCCCCCTCTGCACCCCAAAAACGGGGGGGGACCCCGGTCAGGGGGGGACCCCAAATATGGGGGGGGAAATTTGGGGTCTGGGGGTCCCAGGAGGGGATTTTGGGGGGAGAAATTTGGGGTCTGGGGGTCCCAGGAGAGGATTTTTGGGGTTCTGGGGTTGGATTTTTTGGGGTCTGGGGGTCCCAAGGGGTATTTTTGGGATTCTGGGGTTGGATTTTTTGGGGTCTGGGGGTCCCAAGGGGTATTTTTGGGATTCTGGGGTTCGATTTTTGGGGTTCTGGGGGTCCCAAGGGGGATTTTTGGAGTTCTGGGATTGGATTTTTGGGGTCTGGGGATCCCAGGGGGAGAAATTTGGGGTCTGGGGGTCCCAGGAGGGGATTTTTGGGGTTCTGGGGTTGGATTTTTTGGGGTCTGAGGGGTCCCAGGGGGGATTTTTGGGGTTCTGAGGGTCCCGGGGGGGGATTTTTGGGGGTCCCAAGGGGAGAAATTTGGGGTTTGGGGGTCCCAGGGGTTGGATTTTTGAGTGTTGGGGGTCCCAGGAGAGGATTTTTGGGGATCCCTGGGAGAGAAATTTGGGATTTGGGGGTCCCAGTGGGGATTTGGGGGTTCTTGGTGGGGTTTGGGGGTCCCAGGGGGAGAAATTTGGGGTTTTTGGGGGTCCCAGGCTGTGGTTTTGGGGTCCCAGTGTATTTTTTGGAGTAATTTTTGGGGGTCCCAGTGCATTTTTTTTTGTCCCAGTGTGTTTTGGGGGGTCCCAGGCTGTTTTGGGGTGATTTTTGGGGGTCCCAGTGTATTTTTGGGGATCCCAGTGTATTTTGGGGTGATTTCTGGGGGTCCCAGGCTGGTTTTTTGGGGGTCCCAGTGTATTTTGGGGTGATTTCTGGGGGTCCCAGTGTATTTTTGGGGGTCCCAGTGTATTTTTGGGGTTTATTCGGGGGTCCCAGGCTGTTTTTGGGGGTCCCAATGTATTTTCTGGGGGTCCCAGGCTGTTTTGGGGTGATTTTTGGGGGTCCCAGGCTGTTTTTTGGGGTCCCAGTGTATTTTTGGGGGTCCCAGGCTGTTTTTTTGGGGGTCCCAGTGTATTTTGGGGTAATTTTTGGGGGTCCCAGTGTATTTTGAGGTAATTTTTGGGGATAACTTGGGGGTCCCAGTGTATTTCTGGGGGTCCCAGTGTATTTTTGGGGATCCCAGGGTATTTTTTGGGGGTCCCAGTGTATTTTTTGGATGTCCCAGTGTATTTTTTGGGGTCCCAGTGTATTTTTTGGATGTCCCAGTGTATTTTTTTGGGATCCCAGTGTATTTTTTAGGGTCCCAGTGTATTTTTTGGGGATCCCAGTGTATTTTTTGGATGTCCCAGGCTGTTTTTGGTGTATTTTTGGGGGTCCCAGTGTATTTTTTGGGGGTCCCATTGTATTTTGGGGTGATTTTGGGGGTCCCAGGCTGTTTTATTGGGAGTCCCAGTGTATTTTTGGGGTGATTTTTGGGGGTCCCATTGTATTTGGGGATAATTTTGGGGGTCCCAGTGTATTTTTTTGGGTCCCAGTGTATTTTGGGAGATAATTCGGGGGTCCCATTGTATTTTGGGGATAATTTTGGGGGTCCCAGTGTATTTTTTTGGAGTCCCAGTGTATTTTTGGGGTGATTTTTGGGATCCCAGTGTATTTTTTGGGGGTCCCAGTGTATTTTTGGGGTGATTTCTGGGGGTCCCATTGTATTTAGGGATAATTTTGGGGGTCCCAGTGTATTTTTTTGGGGTCCCAGTGTATTTTTGGGGTGATTTCTGGGGATCCCATTGTATTTTGGGGATAATTTTGGGGGTCCCAGTGTATTTTTGGGGCTCCCAGGCTGTTTTGAGGATAATTTTGGGGGTCCCAGTGTATTTTTGAGGTCCCAGTGTATTTTTTGGGGTCCCAGTGTATTTTTGGGGGTCCCACTCTGTATTTTGGGGGTCCCAGTGTATTTTTGAGGGTCCCACTCTGTATTTTTGTGGGTCCCATTGTATTTTGGGGTGATTTTGGGGGTCCCACTCTGTATTTTTGGGGTGATTTTTGGGATCCCAGTGTATTTTTTTGGGGTCCCAGTGTATTTGGGGATAATTTTGGGGGTCCCACTCTGTATTTTTGGGTACCTGCAGGTGCAGCAGCAGCTGCCGCGCCCCCCACTCCGCCATGGCCTCGGCCTCGGGGTCGGGGTCCCCCGGGGGGTCCCTGGGGTCCCCCAGGAGCTGCAGCCCCACCTTGAGCACCATCATGGGCTGGGCCAGCGCCTGCTGGGGAGGGGTCCCCGAGAACCGCGGGCGCCCCAGCTCCATGGGAGACCCCCGGGCCCAGCCCCACACGGCCAGAGCCCAGCCCCGAGCCCAGGCCTGCAACGGGAAATGGGGCTGGGGGCTTCAAGTGGGGAAATGGGGCTGGGGGGTCAGGGAAATGGGGCTGGGGGCTTCTCAGGGGGAAATGGGGCTGGGGGCTTCTCATAGGAAATGGGGCTGGGGGCTTCGGGGGGATAATGGGGCTGGGGGGGTCAGGGGAATAGGGTTGGGGGATCAGGGGAAATGGGGCTGGGGGCTTCTCATAGGAAATGGGGCTGGGGGCTTCGGGGGGATAATGGGGCTGGGGGCTTCGGGGGGATAATGGGGCTGGGGGCTTCAAGGGGGAGGGGGAATGGGGCTGGGGGATTCTCATGGGGAATGGGGCTGGGGGATCTGGGAAATGGGGCTGGGGGGGTCAGGGGGGAAAAATGGGGCTGGGGGCTTCAAGGGGGAGGGGGAATGGGGCTGGGGGATCAGGGGAAATGGGGCTGGGGGTCAGGGGAATGGGGGATCAGGGAAATGGGGCTGGGGGCTTTGGGGGGGATAATGGGGCTGGGGGGTCAGGGGAATGGGGGATCAGGGGAAATGGGGCTGGGGGCTTCAAGAGGGAGGGGGAATGGGGCTGGGGGATCAGGGAAATGGGGCTGGGGGCTTCGGGGAAATGGGGCTGGGGGAATTCTCATGGGGAAATGGGGCTGGGGGATCAGGGGGGATAATGGGGCTGGGGGGGTCAGGGGAAATGGGGGATCAGGGGAAATGGGGCTGGGGGCTTCAAGGGGGAGGGGGAATGGGGCTGGGGGATTCTCATAGGGAAATGGGGCTGGGGGATCAGGGGAAATGGGGCTGGGGGCTTCGGGGGGATAATGGGGCTGGGGGGTCAGGGGAATAGGGTTGGGGGATCAGGGAAATGGGGCTGGGGGCTACTCATGGGGAAATGGGGCTGGGGGGTCAGGGGAAATGGGGGATCAGGGAAATGGGGCTGGGGGCTTTGGGGGTAATATGGGGCTGGGGGAAATGAGGCTGGGGCTTCTCCTAGGGAAATGGGGCTGGGGGGAAATGGGACTGGGGGAAATGGGGCTGGGGGCTTCAAAGGGGGAGGGGAAATGGGGCTGGGGGCTTCTCATGGGGAAATGGGGCTTCAAGGGGAAATGGGGCTGGGGGATCAGGGAAATGGGGCATCAGGGGAAATGGGGCTGGGGGCTTCAGGGGGAAGCATGGGGCTGGAGGATCAGGGAAATGGGGCTGGGGGCTTCAGGGGGAAGCATGGGGCTGGGGACTTCTCATAGGAAATGGGGCTGGGGGCTTTGGGGGGAAAAATGGGGCTGGGGGATCAGGGAAATGGGGGATCAGGAGAAATGGGGCTGGGGGATCAGGGAAATGGGGCTGGGGGCTTCGGGGGGAAACATGGGGCTGGGGGCTCAGGGAAATGGGGCTGGGGGGTTCTCAGGGAGAGGGAAAATGGGGCTGGGGGGTCAGGGATATAGGGCTGAGGGCTTCTCATAGGAAATGGGGCTGGGGGATTCTCAGGGGGAGGGGAAATGGGGCTGGGGGCTTTTCATGGGGAAATGGGGCTGGGGGCTTCAGGGAAATGGGGCTGGGGGATCAGGGTGGGTCCTGGAGATGTTTTTGTGGTTCAGGGTTATTTTGGGGAGGGGTCCCGGTGTTATCATTTAATTAGGGGAGGGGTCCCGGTGTTATTAATGAATTGGGGAGGGGTCTCAGTGAATTTGGGGAGGGGTCTCAGTGAATTAGGGGAGGGGTCTCACCCTGTACTTGCTCTCCCCCGTGGCCCTGCCCAGCTCGTCCAGCCCCAGTGCACAGAATGTTAATTGGGGAGGGGTCCCGGTGTTAGTAATGAATTGGGGAGGGGTCCCGGTGTTATAATTTAATTTGAGGAGGGGTCTCAGTTAATTGGGGAGGGGTCTCAGTGCTATAATTTAATTAGGGGAGGGGTCTCACCCTGTACTTGCTCTCCCCCGTGGCCCTGCCCAGCTCGTCCAGCCCCAGCGCACAGAACGTTAATTGGGGAGGGGTCCCAGTGTTATAATTTAATTTGAGGAGGGGTCTCAGTTAATTTGAGGAGGGGTCCCGGTGGTCTCAGTGAATTAGGGGAGGGGTCTCACCCTGTACTTGCTCTCCCCGGTCGCCCTCCCCAGCTCATGCAGCCCCAGTGCACAGAACGTTAATTGGGGAGGGGTCCCAGTGTTATCAGTTAATTGAGGAGGGGTCTCAGTTAATTTGAGGAGGGGTCCCAGGGGTCTCAGTGAATTAGGGGAGGGGTCTCAGTGCTATAATTTAATTAGGGGAGGGGTCTCAGTGAATTTGGGGAGGGGTCTCACCCTGTACTTGCTCTCCCCCGTGGCCCTCCCCAGCTCGTCCAGCCCCAGCGCACAGAACGTTAATTGGGGAGGGGTCCCAGTGTTATCAGTTAATTGGGGAGGGGTCCCGGTGTTATTAATGAATTGGGGAGGGGTCTCTGTTAATTGAGGAGGGGTCCCGGTGTTATAATTTAATTTGGGGAGGGGTCTCAGTGAATTAGGGGAGGGGTCTCACCCTGTACTTGCTCTCCCCGGTGGCCCTGCCCAGCTCGTCCAGCCCCAGCGCACAGAACGTTAATTGGGGAGGGGTCCCAGTGTTATAATTTAATTTGAGGAGGGGTCTCAGTTAATTGAGGAGGGGTCCCAGGGGTCTCAGTGAATTAGGGGAGGGGTCTCAGTGCTATAATTTAATTTGGGGAGGGGTCTCACCCTGTACTTGCTCTCCCCCGTGGCCCTGCCCAGCTCGTCCAGCCCCAGCGCACAGAACGTTAATTGGGGAGGGGTCCCGGTGTTATCAGTTAATTGGGGAGGGGTCTCGGTTAATTGGGGAGGGGTCCCGGTGGTCTCAGTGAATTAGGGGAGGGGTCTCACCCTGTACTTGCTCTCCCCCGTGGCCCTTCCCAGCTCGTCCAGCCCCAGCGCACAGAACGTTAATTGGGGAGGGGTCTCAGTTAATTGGGGAGGGGTCCCGGTGTTAGTAATGAATTGGGGAGGGGTCTCAGTTAATTAGAGGAGGGGTCTCAGTTAATTTGAGGAGGGGTCTCAGTGTTATTATTTAATTAGGGGAGGGGTCTCACCCTGTACTTGCTCTCCCCAGTCGCCCTCCCCAGCTCGTCCAGCCCCAGCGCACAGAATGTTAATTGGGGAGGGGTCCCAGTGTTATTAATGAATTGAGGAGGGGTCTCAGTTAATTGGGGAGGGTCTCAGTGCTATAATTTAATTAGGGGAGGGGTCTCACCCTGTACTTGCTCTCCCCCGTGGCCCTGCCCAGCTCGTCCAGCCCCAGCGCACAGAACGTTAATTGGGGAGGGGTCCCGGTGTTAGTAATGAATTGAGGAGGGGTCTCAGTTAATTTGAGGAGGGGTCCCGGTTAATTTGAGGAGGGGTCTCACCCTGTACTTGCTCTCCCCGGTGGCCCTGCCCAGCTCGTCCAGCCCCAGCGCACAGAACGTTAATTGGGGAGGGGTCCCGGTGTCATTAATGAATTGGGGAGGGGTCTCAGTTAATTGAGGAGGGGTCTCAGTGAATTAGGGGAGGGGTCTCAGTGCTATAATTTAATTTGGGGAGGGGTCTCACCCTGTACTTGCTCTCCCCGGTCGCCCTGCCCAGCTCGTCCAGCCCCAGCGCACAGAACGCTTCGCTGTAGAAGCTGCGCTGGAGCCGCTCGGGGCGCCCGTCCCGGCTCAGCGCGAACGCGGCGCGGGTGGAGCCCGCCTGGGGCCGCGCGTGGCTCTGCAGGAACTCCCCGGCTGCCAATTTGGGGCGAATTCGGGAGATTTTGGGCAAATTTGGGGGAATTTTGGGGGATTTTGGGTGTGGGAAAAAAACCCCAAAAAAAACCCCAAAGGGAAATCCCATAGAGATCAATGGGACAGCGCCGCGCGGTGGCCAAAGGGGGAATTGCAGGCGGGATTTGGGGCAAATTCGGGAGATTTTGGGGAAATTGGGGAGTGGAAAAATTGGAGAACTGCGCCCATAGGGATCAGGAACTGGAGCTGGGACTCCCCGCTGCGAATCTGGGGCGAATTCCCGCGATTTTGGGCAAATTTGGGGGATTTTGGGAGTTATAAAAAAAAACCCCAAAGGGAAATCCCATAGAGATCAATGGGGCAGCGCCGCGCGGTGGCCAAAGCGGGAATTGCAGAGGGGATTTGGGGGAAATTCAGGAGATTTTGGGAAATTGGGGAGTGGAAAAATTGGGGAGCTGCGTTCATAGGGATCTGGAACTGGAGCTGGAACTCCCCGGCTGCGAATTTGGGGCGAATTCGAGCGATTTTGGGCAAATTTGGGGGAATTTTGGGGGGATTTGGGAATGATTAAAAAAACCAAATGGGGAAATCCCATAGAGCTCAATGGGGCAGCGCCGCTCTGTGGCCAAAGGGGGAATTGCAGGCGTTGAAATCTGAGCGGATTTGGGGCAAATTCGGGAGATTTTGGGGAAATTGGGGAGTGGAAAAATTGGGGAGCTGCGCCCATAGGGATCAGGGGCTGGAGCTGGGACTCCCTGGCTGCGAATTTGGGGCGAATTCGGGAGATTTTGGGCAAATTTGGGCGAATTTTGGGGGGATTTGGGAATGATTAAAAAAACCAAACGGGGAAATCCCATAGAGATCAATGGGACAGCGCCGCGCGGTGGCCAAAGGGGGAATTGCAGGCGGGATTTGGGGCAAATTCGGGAGATTTTGGGGAATTGGGGAGTGGAAAAATTGGGGAGCTGCGTTCATAGGGATCAGGGACTGGAGCTGGAACTCCCTGGCTGCGAATTTGGGGGAAAATCGGGGATTTTGGGCAAATTTGGGGCGATTTTGGGAGTGGGAAAAAAACAAAAAATAAATTCGATGGGGAAATCCCATAGAGATCAATGGGACAGCGCCGCGCGGTGGCCAAAGGGGGAATTGCAGGGGGGATTTGGGGCGAATTCGGGAGATTTTGGGGAATTTCGGAGTGGAAAAAAGAGGGAACTGCGCCTATAGGGATCAGGAACTGGAGCTGGAACTCCCCGGCTAAGAATTTGGGGCGAATTCCCGCGATTTTGGGCAAATTTGGGGGATTTTGGGAGTGATAAAAAAAAAACCCAACGGGGAAATCCCATAGAGATCAATGGGACAGCGCCACGCGGTGGCCAAAGGGGGAATTGCAGGCGTGGAGATCTTAGGGGATTTGGGGCAAACTCGGGAGATTTTGGGAAATTTCAGGAGATTTGGGGGAATTTCAGGAAATTTGGGGAGTTTGGGGGGAAGGAAAAAAGGGGGAACTGAGCCCATGGGGGGCGATTTTTGGGGGGAGAATTTGGGCAAATCGGGGAATAGGGGAAAAAGGCGGAACTGCCCCAAAATGGGGAGGGGGAAAAGTGCCCCACACGTGCCTCGTGTCCCACCCCCCAAAACCCCCCGGCCCTGCCCCAAAACCCCCCCAAAACCCTCCGCCCCCCTCCCCATTTCCCCCCTATTATTCCCCTGACCCCTGCCCCATTTTCTGCCCCATGTCCCCCTATAATCCCCCCCATATCCCCCCGACCCCCGCCCCAATTCCCCCCATTTCCCCCTCCCCATTTCCCCCCATAACTCCCCAACCCCCTCCCCATTTCCCACCCCACATCCCCCCGCCCCCTCCTCATTTCCCCCCTCCCCACATCCCCCCAACCCCTCCCCATAACCTCCCCCATTTCCCCTCGCCCCCTCCTCATTTCCCTCCCCATTTCTCCCCCTATTTCCCCTCATCCCCTCCCCATATTTCCCCCCATAACCCCTCGACCCCCACCCCATTTTCCCCCTCCCCCCTCCCTATTTTCCCCTCCCCATTCCCCCCCACATCTCCCCACGCCCCCTCCCCATTCCCCCCCTATTCCCCACCATTTCCCACCCCATTTCTCCCCGACCCCCGCCCCATATTTCCCCCCATATCTCCCCCACATGCCCCCGCCCCCTCCCCATTTCCCCTCCCCATTTCCCCCCCCGCCCCCTCCCCACCTTTCCGCGCCGCCTGGATCAGCTCGGGCCGGCGGAACCGGGGCACGGTTCGGTACAGGCGGGAATAGACCCAGATCTGGGGAATTTGGGGGAGTTCAGGGGGGTCTCAGGGAAATTTGGGGGGGTTCAGGGGGGTCCCTGCAGCCCCCCAGACCCCTCCCCACGCCCCCCGCCCCCCCCCGGACCTGCCGGCCCTGCATCCACACGAACTTGGTGTCGTCGTAAACGGAACCGTCGCGACTGAGGCAGGAGAAGAAACCCCTGGGGGGGACACAGGGGATTTGGGGAGGGGGATTTGGGGGTCCCGGGGGGATTTAGGGGGGAATTTGGGGATCCCAGGAACTCTTTAGGGGGGATTTGAGGGTCCCGGGGGGGTTTGGGGGAAAATTTGGGGGTCCCAGGGGGGATTTAGGGGAGATTTGGGGGTCCCAGGGGGGGGATTTGGGGGTCCCAAGGACTCTTTAGGGGAATTTGGGGGTCCTGGCTGTGCCCTGTGGGAATTGTGGGAGGCACTTGGGGGTCCCCTGTGGGAATTTCGGGGTCCCTGGGTGTCCCTGAGGTAGTTTTGGGGATCCTTGGGCTGTTTCTGGGGGTCCTCGCTTGGTTTTGGGCTGTTTTTGGGGGGTCCCCGGGCAGTTTTTGGGGGTCCCAGCTCTTTTTTGGGGCTGTTTTGGGGGGTCCCAGGCAGTTTTGGGGCTGTTTTTGGGGGGTCCCTGGGTGTATTTAGGGCTGTTTTTGGGGGTCCCGGCAGTTTTTGGGGGTCCCTGGGTGTATTTTGGGGTCCCAGCTGTTTTTTGGGGCTGTTTTGGGGGTCCCTGGGCAGTTTTTGGGGGTCCCTGGTTGTTTTTGGGGGTCCCTGGGTGTATTTTGGGGTCCCTGGGTTTATTTGGGGTTTATTTCGGGGGTCCCTGGGCAGTTTTTGGGGTCCCACCCGTGCTCGGGGTCGTGCGAGTGCCGCTCCCAGAACTCCACGGCCGCGTCCAGCTCAGCCCCGATGCGGCCGCGCCAGGCCCGGAGCTGCTCCATGCCTGGGGAGGGGGCGCAGACCCCAGACCCACAAATAACCCACAGACACAAACGTGGGACCCCAGACCCACAAATAACCCACAGACACAAACGTGGGACCCCAGACCCACAAATAACCCACAGACACAAACGTGGGACCCCAGACCCACAAATAACCCCCTAGGACCCACAAATACCACCCTAGAGCCACCCACGGGACCCCCAGACCCACAGAGCCTCCTGTGGGGACCCCAGACCCACCCGTGGGATCCCCAAACCCAGCCATGGGACCCCAGACCCACAAATAATCCCCATGGGACCCCCAGATCCCCCCCAGACCCACAGAAACACCCCCAGAGCTGCCCGTGGGACCCCAGACCCACAAACATCCCCCCCGGGACCCCCAGATCCCCCCCATGAGACCCCAGACCCACAGAAACACCCCCAGACCCACCCGTGGGACCCCCCAGACCCAGCCATGGGACCCCCAGATCCCCCCTCAGACCCCCCCGGGGGTCCCCAAAATCCCCCCCAGATCCCCCCAACCCTGGGGGTCTCCTCAGCCCCCCCAGACCCCTTTTGGGGTCCCCAAATCCGCCCCCTCCCCTCCCCCCCCACCCGGACCCACCGCGGCCTCTGCCCAGTCACGAGACCTCGCGACAAAGCCCCGCCCCCTTCCTGGCCACGCCCCTTCCTTAACCCCGCCCATCGCGACATGGCCACGCCCCCAGACCCAAATTTGGGGGGGTTTAAAGGGGTTGGAGTCCCTGAGATCCCCCAGACCCAAATTTGGGGGGGTTTAAAGGGGTTGGAGCCCCCCTAAAAACCCCCAGACTCAAATTTTGGGGGGGGGTTCAAAGGGGCTGGAGCCCCCTGAGAACCCCCAGACCCAAATTTGGGGGCGTTTAAAAGGGCTGGAGCTCCTCCAAAAACCCCCAGACCCAAATTTGAGGAAGGCTCAAAGGGGTTGGAGCCCTCCAAAAAAACCCCCAGACCCAAATTTGGGGGGGCTCAAAGGGGTTGGAACCCCCTGAGATCCCCCAGACCCAAATTTGGGGGGGCTCAAAGGGGCTGGAGCCCCCCATAAACCCCCAGACCCAAATTTGGAAAGGGTTCAGATGGGCTGAAGCCCCCCCAAAAACCCCCAGACCCAAATTTGGGGGGGGATTCAAAAGGGTTGGAGCCCTTCAGAAACCCCCAGACCCAAATTTGGGGGAGTTCAAAGGGGCTGAAGCCCCTCCAAAAACCCCCAGACCCAAATTTCATGGCGTTCAAAGGGGTTGGAGCCCCCTGAGATCCCCCAGACCCAAATTTGGAGAGGGTTCAGAGGAGCTGGAACCCCCTGAGATCCCCCAGAACCAAATTGGGGGGGCTTCAAAGGGACTGGAGCCCCTCCAGAAACCCCCAGACCCAAATTTGGGGGGAATTCAAAGGGGCTGGAACCCCCTGAGAACCCCTAGACCCAAATTTGGAGAGGGCTCAGAGGGGCTGGATCCCCCCAAAACCCCCAGACCCAAATTTGAGGAAGGCTCAAAGGGGCTGAAGCCCCTCCAAAAAAACCCCCAGACCCAAATTTGGGCTGTCCAGATCACCCAAACCCCCTCCCCAAACTCGGGGTCTCCAAACCCCGAGCCCCCCTCCCCAAATTCCACCCCCACCGGGATTTCATTAAACATTTACTCCAAAAAAATGTCTTTTTTTAATTTTCAAAATAGCACAAAAACGACGGACACGACACTCGGGGGGGGAGGGGCCGGGGGGGGCGCTCCGCTCGTGTTTCCCCTCCCCCCCCCACTATGATACATTTTGGGGGGTCCCCCCCCCTCCTCCCCCTCCCCCCACCCCCCCGGGGGGGTCTGTACAGGGTGGGGGAGGGGTCCCGAGGTGGGGGAGGGGGGATTTTATTGGGGGGGAGGGGAGGGGGGAGGGGCAGCGTTGTACAAAACTTTTTCATTCCAGCAACTGCAACAGGTAAAAAAAAAGCCCCCCCCGACCCCTCCCCTCCCCCCCCCTCCAGGATGGGACCCCCAAAACCTCCCCCCAAAAAAAACCCCCCGGGGATGGTGGGGGTGTTTTGGGGAGGGGTCCCCCGGGGGTTTGTTTGTTTGTTTTTGGGGGGGGGTCCCGGGGGTCCTTCACTGCCCTTCGGCCTTGGGCTTCTTTGGAGCGGATTTCCTGTGGGGGGAGGGGGGTGGTGATGGAGACCCCTCCTCAAAATGACCGGAAATACCCCCAAATAACCCAGAAAACCTCAAAATAACCCCCCCAAAAAACTCAAAATAAACCAAAAACCCCCTCAAAACAACCCCCAGACCCACAAAAACCCCCCCAGACCCCCCCAAATCAGACCCACAGAACCCCCCAGGACCCCCAAAAAAGGGCTCCAGACCCCCCCAAAAAGCCCCCAGACCCCCAAACCAGATCCCCAGACCCCTCAAAGCAACCCCCAGGACCCCCAAAGGAGCCCCCAGACCCCCAAACCAGACTCACAGACCCCCCCAGCCCCCTCAAAACAACCCCCAGACCCCCCAAACACCCCCCAGAACACCCCCACAGACCCCCCAAAAAGCCCCCAGACCCTTCAAAACAACCCCCAAGCCCCCCCGAAGAGCCCCCAGATCCCCCCAGGCCCCCAGAAGAGCCCCCAGACCCCCAAAGGAGCCCCCAGCCTCCCCCAGCCCCCCACTCACAGGTCGGGGGACGCCAGGGGCCGTTTGCTGCCCGGTTTCCCGGCGGCTCCGTCCTTGCTCGACTCTGGGGGGGACAGCAGGGGGTGAGGGGGGGAACCCGCAGGGGTGTGCAGCCCCCAGACTCAATTCAGAGCCCCCAGACTCATTTCAGAGCGCCCAGAATCAATCCAGAGCCCCCAGACTCACCCTGCACCCACCGCACCTGCATGGCCAGGCCACAGCCCTTGTCATTCTTGGATGGGTGACAGGGGGACAATCCCAGTGCCACCAACACCCCCAGGTGTGTGCAGCCCCCAGACCCATTTCAGAGTCCTCAGACCCACCTGGCAGCCCCAAGAATCAATCCAGAAGCCTCAGAATCATCTCAGAGCCCCCAGACTCACCTTGCACCCACCACACCTGCGTGGCGGGGCCGTAGCCCCTGTCCTTGGCAGGGTGGGGGTCAGTCCCACAGGGACCCCCAGGTGTGTGCAGCCCCCAGACCCATTTCAGAGCCCCCAGACCCATTTCAGAGCCCCCAGACTCACCCTGCAGCCACCGCACCTGCGTGGCGGGGCCGTAGCCCTTGTGGGTGGGTGGCAGGGGGATCATTGCACTCCCACCAACCCCCCAGGGGTGTGCAGCCCCCAGACTCAATCCAGAGCCCCCAGACCCACCTGGCAGCCCCCAGACCCATCTCAGAGCCCCCAGACTCATTCTAGATCCCCCAGACTCACCTTGCAGCCACCACACCTGCGTGGCGGGGCCGTAGCCCTTGTGGGTGGGTGGCAGGGGGATCATCGCACTCCCACCAACACCCCCAGGTGTGTGCAGCCCCCAGACTCAATACAGAGCCCCCAGACCCATTTCAGAGCCCCCAGACTCACCTTGCAGCCACCGCACCTGCGTGGCGGGGCCGTAGCCCTTGTCGTTGCGCGCGGCGATGCGGAAGATGATGGCCGGCTTGGTGGTGTGGTCGATGTGGGCGCTGGCCAGGCTGGAGGCCGGCACCAGGCACGAGGGGCTGGGCCCACAATAGACCCTCATGAAGGCCAGCTGGGCCCCCCCCCCGCGGGCCTCGGGGCCCCCCCCGGGCCCCCCCTGGATGGCCAAGTACACCGAGTACTCGGCGATGCGGCCGGACGTCACCGACGGCGGCTCCCACGTCAGGTGCGCCCCGTCCGGGCTCTGGGGACAGGGACAGGGACACGGGGTTAGGGGGGCTTGGGGACACGGGGACAGGGGTTGGGGGGCTTGGGGGCATGGGGACACGGGGTTAGGGGACATCGGGAGGGACAGGGACACGGAGGGGACAGGGCCCTGTGTCAGGTGCACCCTGTCGGCGCTCTGGGGGGAAGGACACGGGGTTAGGGGACATGGGGACACAGGGGACAGGGCCCTGTGTCAGGTGTGCCCCATCCGGGCTCTGGGGGAACGGGGACAGGGGACACAGGGTTAGGGGACATGAAAGGGACAGGAGGGACATGGTGGAACAGGGCTCTGTGTCAGGTGTGCCCTGTCCGGGCTCTGGGGACAGGGACAGGGGACAGGGGGTTAGGGGGGACGTGAGGGACATGGGGAGGACAGGAGGGGACATGGTGGGACAGGGTCCTGTGTCAGGTGTGCCCAGTCAGGGCTCTGGGGACAGGGACAGGGGGTTAGGGGACATGGGGACACAGGGGACATGGGGGGCACATGGAGGGGACAGAAGGGACAGGGTTCTGTGTCTGGTGTGCCCTGTCCAGGTTCTGGGGACAGGGACAAGGACAGGGGGTTAGGGGACCTTGGGGACACGGCAGGGACAGGGACACGGGGTTAGGGGACATGGGGGGGACATGGAGGGGACAGGGCCCTGTGTCAGGTGCGCCCCATCTGGGCTCTGGGGACAGGGACAGGGGTTATGGGACAGGAGGGGGCTTGGGGACATGGTGGGGACAGGGGGGTAGGGGACAGGGAGGGAATTGGGGACATGGGGACAGAAGGGACAGGGCCCTGTGTCAGGTGTGCCCTGTCTGGGCTCTGGGGACAGGGACACAGGGTTAGGTACAGGGGGGACATGGGAGGGATGGGGGAGTTGTTGAGGGGGCATGGGGACAGAGGGGACAAAGGGGACACAGAGGGGACAGGGGGGTCCCTGCTATGGGTCAGGCAGTGGGTCTGGGGTCCCAGATATGGATCTGGGGTCACCTTGCTGATCTTGATGGCGCAGGGGGCCCCGGGGAAGCCGAGCAGGCAGGGCTGGGTTGGGTTGGGTTGGGTCAGGTTGGGTTGGGTTGGATTGGGGTTGGGTTGGGGTCCCAGCTGTGGGTCTGGGGTCCCAGCTGTGGGTCTGGGGTCACCTTGCTGATCTTGATGGCGCAGGGGGCCCTGGGGAAGCCGGGCAGGGATGGATGGGGTTGGGTTTGGGTGGGTCAGGTTTGGGTTGGGGTCCCTGCTGTGGGTCTGGGGTCCCTGCCGTGGGTCTGGGGTCACCTTGCTGATCTTGATGGCGCAGGGGGCCCCGGGGAAGCCGGGCAGGGATGGACGGGGTTGGGTTGGGTTGGGTTTGGGTTGGGTTGGGTTGGGGTTGGGTCCCAGCTGTGGGTCTGGGGTCCCTGCCCTGGGTCAGGCTGTGGGTCTGGGGTCCCTGCCGTGGGTCTGGGGTCACCTTGCTGATCTTGATGGCGCAGGGGGCCCCGGGGAAGCCGGGCAGGGATGGACGGGGTTGGGTTGGGTTGGATTGGGTCAGGTTTGGGTTGGGCTGGGTTGAGTTGGGTCAGGTTTGGGTGGGTCTGGGGTCTCTGCCATGGGTCAGGCAGTGGGTCTGGGGTCCCAGCCGTGGGTCTGGGGTCACCTTGCTGATCTTGATGGCGCAGGGCGCCCCGGGGAAGCCGGGCAGGCAGGTTTTGAAGGCCGACAGCTCCGAGAAGGGCCCGCGGCCGCAGGCGTTGAGCCCGGCCACGCGGAACTTGTACGCCGTGCCCGGCTGCAGCTCCTGGCGCCGCAGCTGAGAGTGGTCCGGGACCCCCGAGGGGTCATCCTGGGGGACAGGGACAGAGTGGGGACACCGTGGGGACATGGACATGGACCCCCAGACATGGAGACATGGACAGAGAAACCCCCCAGAACACAGGGACACCATGGGGACATGGACCCCCAGACACAGGGACACCGTGGGGACACCATGGGGACACCGTGGGGACACAGACCTCCAGACATGGGGACACGGACACAGAAACCCCCAGGACACAGGGACAGCGTGGGGACACCATGGGGACATGGACCCCCAGACATGGGGACACGGACACAGAAACTCCCAGGACATGGGGACATTGAGAGGACATGGACAGAGAAACCCCCAGGACACAGGGACACCGTGGGGACACCATGGGGACATGGACATGGGGACAGCAGGGACACCATGGGGACATGGACATGGAAACCCCCTGGACACAGGGACACTGTGGGGACATGCACAGAGTAAGCCCCCGGGACATGGGGACACCGTGGGGACACCGTGGGGACACAGACCTCCAGACATGGGGACATGGACAGAGAAACCCCCAGGACACAGGGACAGCGTGGGGACAAGGACACGGACCCCCAGACATGGGGACACGGACACAGAAATCCCCAGGACACAGGGACAGACAGGGACACCATGGGGACACAGCCAGAGAAACCCCCAGGGCATGGGGACAATGTGGGGACATGGACACGGAAACCTCCAGGACACAGGGACACCGTGGGGACACCGTGGGGACACCGTGGGGACATCGTGGGGACACAGACCCCCAGACATGGGGACACGGACACAGAAACTCCCAGGACACAGGGACACCATGGGGACACCTTGGGGACACCTTGGGGACACGGACCCCCAGAGAAACCCCCCAGGACACAGGGACATGGACAGAGAAACCCCCAGGACATGGGGACACCATGGGGACATGGATACAGAAACCCCCTGGACATGGGGACAAGGACAAGGACCCCCAGGACATGGGGACACTGTGGGGACATGGACAGAGAACCCAGGAGTGTCCCTGTGCTGTCCCCAATGCCACGAGCCCAGCCCAGAGCTGTCCCCAATGCCATCAGCCTGTCCCAGAAATGTCCCCAATGCCATGAGCCTGTCCCTGCATGTCCTTGAGTGTCCCCAGTGCCATCAGCCTGTCCCAGAAATGTCCCCATTCTGTACCCTGGGTTGTCCCCAGGTGTCCCCTGGCTGTCCTGGGGTGTCCCTGGGGTGTCCCCAATACCATGGGGTGCCCTTGATGACCCCAACATCGAACCCCTGAGTCTGTCCCAGTGTCCCCAGTGTCCATCCCCAGTGTCCCCAGTGTCCATCTCCAGTGTCCATCTCCAGTGTCCATCCCCAGTGTCCCCATGGTGTCCCCAGTGTCCATCCCTAGTGTCCATCCCCAGTGTCCCCATGGTGTCCCCAGTGTCCATCCCTGGTGTCCATCCCCAGTGTCCCCATGGTGTCCCCAGTGTCCATCCCCAGTGTCCCCAGTGTCCATCCCCAATGTCCCCTTTGTCCCCAGTGTCCCCATGATGTTCCCAGTGTCCCCAGTGTCCATCTCCAGTGTCCCTAGTGTCCATCCCCAGTGTCCATCCCCAGTGTCCCCAGTGTCCCCATGGTGTCCCCAGTGTCCATCCCCAGTGTCCCCGGTGTCCCCATGGTGTCCCCAGTGTCACTCACATCGGGGACAGGCCCATCCTCAGGGGGCAGGAAGTAGTGAGTGACCATCATGGTGGTGCCCTTGATGACCCCAACATCGAACCATTGATTGTGTCCCCTTGTCCCCAGTGTCCATCCCCGTGTCCCCAGTGTCCCCAGTGTCCCCAGTGTCCCCAGTGTCACTCACATCAGGGACAGGCCCGTCCTCAGGGGGCAGGAAGTAGTGAGTGACCATCATGGTGGTGCCCTTGATGACCCCGACATCGAACCATTGATTGTGTCCCCTTGTCCCCAGTGTCCATTCCCAGTGTCCCCAGTGTCCCCAGTGTCCCCAGTGTCACTCACATCGGGGACAGGCCCGTCCTCAGGGGGCAGGAAGTAGTGAGTGACCATCATGGTGGTGCCCTTGATGACCCCGACATCGAATCCCTGATCCTGTCCCAGTGTCCATCCCCAGTGTCCATCTCCATGGTGTCCCCAGTGTCCCCATGGTGTCCCCAGTGTCCCCAGGGTCACTCACATCGGGGACAGGCCCGTCCTCAGGGGGCAGGAAGTAGTGAGTGACCATCATGGTGGTGCCCTTGATGACCCCGACATCGAACCATTGATTTTCCTTCTTGGGCAGCGCCTTGGGCGGCGCCCCCGGCTCCGGCTTCTGCAAAATCGGGGAAATTTGGGCATTTTGGGAGGAAATTCAGGGATTTTGCAAGTTGGGGAATTTTTTTGGATTTTTTGGGGGGGAAATTGGGGGGATTTTGGGGTAATTTTGGGGAAAATGTGAGAATTTTTGGGGGGAAATTGGGGGGATTTTGAGGGGGAATGATGGGATTTTTGGGGAAATTTTGGGGGAAATGTGAGAATTTTTGGGGGGGGGAAATGATGGGATTTTTAGGGAAATTTTGGGGAAAATGAGAGAATTTTTGGGGGGGGAAATGATGGGATTTTTGGGGAAATTTTGGGGGAAATGAGAGAGTTTTTTGGGGGGGGAATGATGGGATTTTTGGGGAAATTTTGGGGGAAATGTGAAAATTTTTTGGGGAAAATTGGGGGAGGAATGGTGGGAGAAATTGGGGAACTTTTGGAGGATTTTTGGAGGGAAATTGGGGGATTTTTGGGGGGATGTTGGGGGGACTTCAGGGAAATTTTGGGTGAAATGAGGGAATTTTTTTGGGGGGGAAATTTGGGGTATTTCAGGGGAGAGCTGGGGGATTTTTTGGAGGGAAATTGGGGGAATTTTCAGAGGAATTGGGAGATTTTTACAGGAATTTCAAGGGGATTTTGGGGGAGGTTTAGAGGATTTTGGAGATGATTTGGGGATGAATTTTGGTGGATTTTTGGGTGAATTTTGGGTGAATTTTGGGGAATTTTGGGTGGATTTGTGAGGAATTCTGCCATTATTCAGGGTGGGATTTTGGGGAGGAATTTCCAGGTTTTGGGTCACTCTGGGCTGGGTCTGGGGGTGGTCTGGGCTGGGTCTGGGAGGGCTCTTGGCTGGGTCTGGGGTCTCTGGGGGTGCTCTGGGCTGGGTCTGGGGGTGCTCTGGGCTGGGTCTGGGGTCTCTGGGCTGGGTCTGGGGTCTCTGGGGGGGCTCTGGGCTGGGTCTGGGGGTTCTGGGCTGGGTCTGGGGTCTCTGGGCTGGGTCTGGGGGTGCTCTGGGTTGGGTCTGGGGTCTCTGGGCTGGTTCTGGGGTCTCTGGGGGTGCTCTGGGCTGGGTCTGGGGGCTCTGGGGGTGCTCTGGGTGGGCTCTGGGCTGGGTCTGGGGGTGCTCTGGGGTCTCTGGGGTGCTCTGAGCTGGGCCTGGGGGCTCTGGGGGTGCTCTGGGCTGGGTCTGGGGGGGTTCTGGGCTGGGTCTGGGCTGGTTCTGGGGTCTCTGGGGGTGCTCTGGGCTGGGTCTGGGGGCTCTGGGGGTGCTCTGGGCTGGGTCTGGGGGTGCTCTGGGGTCTCTGGGGTGCTCTGAGCTGGGCCTGGGGGGGTTCTGGGCTGGGTCTGGGCTGGGTCTGGGGTCTCTGAGGGTGCTCTGGGCTGGGTCTGGGGTCTCTGAGGGTGTTCTGGGCTGGGTCTGGGGGCTCTGGGGATGCTCTGGTTTGGGTCTGGGGTCCCTGGGGGTGCTCTGGGCTGGGTCTCGGGTCTCTGGGCTGGGTCTGGGGGCTCTGGGTGGGCTCTGGGTTGGGTCTGGGCTGGGTCTGGGGTCTCTGGGGTTGCTCTGGGCTGGCTCTGGTTTGGGTCTGGGGGCTCTGGGGGTGCTCTGGGCTGGCTCTGGGGTCTCTGGGCTGGCTCTGGTTTGGGTCTGGGGGTGCTCTGGGCTGGCTCTGGGGGCTCTGGGGTGCTCTGAGCTGGGTCTGGGAGCTCTGGGGTTGCTCTGGGCTGGCTCTGGTTTGGGTCTGGGGGCTCTAGGCTGGCTCTGGTTTGGGTCTGGGGTCTCTCCCCCCCACTCACCACGGGGGTGCTCTCGATGCCGTTGGCCACCTCGGCCAGAGCCGCGGCCGCCTGCAGCTTGGCGGGGCTGGGGGCGACCGCGGGGCCGGGGGGGGCCACGAAGGCGCTGGAGGGGGCCAGGCCTGGGGGGGGGGGGGCACAGAAATTGGGGAGGGGGATTTAAAGCATCCTCCCCTCCCAGAATTTCTTCACTCAACACAGTGTGAGGGTTTTGAACCAACCCTGTGGGTGTCACCCGAGGGGTCTCAAACCTTCCCATGGGTGCCCCCCCTTTATGTGGGTGCCCCCCCGGGGGTCCCCAACCTGCCTAAGGTGTCCCAAAACCCCCCCAGGTGCCCCCCAAGGGGTCCC
Organism: Catharus ustulatus; assembly: GCF_009819885.2. Lineage (NCBI taxonomy): Eukaryota > Metazoa > Chordata > Aves > Passeriformes > Turdidae > Catharus > Catharus ustulatus. The sequence goes on along the minus strand of NC_046252.1, from coordinate 414,504 downwards.
AAACACCCCCCAGGGTATCACACCCCCCCAAACGGTCCTAACTCCCCCTCCCCAAGATATCCCACCCCCCACAGAAGGTGTCCCACCCCCCCCAGGGTACCCCCACCCCCCTCAGGTGCCCCCAAAGGGCTCCAACCCCACCCCAAGGGGTCCCAAATCCCCCCCAGGTGCCCCCCCCTTGCCATGGTTGCCCCCCCAGGGTGTCCCAAACCCCCTCCCCAAGGTATCCCATCCTCCCAGAAGGGGTCCAAACCCCCCACCCCAGGATATCCCACCCCCCCTAAGGTGTCCTAAACCCCTCCAGGTGCCCCCCAAAGGGTCCTAACCCCCCCCAAAGTATCCCACCCCCCCAAAGGGTCCTAACTCCCCCTCCCCAAGGTATCCCACCCCCACCCAAGGTGTCCCAACCCCCCTCCCCAGGGTACCCCACCCTTCTAGAAGGGATCCCACCCCCCCAGGGTGTCCCAAACCCCCTCCCCAAGATATCCCACCTCCCCTAGAAGGTGTCCCAGCCCCCCCAAGGTATCCCACCCCCCACTAAGGTGTCCCAGACCCCCTCCAGGTGCCCCCAAGGGTATCCCATCCCCCCCAGAAGGGGTCCCACCACCCCCCAGGGTACCCTCACCCCCCACTAAGGTGTCCCAAACCCCCTCCCCAAGGTATCCCACCCCCACCCAAGGGGTCCCAATGCCCCTCAAGGTGCCCCAAACCCCCCCAGGTGCCCCCCAAGGTGTCCCAACCCCCCTCCCCAGGGTATCCCACCCCCTCCAGAAGGTGTCCCACCCCCCACCTAGGGTATCACACACCCCCCTAAGGTGTCCCAAACCCCCTCCCCTGGGTACCCCACCCTCCCCAGGGTGTCACAAACCCCCTCCCCAAAGTGTCCCATCCTCCCAGAAGGGATCCCACCCCCCCAGGGTGTCCCAAACTCCCTCCCCAAGATATTCCACCCCCACCCAAGGGGTCCCAATGCCCCCCAAGGTGCCCCCCAGGGTGTCCCACCTCCCCTCCCCAGCATATCCCACCCCCCCAAGAAAGGGTCCAACCACCCCCCAGGGTACCCCACCCCCCACCAGGGTGTCCCAAACCCCCTCCCCAAGGTATCCCACCCCCCACAGAAGGTGTCCCACCCCCTCCCCAGGTTACCCCACCCCCCCAGAAGGTGTCCCACCCCCCCCCAAGTTACCCCACTCCCACTAAGGTGTCCCAGACCCCCTCCCCAGGTTACCCCACCCCCCCTAGAAGGTGTCCCACCCCCCTCCCCAGAATACCCCCCTCCCCCCAGGTGCCCCCCCCGTGTCTCACCGTCCCCGGGGGGGATCAGCAGCCCAGCCGGGGGGGCTCCCCCCAGCTCCCCCAGCCCGTTGCTGTCCCCCGCGGGGTCGTTGAGGCTGTCGGCCGGGGCCAGAGCCTCGGTGGGTAAATGGGGAGGGGGCGCGGCCGCTTGGGGGGGGGGCGGCGCTGCTGGGGGCGGGGGGAGCCGGGGTAGGGGCGGGGGCAGCCGGGGGGGTGGCGGGGGGGGCGGTGCCGGTCTCGGCCAGGTGCTGCTGGTGCTGAACCAGCGCCGCCAGTTCCTGCTGGGTCAGCACCAGGGGCAGAGCCCCCCCCGCGCCCCCCGCCCCCTCCGAGACCCCCAGGGCCGCCCCCAGCTCCGGGGGGCCCCCCCCGGGCTCGCCGGGCTCCAGGGGCTCCGAGGTGCCTGTGGGGAGGGGGAGGGGTCAGTGAGAGTTTGGGGTGGGGGTCAAAGGTCAGCTCAAAATTCACACCATGGGGTTAAAGGTCAGCCTAAAATCCACCCCGGGGGTCAAAGGTCAGCACAAAATTCACACAATGGGGTTAAAGGTCAGCCCAGAATCCCTCCCGTGGGGTCAGCCCAAAATTCTGCCTGGGGTCAAAGGTCAGCCTAAAATTCACCCCGGGGGGTCAAATGGTCAGCCACAATTCTGTCTGGGGTCAAAGGTCAGTCCAGAATCCATCTCATGGGGTCAAAGGTCACCCCAAAATTCACCCTGAGGGGTCAATGATCAGCCTAAAATCCACCCTGGGGGTCAAAGGTCAGCCCAAAATTCTGCCTGGGGGGGTTCAAAGGTCAGCCCAGAATCCATCCCATGGGGTTAAAGGGTCAGCCTAGAATTCTGCTTGGGGGGGTCAAAGGTCAGCCTAGAATTCTGCCTGGGGAGGTCAAAGGTCAGCCCCAAATTCTGCCTGGGGAGGTCAAAGGTCAGCCCAGAATTTGGCCTGGGAGGGCAAAGGTCAGCCCAGAATCCATCCCATGGGGTTAAAGGTCAGCACAAATGGATGGCCAGGGCCTGGGGTGACCACCATGGGACCAAGACCCCCCAAACCCCCAGACCCCCCAGACCCCCCCCAGACTGACCCATGACTGCCTGCAGCACGGCCTGGATGGCCAGAGCTGGCCTTGGAGTGACCCCCAGACCCCCCAAAGCCCCCCAGACCCCCCCAAACTGACCCATGACCGCCTGCTGGGCCGCCTGCAGCACGGCCTGGATGGCCAGAGCCAGGATTGGGGTGACCACCATGGCACCAACACCCCCAAAACAACCCCCAGGACCCCCCAAACACCCCAAATCCCCAACAGACTGACCCATGACCGCCTGCAGCACGGCCTGGATGGCCAGAGCCTGGGCCTGGGGTCACCCCCCGACCCCCCAAACTCCCCCAATCCCCCCCAGACTGACCCATGACCACCTGCTGGGCCGCCTGCAGCACGGCCTGGATGGCCAGAGCCTGGACCTGGGGTGACCACCATGGCACCAACACCCCCAAAACCAACTCCAGACCCCTCCAGGACCCCCAAAACCAACCCCAAACCCCCCCAGACTGACCCATGACCCCCCCAGACTGACCCATGACCACCTGCAGCACGGCCTGGATGGCCAGAGCTGGCCTTGGGGTGACCCCCTGACCCCTCAAACTCCCCCAATCCCCCCCAGACTGACCCATGACCACCTGCTGCGCCACCTGTAGCACGGCCTGGATGGCCAGAGCTGGGATTGGGGTGACCACCATGGGACCAACACCCCCAAAACCACCCCCAGACCCCCTCAGGAGCCCCCCAGACTGACCCATGACCCCCCCAAACTGACCCATGACTGCCTGCTGCGCCACCTGCAGCACGGCCTGGATGGCCAGAGCTGGGATTGGGGTGACCCCCAGACCCCACAAACCCCCCCAGACCCCCCAAATCCCCTCAGAACCCCCCCAGACTGACCCATGACCCCCCCAGACTGACCCATGACCCCCCCAAACTGACCCATGACCGCCTGCTGCGCCGCCTGCAGCACGGCCTGGATGGCCAGAGCTGGGCCTGGAGTGACCCCCAGACCCCCAAAACCAACCCCAAACCCCCCCAGGAACCCCTAAATCCCCTCAGACCCCCCCAAACTGACCCATGACGGCCTGCTGGGCCGCCTGCAGCACGGCCTGGATGGCCAGAGCCTGGGCCTGCGCCTCCTCGCTGGCCGCAGCCGCCGCCGCCGCCTCGGCTGCCGCGGTGACCGCCAGCTCCTCGGGGGTCAGTCCCGGGGGTCCCCCCGCGCCCCCAGCCTCGGCCAGCAGCTCGGGGGGCAGCGCCAGCCCCTCGGGACCCCCCCCATCCCCCCCGGGCGGGGGCAGCACCACCACGGCCAGCGGCTCCGGGGAGCCCCCCCCGGGCTCGGCCGCGGCCGCCTCGGGGCCGGGAGGGGAGGGGGCCGGGGCTGGGGCTGGGGAGGGGGCTGGGGGTGGGTGGGGGTCTCCAGGGGGGGTGGGAGCGGTGCTGGGAGGGGTCTCTGGGGGGGCTGGGGGGGATTCGGTCAGCGAGGAGATGGTCTGGGGGGAGAGGGGGGGACAGAGGTCAAAATGGGGTCTGGGGGGGCCCAGACCCTGCCCAGTGTCCCCAAATCTCACCCACTGTCCCCAGACCCCTCCCAGTGTCACCAGACCCTGCCCAGTGTCCCCACATCTCACCCACTGTCACCAGACCCTGCCCAGTGTCCCCAGATCTCACCCACTGTCACCAGAGCCCGCCCAGTGTCCCCAGACCCCTCCCAGTGTCACCAGACCCTGCCCAGTGTCCCCAGACCCCTCCCAGTGTCACCAAACCCTGCCCAGTGTCCCCAGACCCTGCCCAGTGTCCCCAGACCCTGCCCAGTGTCCCCAGACCCTGCCCAGTGTCACCAAACCCTGCCCAGTGTCTCCAGACCCTGCCCAGTGTCCCCAAACCGTCCCAGTGTCACCAGACCCTGCCCAGTGTCCCCAGACCCCTCCCAGTGTCCCCAGACCCCTCCCAGTGTCACCAGACCCTGCCCAGTGTCCCCAGACCCTGCCCAGTGTCACCAGACCCCTCCCAGTGTCCCCAGACCCCTCCCAGTGTCCCCAACCCCCTCCCACTGTCCCCAACCCCCTCCCAGTGTCCCCAAACCCCCTCCCAGTGTCCCCAACCCCCCACCCATGTCCCCAACCCCCTCCCACTGTCCCCAACCCCCCTCCCAGTGTCCCCAGACCCCTCCCAGCATCCCCAAATAAATTTTCACTGCCACCAAACTCATTTCCCCTGTCCTCAAACCCCCTCCCAGCAGTGTCCCCAACCCTCCTCCCAGTATCCCCAAACCCCCTCCCACTGTCCCCAGACCCTTCCCACTGTCCCCAAACTCATTTCCTTTGTCCCCCAACCCTCCTCCCAGTATCCCCAAGCCCCCCCCACTGTCCCCAACCCCCCCCCCAGTGTCCCCACCCCCTCTCACCGGCACGGCCGGCCCCGGCGCTGGCGTGGACTGAGTGACCGTGGTGACCGCGCGGGGCTGGGGGGTCCCGGCGCCGCTGGGGCCGGGGCTGGGGGTCCCGGGGGGCACAGGGGGACCCCCACCCTCAGCGGGGGGCGCCTCCCCCTCCCCCTGCCCGTTGGCAGCCGGCGGGGGGGGCTCTGTGGGGACAACCAGGAGCGGTCAGCGAGGTGACCACACAAGGGAAGGGTGAGGGGACAGTTTGGGGACAGTGTGGGGGGTCACCTTGGCTGGCACCCATGCTGGCGGTGACCGTGGTGGCCGTGGCTGTTGTCCCCGTCTCGTGGGTCTCACAGGGGGGGTTGGAGCAGGCTCGGGGGGGGCTGGTGGCGCTGGTGGCACAGGGCGGGGGCGGTGTCACCCCCTCGCTGCTGGTGGCACCGCTCTGGTGGCCCTGGCAGGGTGGGGACCCCGCGGTGGTGGTGGCTGTGCTGGTGGCCCCGGGCTCGGGCTCGCAGGGGGGGGTGGCACAAGGCGGGGACCCCCCCGTGGTGGTGGTGGTGGCAGCAGAGGTGGTGGCAGCGCTGGTGGCCGTGGTGGTGTCACCCTGCCGGGACCCCGCGGTGGCCGTGGTGGCCGTGTTGGTTGTCCCCGTCTCGTGGGTCTCGCAGGGGGGGTTGGAGCACAGCTGTGACGATGTCATTGTCACCGTGTTGGTCGTCCCCGTCTCGTGGGTCTCGCAGGGGGGGTTGGAGCAGGGGGGGACACCTCGAGGTGGTGGCACCGACGTCCCCGACTCTGAGGTGGCCGTGGTGGTGGTGGCCGTGTTGGTTGTCCCCGTTTCGTGGGTCTCACAGGGGGGGTTGGAGCAGAATCGTGTCCCCGTCGTTGTCACCGTGTTGGTTGTCCCCGTCTCGTGGGTCTCACATGGAGGGTTGGAGCAGGGTGGCCTTGGCGCTGTTGTTGTCACCGTGTTGGTTGTCCCTGTCTCGTGGGTCTCACACGGAGGGTTAGAGCAGGGTGGCCTCGCTGCTGTCATTGTCACCGTGTTGGTTGTCCCCGTTTCATGGGTCTCACAGGGCGGGTTGGAGCAGAACTGTGACCCTGTCACTGTCACCGTGTTGGTTGTCCCCGTCTCGTGGGTCTCACATGGAGGGTTAGAGCAGAACTGTGACCCTGTCACTGTCACCGTGTTGGTTGTCCCCGTCTCGTGGGTCTCACATGGAGGGTTGGAGCACAGCTGTGACCCTGTCACTGTCACCGTGTTGGTTGTCCCCGTCTCGTGGGTCTCACAGGGCGGATTCGAGCAGAACTGTGACCCTGTCACTGTCACCGTGTTGGTTGTCCCCGTCTCGTGGGTCTCACAGGGCGGATTCGAGCACAGCTGTGACCCTGTCACTGTCACCGTGTTGGTTGTCCCCGTCTCATGGGTCTCACAGGGCGGGTTGGAGCACAGCTGTGACCCTGTCACTGTCACCGTGTTGGTTGTCCCCGTCTCGTGGGTCTCACAGGGCGGGTTCGAGCACAGCCGCGTCCCCACGGGCGTCTCACAGCTCCCGGTGGTGGCCGCAGTGACCACGTTGGTGGCCGTCCCCACCTCAGGCTGCCCCCAGGGCGTTTGGCACGGGGGGGAGGTGACCTCCTGCGTTTGGCACGTGCCACCAGCAGTGCCACCACCCTCGGGGACGGCGGCGGGGGGCGGGCACAGCCGCGCCGTCATCGTGGTCCCCGTGGCCACCGTCTGCTGCGTGGGACAGGGCGGCCCCCCCGGTGTCCCCAAGCGCGCCGTCCCCGCAGCCGTGGTGGCCGTGTTGGTGGTCCCGGTGTCGTGGGTCTCGCAGGGGGGGTTGGAGCAGGCCCGGGGGGGCGGTGGCAGCGCTGTCCCCCCGCCCGTGTCCTCGCAGAGCAGCTGCAGCTGCTGCTGTCCCCCTCCTGTCCCCACGGTGGCCACCAGGCTGGTGGTGGCCGTGTTGGTTGTCCCCGTCTCGTGGGTCTCGCAGGGGGGGTTGGAGCACACCAGGGTGACGGTCCCCGCGGTGGCCTCGGCCGGGGTGGCCTCGCTCAGGGTGACACCGGCCGAGGTGGCCGCGGGGGGACCCTCGGCCGTTGGGGACGCCAGGATGGACACGGGGAGGTCGTGGACGGGCTGGGCCTCCACCCCGCTGGGCGTGGTGATCAGGGTGACCTGCGTGGGCTGGGACACCGGCTGTGTCCCCAGGGGGGTCAGGGGACACTGCTGGACACATAGTGTCCCCTCCCTGGGGTCACATGGGGGTCATCTCCCCTGTGTGACACCGCGAATGGCTGTGTCCTCCCCGCTCGTCATTGTCACATTTGGGGACTGAATGTCCCCAGTGTCCCCTCTGTCCTCAGTGTCCACTCATCCACATGGTGATGGTAATTGTCCCCTAAATGTCCCTAGTGTCCCCTCTGTCCCCAGTGTCCACTCATCTGAAGGGTGATGGTCACTGTCCTGTGTCCCCATGTCCCCAGTGTCCCCATGTCCCCTCACCTGCATGGTGATGGTGGGTGTCCCCAGTGTCCTAATGTCCCCATGTCCCCAATGTCCCCTCCGTCCCCATGTCCCCTCACCTGTATGGTGATGGTCAGTGTCCTGTGTCACCAATGTCCCCAGTGTCCCCAATGTTCCCTCTGTCCCCAGTGTCCCCTCTGTTGTCAGTGTCCCAATGTCTCCAATGTCCCCTCAACTGCATGGTGATGGTCAGTGTCCAGTGTCCCCTCTGTCCCCAATGTCCCTTCACCTGCATGGTGATGGTCACTGTCCTGTGTCCCCAATGTCCCCTCTGTCCCTCTGTCCCCAGTGTCCCCTGTGTCCCCATGTCCCCTCTGTCCCCAGTGTCCCCATGTCCCCAATGTCCCCATGTCCCTGTGTCCCCTCACCTGCATGGTGATGGTTGGTGTCCTGTGTCCCCTCTGTCCCCATGTCCCCAGTGTCCCCTCTGTACTCAGTGTCCCAATGTCCCCCATGTCCCCTCACCTGCATGGTGATGGTCAGTGTCCCCAGTGTCCCCAATGTCCCCTCACCTGGATGGTAATGGTCAGTGTCCTGTGTCCCCAATGTCCCCAGTGTCCCCAATGTCCCCATGTCCCCTCACCTGCATGGTGATGGTGGGTGTCCCCAGTGTCCCCAGTGTCCCCTCTGTCCCCATGTCCCCCATGTCCCCTCTGTCCCCAATGTCCCCTCACCTGCATGGTGATGGTCGGTGTCCCCAATGTCCCCAGTGTCCCCATGTCCCCAGTGTCCCCTGTGTCCCCTCACCTGCACAGTGATGGTCAGTGTCCTGTGTCCCCAGTGTCCCTAATGTCCCCTCTGTCCCCAATGTCCCCATGTCCCCTCACCTGCATGGTGATGGTCGCTGTCCCCAATGTCCCCAGTGTCCCCTCCGTCCCCAATGTCCCCTCACCTGCATGGTGATGGTCGGTGTCCCCATGTCCCCATGTTCCCAATGTCCCCACTGTCCCCATGTCCCCTCACCTGCATGGTGATGGTGGGTGTCCCCAGGCCGCCCCCGGCCGCGGTGGCCGTGATGGCCGCAGGGTTCAGGACCTGGCTGGACAGGGTGGCGATTGTCCCCAGGGTGGTGATGGGCGTGGCCAGCGAGGCCGTGGCGCTGTGGCCACCGGCGCCCCCGGCCAGGCTGGTGGACACTGTCCCTGTCACCGTCCCCAGCGTGGTCACACCTGTGAGGGACACGAGGGCAGTGAGTGACCGCCCCGGGGAGTGACCCCAGAGTGACCCCAAAGTGACCAAATGACCTCAAAGTGACCCCCCTCCCCCTCACCAGCGATGCCCTTGACCACAAGTGACCACCTCAGTGACCCACAGATGACCCCTGGGTGACCCAGTGACCCCTCCAAGAACCCCCCCAGTGACCAGTGGTGACCTTGGCCACCAGGGTGGTCACCACAGTGAGCCAGAGGTGACCCAATGACCCCAGAGTGACCCCAGAGTGACCCCACTCACTGGTGATGCCCTTGACCACCAGGGTGGTCACCACAGTGACCCAGAGATGACCTCTGACCACAAGTGACCACCCGAGTGACCACCTCAATGACCCCATGGTCACCCCAGTGACCTCTCCCACTCACCAGTGGTGACCTTGACCACCAGGGTGGTCACCTCAGTGACCCAGAGGTGACCTTTGACTCCCAGAGTGGTCACCTCAGTGACCCAGAGGTGACCTTTGACCCCCAGAGTGGTCACTCCAATGACCCAGAGGTGACCCTTGACCACAAGTGACCACCCCAGTGGCCCAGAGCCGACTCCTGACCACCAGAGATGTCACCCCAATGACCCAGAGGTGACCTTTGACCACAAGTGACCTCCCCAGTGACCACCTCAATGACCCCAGTGACCCCACGCCCTCCCTCCACTCACTGGTGATGCCCTTGACCACCAGAGTGGTCACCTCAGTGACCCAGAACTGACTCCTGACCACCAGGGTGGTCACCTCAGTGGCCCAGAGGTGACCCAATGACCCCAGAGTGACCCCAGAGTGACCCCACTCACCAGTGGTGACCTTGACCACCAGTGTGGTCACTCCAATGACCCAGAGGTGACTCAATGACCTGAGTGGTCACCTCAGTGACCCAGAGGTGACCCTTGACCCCCAGAGTGGTCACTCCAATGACCCCAGAGGTGACCCCTAACCCCAGAGTGACCCCTGACCCCCAGAGTGACCCTTGACCTCAGAGGTGACCCCTGACCCCCAGGATGACCCCTGCCCCCACTCACCGGTGGTGCCCTTGACCACCAGCGTGGTCACCTCAGTGACCCAGAGTGACCCTTGACCCCAGAGATGACCCCTGACCCCAGAGTGACCCCTGCCCCCACTCACCAGTGGTGCCCTTGACCACCAGCGTGGTCACCGTGGGTTTGACGGCCGAGACGGTGACAGGAGTGACCAGCCGGACCCCGCCCATGGGCACCGTCCGCAGGATGGTCCCCGGCTGTCCTGGGGCGCCCTTCAGCACCACCTGGGGACAGGGGACAGCGTTGGGGACATTGGGGACAGCGATGGCACCGCGGGACCCTCGGGGTGGGGACCTCTTGGTGGAACCCAGCGGTGTCACCAATGTCACCAAACCCTGTGTGACCCCTGTGTGACCCCACCCCAGTGTCCCCAATGTCCCCAAACCCCAGTGTCCCCAGTGTCACCAACCCCTGTGTGACCCCTGTGTGACCCTGCCTCGGTGTCACCAACCCCTGTGTGACCCTGCCCCGGTGTCCCCAAACTCTGTGTGACCCCACCCCGGTGTCACCAGTGTCACCAACTCCTGTGTGACCCCACCCTGCTGTCCCCAAACCCCTGTGTGACCCCACCCCGGTGTCCCCAATGTCCCCAAACCCTGGTGTCCCCGGTGTCCCCAAACCCCTGTGTGACCCCATCCTGGTGTCACCAATGTCCCCACCCCGATGTCCCCAATGTCCCCAAACCCCTGTGTGACCCAATGCTCCAAGTGTATCCCCAGATGTGTCCCCAGTGTCCCAGCTGCCCCAGCTGTGTCCCAGTTGTCCCAGGTGTGTCCCCAGCTGTGTCCCAGCTGTCCCCAGTTATCCCAGCTGTGTCCCCAGGTGTGTCCCAGGTGTGTCCCCAGTTATCCCAGGTGTGTCCCCAGCTGTCCCAGCTGTCCCCAGGTGTGTCCCAGGTGTGTCCCCAGATGTCCCCAGCTGTGTCCCCAGGTGTGCCCCAGCTGTCCCAGGTGTCCCAGGTGTGTCCCAGGTGTGTCCCCAACATCCCAGCTGTGTCCCAGGTGTATCTCAGCTGTCCCAGGTATGTCCCAGCTGTCCCCAGGTGTGTCCCCAGGTGTGTCCCAGCTGTCCCCAGCTATCCCAGGTGTGTCCCAGGTGTGTCCCAGGTGTGTCCCCACCTGGGTGACGCCCTGCTGGCCGTGTCCCCCGCCCAGCTTGGGGACAGCCGTGATGATCTTGGCGGGGGTGCCGGTGCCCGAGGTCATCACCTTGGTGGTGATGATGGTGATGGGGGACTTGATCCCGGGGCTGCTGGTGACACCTGGGGACAGGGGGGGACAGGGGTCATGGGGGGTCAGGGACACGGGGGGGACACAGGGGGTCAGCAGGTGACAAGGACACAGCGGGGTCACAGAGGGACAGGGACATGGCGGGGGGTCATGGGGTGACAGGGACATGGGGGGGATCAGTAGGGGACAGGGACATGGGGGACAGGGACATGGGGGACAGGGACATGGGGGGATCAGCAAGGGGAGAGGGACATGGAGGGGATCAGCAGGTGACAAGGACACAGTGGGGACACAGGGGACAGGGAAGGGGACAGGGACACAGGGGGATCAGCAGGTGACAGGGACACAGTGGGGACACAGGGGACAGGGAAGGGGACAGGGACACGAGAGGATCAGCAGGTGACAGGGACACAGTAGGGACACAGAGGGACAGGGACACAGCGGGGACAGTGGTGGGGGACACAGGGACACAGTGGGGACATGGAGGTCACCCCCTGTCACCCACTGGTGGCCCCTGACTGGGTGGTGATGGGGGACTGGGGGGGTTTGGGGCTCTCAGGGATGGTTTGGGGGTCTCAGGTGAATTTGGGGAGGGGTCCCACTCACCCGTAGGCCCCGACTGGCTGATGATGGCCGACATGGGGATGGGGTCAGGGATGGTTTGGGGGTCTCAGGGGGTCTCAGAGTGGCTCAGGGGTCTCAAGTTGGCTCAGGGATGGTTTGGGGCTCTCAGGTGAATTTGGGGAGGGGTCCCATTCACCCGTAGCCCCCGACTGGGTGATGATGGCCGACATGGGGATGGCTTTGATGGGGTCAGTGAGGAGGTTTGGGGGTCCCAGGTTGGCTCAGGGATGGTTTGGGGGTCTCAGGGTGGGTTCAGGTGAATTTGGGGAGGGGTCCCACTCACCCGTAGCCCCCGACTGGGTGATGATGGCCGACATGGGGATGGTTTTGATGATGGTGGTGGTCCCGGCCTTGGTGGTGCTGGGGGACACGCTGCTGATGCCCAGGATGGTGGGGGGCTTGGCAGCCCCCGCCCCCGCCTGCGTGCTGGTCAGGATGGTGGTGGGCTTCCCCTCCCCCGACGTCACCAGCTTCAGGATGGTCCCGGCGGGCAGGGGGCCCTTGGTCTGGGGGAGGGGCACAGACAGAGGGGGGAGGGGGTCAGTGATTTGGGGAGGGGTCTCAGAGGGATTTTGGGGGATTTTGGGGAGGGGTCTCACTGATAGAGGGTGATGTGGGGAGGGGTATCAGTGATTTGGGAGAGGTCTCAGTGATTTGGGGAGGGGTCTCAGTGCTCTGAGGTGATTTGGGGAGGGGTCTCAGTGATTTGGGGAGGGGTCTCAGAGGGGTTTTGGGTCTCAATGATTTGGGGAGGGGTCTCAGAAGGGTTTTGGGGGGTTTTGGGGTCACCTGGATGATCTAGGCCTGCCCAGTCACAGCCAGGTGGGATTTAGGGGGGGGTCTGAGAGCTTTGGGGTGATTTGGGGAGGCGTCTCAGTGATTTGGGAGGGGTCTCAGGACTTTGGGGAGGAGTCTCAGTGATTTGAGGAGGGGTCTCAGTGACTTGGGGAGGGGTCTCGGTGATTTGGGAGGGGTCTCAGGACTTTGGGGAGGAGTCTCAGTGATTTGGGGAGGGGTCTCAGAGCTTTGGGGTGATTTGGGGAGGGGTCTCAGTGCTCTGGGATGATTTGGGGAGGGGTCTCAGAGGGATTTTGGGGTCATCTGGATGATTGAGGCCTGCCTGGTCACAGCCCAGGGGGGCTCTCAGTGATCTGCAGAGGGGTCTCAGTGATTTGGGGAGGGGTCTCAGAGCTCTGGGGTGATTTGGGGAGGGGTCTCAGTGATTGGGGAGGGGTCTCAGAGCTCTGGGGTAATTTGGGGAGGGGTCTCAGAGCTCTGGGGTGATTTGGGGAGGGGTCTCAGGCTCACCTGGATGATCTGGGTGACAGGGCCGCTCGATGCCTGCCCGGTCACGGCCGAGCTCTGCACCGGCTTCGTCTGCACCACCGACATCACCTTGCCCAGGTTGGAAATCTGGGGAGGGGTCCCGGGGGGGTCAGGGGGGTCCCCCATGTCCCAAGTCCCCAAATCTGTGTCCCCAAATCCGTGTCTCCCTTCCTAACACCCTCCCATGTCCCCAAATCCGTGTCCCTCCCCAATGTCCCCAAATCCATGTCCCCCAATCTGTGTTCCTCCCTCAATGTCCCCCCCCAATGTCCCTCCTCATGTCCCCAAACCCACGTCCCCAAATCTGCCCCCCCCATGACGCCCTAATGTCCCTCCATGTCCCCAACCCAATGTCCCCCCATGTCCCCAACTCCATGTCCCCCCTAAATGTCCCCAAACCCATGTCCCCAAATCTGTGTCCCCAAACCCATGTCCCTCCAATGTCCCCAACCTCGTGTCCCCCCCAATGTCCCCCCTCATGTCCCCAACCCTGTGTCCCCTCATGACGCCCCATGTCCCCCAATCCGTGTCACCCCATGTCCCAACCCCGTGTCCCCCCTCCTTGTCCCCAACCCGTGTCCCCAAATCTGTGTCTCCCCCCAAGGTCCCCCCCATGTCCCCAACCCTGTGTCCCCCCCATGTCCCCAAATACGTCCCCAAATCTGTGTCCCCAAACCTGTGTTCCCCGCCAATGTCCCCCCATGTTCCCAAATTCGTGTCACTGCCATGTCCCCAGCCCCATGTCCCCCCTATGTCCCCAAATCCATGTCCCCCTGTGTCCCCCAACCCTGTGTCCCCTCCATGTCCCGCCCTCAATATCCCCCTCCCATGTCCCCAAACCTGTGTCCCCACCAAGACTCCCTAAATGTCCCCCCCGTGTCCCCCCCCATGTCCCCAACCCCATGTCCCCTCCATGTCCCCTCAATGTCCCCAAGCCCATGTCCCCCATGTCCCCAAATCCTTGTCCCCCCACCATGTCCCCCACAATATCCCCCCCACGTCCCCCCCAATGTCCCCCCATGTCCCCAACCCTGTGTCCCCTCTGTATCCCCCACCAATGTCCCCAACCCTGCGTCCCTGAACCCGTGTCCCCCCATGTCCCCAAATCCATGTCACCCCCATGTCCCCAAACCTGTGTCCCACCCCAATATCCCCCCATGTCCCCAACCCCATGTCCCCAAATCTGTGTCCCCAAACCCATGTTTCCCCATGTCCCCATCCGTGTCCCCCCCATGACCTCCCAATGTCCCCCCATGTCCCCAAATCTGTGTCCCCAACCCCGTGTCCTCCCCCATGTCCCCCAATGTCTCTCCTCATGTCCCCACAATGTCCCCAACCCTGTCTTCCCCACCCCATGTTCCCCCTCTAATGTCCCCCCTCAATGTCCCCAACCCCGTGTCCCCCCTATGTCCCCAAACCCACGTCCCCCAATGTCCCCCGTGTCCCCTCCAATATCCCCCCCCATGTCCCCAACTCCATGTCCCCTCCTCATGTCCCCCCACGTCCCCAAATCTGTGTCCCCAAATCCGTGTCTCCCTTCCTAAAACCCCCCATGTCCCCAAACCTGTGTCCCCCACTGTGTCCCCAATGTCCCCAAATCTGTGTCCCCAAATCTGTGTCTCCCTTCCCAAAAACCCCCCATGTCCCCAAACCTGTGACCCTCCCTGTGTCCCCAATGTCCCCCCCATGTCCCCAAATCTGTGTCCCCCTCCTGTGTCCCCAATGTCCCCCCATGTCTCCAAATCTGTGTCCCCAAACCCGTGTCCCCCTCACCAACACCCCCCATGTCCCCAAATTCGTGTCCCTCCCATGTCCCCAAACCTGTGTCCCCACCAAGACCTCCTAATGTCCCCCCCAAAGACCCCCCATGTCCCCAAACCCTTGTCCCCTCCAATGTCCCTGTGTCCCCAACCCTGAGTCCCCTCAATGTCCCCAAGCCCGTGTCCCCCATGTCCCCAAATCCATGTCCCCCCCATGTCCCCAACCTTGTGTCCCCCCCAATATACCCCCCATGTCCCCCCAATGTCCCTAACCCTGTGTTCCCCACCCCATGTTCCCCCACAATGTCCCCCTCATGTCCCCAAATCTGTGTCCCCCCTAATGTCCCCCCACGTCCCCAAATCTGTGTCCCCAAACCCGTGTCTCCCTTCCTAAAACCCCCCCATGTCCCCAGATCTGTCCCCCCATGTCCTCAAATCCGTGTCTCCCTTCCTAAAAACCCCCCATGTCCCCAAACCTGTGTCCCCCCCTGTGTCCCCAATGTCCCCTCCATGTCCCCAAATCTGTGTCCCCCTCCTGTGTCCCCAATGTCCCCAAACCCATGTCACCAAATCTGTGTCCCCAAATCTGTGTCTCCCTTCCTAAAAACCTCCCATGTCCCCAGATCTGTCCCCCCATGTCCCCAATGTCCCCCCCCATGTCCCCAATGTCCCCCCCATGTCCCCATGTCCCCATCCCCGGTGTCCCCTCACCAGGGCGCTGCCCCCCGGCACGGAGATGGGGCTCTTGACCAGGGTGATGGTTTTGGTGACCCCTCCGACCACCGTGGTGACCACCTGGGCCTGCTGCGCCACCGTCACCGTGCCGGACTTGTGCACCGTGATGATCGGCCTGGTGGCCGCGTTGGTGGCCGCGGGGGACGTCCCCGCCGTGCCCACCTGGGCCGCCGCCGTCTTCAGCATCCGCGTGGCGGGGTTGCTCACCTGGGGGACACGGGGACAAGTGGGGACATCGTGGGGACATGGGGGGACATCATAGAGATATCATAGGGACATGTGGAGAAATTGTGAGACGTGTGGGGACACCGTGGGGACATTGTGGGGACATGGTGGGGATATTGTGGGGACATCATAGGGACACGGGGGGGACACCATAGGGACACGGAGGGACACGGGGGCGTGTGAGGACATCATGGGGACACGGGGGGACATTGTTGGGACAAGTAGGGACATCATAGGGACATGGGGGGATGTATGGGGACATCATGGGGACATGGGGGGATAGCACAGGGAGGACATGTGGGGACATTGTGGGGACATCGTGAGGACATGGGGGGACATCATAGGGACACGTGGGGACATTGTGGGGACATGGGGATGTGTGGGGACATCATGGGGACATTGAGGGGACATCATAGGGACATTATGTGGACACGGGGGGATAGCAAAGGAACACTGGGGACATTGCGGGGACACCCACGAGAGCCACTGGTGACATCACAAGGTCACCTTGAGTGCCACAGTGTCACCCCCTCAAGCTCCCCCAGTGCCACCACGAGTCACCTCGAGTCCCCTCAATGTCACCATGGTGCCACATCAAGTCCCCCAGTGTCACCTCAGGTCACCCAAGCCCCCACAGTGACAATGACGTCACCACACTGTGTCCCTCCCAGTGCCACCCCAAGCCCTGGTGACACCTGGTGACAATGACACTGTGGTGACAACGACACTGTGGTGACAATGACACCTGGTGACAATGACACTGTGGTGACAGCTACACCTGGCGACAATGCCACTGTGGTGACAGTGACACTGTGGTGACAGTGACACCTGGAGACAATGACACTGTGGTGACAATGACACCTGCTGACAATGACACTGTGGTGACAATGCCACCACCACACCACGTCCCTCCCCAAGCCCTGGTGACACCTGGTGACAATGACACCTGGTGACAATGCCATCTGGTGACAATAACACTGTGGTGACAACGACACGTGGTGACAATGCCACTCCTACCATGACAGGTGACGATGCCACCTTGACGGTGGCGGGCAGGGTGGTGGCCCCGGGGGTCACGGCCACCGTCTTGACGATGGTGGCACCGGCGGGGACGCTGAGCACGGTGGGGGCCGAGGCCGGCGGGATCTTCTGGGTGGCGGCGGCCGCTGCGGCCAGGGCGGCCATGCCGCTCATCTGGGGACTGCTGCCGATCACCTGCGGGGACACCTGGGATCAGCACACCTGGGGACAGCTGGGGACACCTAGAGACACCTAGGGACACCTGGGGATAGAGCCTTGGGACACCTGGGGACAGCTGGGGACAGCGCGGCCATGCCGCTCATCTGGGGACTGCTGCCGATCACCTGCGGGGACACCTGGGATCAGCACATCTGGGGACAGCTGGGGACACCTGGGGACACCTAGAGACAGCTGGGGACAGCTGGGGACACCTAGAGACAGCTGGGGACAGCTGGGGACAGCGCAGCCATGCCGCTCATCTGGGGACTGCTGCCGATCACCTGCGGGGACACCTGGGATCAGCACATCTGGGGACAGTGCCCCAGAACACCTGGGGACAGCTGGAGTACACCTAGAGACAGCTGGGATACACCTAGGGACACCTGGGGACACCTAGAGACAGCTGGGGACAGCTGTGGACAGCTGGGGACAGGGCGGCCATGCCGCTCATCTGGGGACTGCTGCCAATCACCTGCGGGGACAGCACCTCAGCACACTTGGGGACACCTGGGGACACCTGGGGACAGCTGGAGTACACCTAGAGACAGCTGGGGACACCTAGAGACAGCTGGGGACACCTGGGGACAGCTGGGATACACCTAGGGACAGCTGGGGACAGGGCGGCCATGCCGCTCATCTGGGGACTGCTGCCGATCACCTGCGGGGACACCTGGGCTGATACACCTGGGGACAGCTGGGGACACCTGGGGACACCTAGAGACACCTGGGGACAGCTAGGGACAGCTGGGGACAGCTGGGGACAGCACGGCCATGCCGCTCATCTGGGGACTGCTGCCGATCACCTGCGGGGACAGCACCTCAGCACACCTGGGGACAGCTGGGGACAGAGCCTCGGGACACCTGGGGACAGCTGGGGACAGCTAGGGACAGCTGGGGACATCTAGAGACACCTAGGGACACCTGGGGACAGCTGGGATACACCTAGGGACAGCTGGGGACAGCACGGCCATGCCGCTCATCTGGGGTGTGCTGCCAATCACCTGCGGGGACACCTGGGCTGACACACCTGGGGACACCTGAACACACCTGGGGTACACCTGGGGACAGCTTAGGCACACCTGGGGACACCTGAGCACACTTAGGGACACTTAGGGGCACCCAGGGTACACCTGGGGACACCTGAGCACAGCTGGAGACATCTGGGGGACACCTAGGGACAGCTAGGGACACACTGAGCACACCTAGGGACACTTAGGAACATGTAGGGTACACCTGGGGACACCTGAGCACACCTTGGGACAGCAAGGGAAGGGACCTTGTCACACCTGGGGTAGAGCTGGGACAGCAAGGGGACACCTGCAGCTCCTGTGACACCCGAGTGCCACCAACATCACACCTGGGGCACAGCTGGGCTCCCCAGGTACAGACCAGGGCTCACCTGTGCCACCCACAGAGCCCCCAAACCACACCTGTGTCACTCAGGTACCACTGGGGCTCACCTGTGACACACCTGTGACACACCTGTGTCACTCAGGTACCACTGGGGCTCACCTGTGACACACCTGTGACACACCTGTGTCCCTCAGGTAGCACTGGGGCACACCTGTGACACACCTGTGACACACCTGTGTCACTCAGGTACCACTGGGGCTGACCTGTGACACACCTGTGACACACCTGTGTCCCTCAGGTACCACTGGGGCTCACCTGTGACACACCTGTGACACACCTGTGTCCCTCAGGTACCACTGGGGCACACCTGTGTCCCTCAGGAACACACTGTGACACACCTGTGACACACCTGTGTCCCTCAGGTACCACTGTGTCCCACCTGTGTCCCACCTGTGTCCCAGGATCCCCCCAGGACCCCTCCCAATGTCCCCAATGCCCCCTCCCATGTCCCCAACCCCCCCCAGGGTCCCTCCCCGTGTCCCCCCCCGTGCCAGCTGTTCCCCAGCTGTTCCCCAGGTGTCCCCCAGGTGTCCCCCAGGTGTGCTCACCGTGCCCTGGGGGCTCTGCGTGGGCACCACCATCCTGACCCCGGCCGGCAGCGATGTCACCGTCACCGGGGCCTTGCCGGGCCCGGCCGAGCGCACGGTGACCAGCGGGGGACCCGCGGTGGCCGCAGGGGGACCGGTGACCTTCAGGACAGCAGGGACACCTGGGGGGGGACAGGGGACAGTGAGGACACCTGGGGACACCTGGGGATGTCCCCTGTGTGACCTTCAGCACAGGAGGGACACCTGGAGGGGACAGGGGGTCAGTGTGGGGTGGGGACACCTGGGGACACCCCCTGTGTGACCCTGTCACCCCCTGTCCCTCCTCTGTCACCCTCAGGGTCACCTCCTCCAGTGTCACTCTCAGCACCTCCTGTCCCTCCCAGTGTCCCCAACTCTGCTCCAAAGTCCCCATTCCCCCCCAATGTCCCCACTCATCCTCATGTCCCCAATGTCCTCATCGTCCCCAACATCATCAATGTCCCTCGTGTCCCCCCATGTCCCCATTTCCCCCAATGTCCCCACTGTCCCCATTTCCCACCCCAGGTCCCCAACATCACCAATGTCCCTCATGTCCCCCCATGTCCCCACTTCCCCCATGTCCCCATTCTCCCCCAGCGCCCCAATGTCCCCAATGTCCACCATGTCCCCACTGTCCCCATTCCCCTCATCATCAATGTCCCTCATGTCCCCATTCCCCTCCCAATCTCCCCAATGTCCCCCCAATGTCCCCCCATTCTCCTCCCAATGTCCCCACTCCCTGCCATGTCCCCATTCCCTCCAATGTCCCCACTGTCCCTATCCCCCACAATGTCCCCATTCCCTGCCATGTCCCCATTCCCTCCAATGTCCCCACTGTCCCTATCCCCCACAATGTCCCCATTCCCTGCCATGTCCCCATTCCCCCCAATGTTCCCACTGTCCCTATCCCCCACAATGTCCCCATTCCCTGCCATGTCCCCGCTGTCCCTATCCCCTGCAATGTCCCCATTCCCTGCCATGTCCCCATTCCCTCCAATGTCCCCAATGTCCCCAAAGTCCCCATGTCCCCCCCATGTCCCCCCTTGTCCCCGCTGTCCCCAGCACTCACTGGGCGCCCTCCCCGTCTCCCCATTCCCCCCCAGAGTCCCCATGTCCCCATTCCCCCCAATGTCCCCCAATGTCCCCATTCCCCTCAAAGTCCCCAGTGTCCCCATCCCCCCCACTGTTCCCCAATGTCCCTATTCCCCCCAATGTCCCCACTGTCCCCATTCCCCCCAATGTCCCCACTGTCCCTATTCCCCCCCAATGTCCCCAATGTCCCCATTCCCCCCCAATGTCCCCAATGTCCCTATTCCCCCCAATGTCCCCAATGTCCCCATTCCCCCCCATGTCCCCCAATGTCCCTATTCCCCCGAATGTCCCCAATGTCCCCATTCAACCCAATGTCCCCATTGTCCCTATTCCCCCCCAATGTCCCCATTCCCCCCCAATGTCCCCAATGTCCCTATTCCCCCCAATGTCCCCATTCCCCCCAATGTCTCCACGTCCCCACTGTCCCCATTCCCCACCACTATAGCCAATGTCCCTCATGTCCCCACTGTCCCTAAAGTCCCCATTCCCCCCCATGTCCCCAATCTCCTCCACTGTCCCCATTCCCCACCAATGTCCCCATTCCCCGCCACTGTCCCCATTCCCCCTCACTGTCCCCATTCTCCCCCACTGTCCCCAGTGTCCCCCATGTCCCCATTCCCCCCCAATGTCCCCCTCACTCACCGGGCGCCCTCCCCGCCGTTCCCGCTCCGGTCGCCGCCGCCGCCGTTGCCCCCCCCGCCGTGGCCGGCAGCACCTGCAGGGTGGCGCTGGGGGCGGGGGGAGCCCCCACAGCCCCCCCCGCTGTCCCCGCCGTCCCCCCCGGTGCCACCCCGGCCGTCCCCACCCCCGCCGTGCCCCCCGGTGTCACCCCCGCCGCCGCCGCCGCCGCCCCGGGCGGGTTCTGGGGGGCGGCGGGGCCGGGGGACAGCAGGGTGAGCCCCACCCCCCCCAGCTGGGGCAGGGCCCCGGGGGGCGCCGGGGGGGGCGCGGGGGCGGCGGGCGCGGGGCTCTTGGGGGGGTTGGCGGGCACCGAGGGCACCGGGGGAGGGGCGGGGGCGGCGGGCAGCTCGTACTTCTGCAGCTGCAGCAGGTACGAGTCGGCCGTGGGCACCGCGCCCCAGCTCACCTCCAGCGACGTGGTGTTGGCACGGACCAGCTGCACGCGGCCCGGGGCCGGGGGGCGCTCTGGGGGGGAAAATACACCTGGGTTACACCTGAGTTACACCTGGGAACATCTGAGTTACACCTGAGATACACCTGGGTACACCTGAGTTCAGCTAGGTACAGCTTAGTTACACCTGTGTACAGCTGAGTTACACCTGGTGTTGGCACGGACCAGCTGCACGCGGCCCGGGGCCGGGGGGCGCTCTGGGGGGGGAAATACACCTGGGTTACACCTGGGTACACCTAGGTACACCTGAGATACACCTGGGTACAGCTAAGATACACCTGAGTACAGCTAAGTACAGCTGGGTTACACCTGGGTACACCTGAGATACACCTGGTGTTGGCACGGACCAGCTGGACACGGCCCGGGGCCGGGGGGCGCTCTGGGGGGGAGAAATACACCTGGGTTACACCTGAGTACAGCTAAGTTACACCTGAGTACACCTGAGTTACAGCTGGGTACACGTGAGTTACACCTGGGATACACCTGGTGTTGGCATGGACCAGCTGCACGCGGCCCGGGGCCGGGGGGCACTCTGGGGGGGGAAAATACACCTGGGTTACATCTGGGTACACCTAGGTACACCTGAGATACACCTGGGTTACACCTGAGTTACACCTGGTGTTGGCACGGACCAGCTGCACGCGGCCCGGGGCTGGGGGGCGCTCTGGGGGGGAGAGATACACCTGGGTTACACCTAGGATACACCTGCGTACACCTGAGATACACCTGGGTACAGCTAGGTACAGCTTAGATACAGCTTAGTTACACCTGGTGCTGGCACGGACCAGCTGGACACGGCCCGGGGCCGGGGGGTGCTCTGGGAGAAGAAATACACCTGAGATACACCTGGGTTACACCTAGGTACACCTGAGATACACCTGGGTACAGCTGAGATACACCTGAGTACAGCTAGGTACAGCTTAGATACAGCTTAGTTACACCTGGTGCTGACACGGACCAGCTGGACACGGCCCGGGGCCGGGAGGTGCTCTGAGGGGGAAAAATACACCTGAGATACACCTGAGATACACCTGAGATACACCTGGGATACACCTAAGATACACCTGGGTACACCTGAGATACACCTGCTGTTAGCCCTGACCAGCTCCAGGTACCACAGGTCCTTGCAGCACACCTGAGCCCCCCCAGCCCCCTCAGCCCCCCCCACTCACCTGTCTCCAGGTACCACAGGTCCTTGCAGCACACCTGGTTGCTCCAGGTCCTTGCAGCCCCCCAGGTCCCTGCAGCCCCCCAGACTCACCTGTCTCCAGGTACCACAGGTCCTTGCAGCACACCTGGTTGTTCCAGGTCCCTGCAGCCCCCCCAGGTATTTACAGCCCCCAGACTCACCTGTCTCCAGGTACCACAGGTCCTTGCAGCACACCTGGTTGTTCCAGGTCCCTGCAGCCCCCCCAGGTATTTACAGCCCCCAGACTCACCTGTCTCCAGGTACCACAGGTCCTTGCAGTACATCTGGTTGTTCCAGGTTCCCTCAGCCCCCCCAGGTCCTTGCCTTGCAGCCCCCAGACTCACCTGTCTCCAGGTACCACAGGTCCTTGCAGCACACCTGGTTGTTCCAGGCCTTGCGGTAGCCGTCGCGCCCGCTCCAGATGTAGAGGCGAGTGGCGATGGCCACGGCGCAGTGCCCGGCGCGCGCCCGCGGGACGTTGTCCTCGAGCGTCTCCAGCACCAGGGGCTCCCAGGCCATCGAGTCTGGGGGCACAGAGGGGATTTGGGGAGGGGGCTTCAGCACCAGGGGCTCCCAGGCCATCGAGTCTGGGGGCACAGAGGGGATTTTGGGAGGGGTCTTCAGCACCTGGGGCTTCCAGGACATTGAGTGTGGGGGGATTTGGGAATTTGGGGAGGGGGTTTCAGCACCTGGGGCTCCCAGGCCATCGAGTCTGGGGACACAGAGGAGATTTGGGGAGGGGGCTTCAGCACCTGGGGCTCCCAGGCCATTGCGTCTGGGGGGATTTGGGAATCTGGGGAGGGGTCTCCAACACCAGGGACTCCCAGGGGCTCCCAGGCCATTGAGTCTGGGGGGATATGGGGAATTGGGGAGGGGTCTCCAACACCTGGGGCTCCCAGGCCATCGAGTCTGGGGGCACAGGGGGGGTCAGGGGGGGTTTGGGGAGGGGTCACGGTGTTTAGGGTGTATTTGGGGTGTATTTTGGGTGTATTTTGGGTGTATTTGGGGTCAGGTTTTGTGTCAGTTTTTGGGTGTATTCTGGGTGTATTTTAGGTGTGTTTAAGGTGTATTTTGGGTGTATTTTGGGTGTATTTTTGGTCACTCACCCAGGTTGAGATAGGCCAGCGTGTTCCATGTTTCAGGGTGTATTTTGGGTGTATTTTGGGTGTGTTTTGGGGTCACTCACCCAGGTTGAGGCAGGCCAGCGTGTTCGTGGTTTGGGGTGTGATTTGGTTGTGTTTAAGGTGTATTTTGGGTGTATTTAGGCCGTGTTTAAGGTGTATTTTAGGTGTATTTTGGGTGTATTTTTAGTCACTCACGCAGGTTGAGGCAGGCCAGTGTGTTCGTGGTTTGGGGTGTATTTTAGGTGTATTCTGGGTGTATTTTAGGTCAGTTTTTCAATCAGTTATTGGTCACTCACCCAGGTTGAGGCAAGCCAGCATGCTCCAGGGTTTGGGGTGTATTTTGGGTGTATTTGGGGTCAGTTTTTGTGTCAGTTTTTGGGTGTATTCTGGGTATATTTTGGGTGTATTTTACGTGTGTTTAAGGCGTATTTTGGGTGTATTTTGGGGTCTCTTACCCAGGTTGAGGCAGGCCAGCGTGTTCCAGGCTTAGGGTGTGTTTTAGGTCAGTTTTGGGTGTGTTTTGGCTGTGTTTAGGGTGTATTTTGGGGTCACTCACCCAGGTTGAGGCAGGCCAGCGTGTTCGTGGTTTGGGGTGTGTTTTGGGTGTATTTTAGGTGTATTTGGAGTGTATTTTGGGTCAGTTTTTGGGTGTATTTTGGGGTCTCTTACCCAGGTTGAGGCAGGCCAGTGTGTTCCAGGTTTAGGATGTGTTTTAGGTCAGTTTTGGGTGTATTTTGGCTGTGTTTTGGGTGTATTTTTGTCACTCACCCAGGTTGAGGCAGGCCAGCGTGTTCCATGTTTTAGGGTGTATTTGGGGTGTATTTTGGGTGTGGTTTTGGGTGTATTTTTGGTCACTCACCCAGGTTGAGGCAGGCCAGCGTGTTCATGGTTTGGGGTGTGATTTGGCTGTGTTTAAGGTGTATTTTAGGTGTATGTTGGGTGTATTTTGTGGTCTCTTACCCAGGTTGAGGCAGGCCAGCGTGTTCCGTGTTTTAGGGTGTACTTTGGGTATATTTTGGCTGTGTTTAGGGTGTGTTTTGGGGTCACTCACCCAGGTTGAGGCAGGCCAGTGTGTTCGTGGTTTGGGGTGTATTTTAGGTGTATTCTGGGTGTATTTTGGGTCAGTTTTTCAGTCAGTTATTGGTCACTCACCCAGGTTGAGGCAGGCCAGCGTGTTCGTGGTTTGGGGTGTATTTGGGGTGTATTTAGGGTCAGTTTTTGTGACAGTTTTTGGATGTTTTTTGGGTGTATTTTGGCTGTGTTTAAGGTGTATTTTAGGTGTATTTAGGGTGTATTTTTGGTCACTCACCCAGGTTGAGGCAGGCCAGCGTGTTCGTGGTTTGGGGTGTGTTTTGGGTGTATTTTGGGTCAGTTTTTGGGTGTATTTTTGGTCACTCACCCAGGTTGAGGCAGGCCAGCGTGTTCGTGGTTTGGGGTGTGATTTGGCTGTGTTTAAGGTGTATTTTAGGTGTATTTTGGGTGTATTTTTGGTCACTCACCCAGGTTGAGGCAGGCCAGCGTGTTCCATGTTTCAGGGTGTATTTGGGGTGTATTTAGGGTCAGTTTTTGTGACAGTTTTTGGGTGTTTTTTGGGTGTGTTTTGGGTGTATTTTGGCTGTATTTAAGGTGTATTTTAGGTGTATTTTGGGTGTATTTTGGGGTCTCTTACCCAGGTTGAGGCAGGCCAGCGTGTTCGTGCACTTCCACTCCTTCTCATGCGTCGCTACCTTGACGTCGTCCATGACCAGGGGCACCCAGCCCCCAAACACGTACATCCTGGGGTCAAAGGGCAAAGGTCAGGGGGGGGCAAAGGTCACAGGGGTCAGGGGCACCCAGCCCCCAAACACTTACATCCTGGGGTCAAAGGTCACTGGGGTCAGGGACCCCTCAGGATGAGGAGGGGGCTCAGGTTGTTTTGGGACCCCCAGGGTGTCTCAGGTTATTTTGGGGATCCCAGGGGTCTCAGGGTATTTTGGGGAGGGGTCTCAGGGTATTTTGGGGAGGGGTCTCAGGGTATTTTGGGGAGGGGTCTCAGGGTTATTCTGGGGATCTCAGGGTATTTTGGGGAGGGGTCTCAGGGTATTTTGGGGAGGGGTCTCAGGGTTATTTTGGGGAGGGGTCTCAGGGTATTTTGGGGAGGGGTCTCAGGGTATTTTGGGGAGGGGTCTCTCACTTGTTGCCGATGGTCGTGGCCGAGTGGAGGCT
Source organism: Catharus ustulatus (assembly GCF_009819885.2). NCBI lineage: Eukaryota > Metazoa > Chordata > Aves > Passeriformes > Turdidae > Catharus > Catharus ustulatus. Next base: position 389,147 of record NC_046252.1, on the reverse strand, counting down.
GCGGGGGAGGGGAGCGACCCCGCTCAGGCTGGGCTTGTTCCAGGTCAGCGTCTCTGGGGACCCAAAAACACCAAAAAGTGAGAAAATGGCCCCAAAATGGGAGAGAACGACCCCAAAAAGTGAGAAAATGGCCCCAAAATGGGAGAAAATGGCCCCAAAAAGTGAGAAAATGGCCCCAAAATGGGAGAGAACGGCCCCAAAAAGTGAGAAAATGACCCCAAAATGGGAGAGAACGGCCCCAAAACCACCCCAGAGATGAAGAATTTCATTCAAAATGGGAAAAAAACCACTCAAAAAGGGAAAAAATCACTCAAATTGGAAAAAAATGACTCAAAATGGGAAGAAAATCACTCAAAATGTGAAGAAACGGCTCCAAAATCACCCAAAAAGTGAAAACATTCACTCAGAATGGGAAGAAATGGGCCCAAAAGGTGAAGAAATGGCCCCAAAATCATCCCAATTGTGAAAAAATTCACTCAAAATGTCAGAAAACGGCTCCAGAATGTGAGGAAATGTCCTGAGCCCCCAATTCTGCTGTGCCCTTGGATCCCCCAGACCTCAAATCCCCTAAAAACACCAAATCCCCCCCAAAAAATCCCCTAAAAACACCATAAACCTCACAAAAAACCCCAAATCGCCTAAAAACCCCAAACCTGATACTGCCCCTAAAAACCCCAAATCCTTCCCAAGAAACCTCCTAAAATCCCAGAAATCCCCTAAAACCCCAAATCCCACAAACTCCTAAAAACCCCAAAACTCCACAAACCCCTAAAAACACCAAAACCCCTAAAAACACCAAAATCCCACAAACCTCTTAAAAACCCCAAAACCCCACAAATCCCCTAAGAGCCCCAAATCCGTCCAAACTCTCTAAAACCTTTAAAAACCCCAAAGCCCTAAAAAAAACCCGAAACAGCCCCATACCAATATCCAGAGTCCATAAATCCCCCAGCCTGCAGCCGCTCATGCCCCCGTAGATGCCGAGGCGCGAGCGCCGTCCATCGCGCTCCGTGACCCCATAATCCCAAATAAACCCCACAAATCCTATAAAGAACCCCATAAACCCCATAAAAACCCCAATAAAACCCCATAAAAACCCCATACCAATATCCAGAGTCCACAAATCCCCCAGCCTGCAGCCGCTCATGCCCCCATAGGTGCCGAGGCACGAGCGCCGCCCGTCGCGCTCCGTGTGGATTCCCTGACACCCCCTGACCCCATAACCCCACACAAACCCTATAAAACCCCCAAAATCCCTTATAAAACCCCATAAAAATCCCATACCAATGTCCAAAGTCCATAAATCCCCCAGCCTGCAGCCGCTCATGCCCCCGTAGATGATGAGGCGCGAGCGCCGCCCGTCGCGCTCTGTGTGCATCCCCTGACCCCATAACCCCACACAAACCCCATAAAAACCCCAATAAAATCCCATAAAAGTCCCATACCAATATCCAGAGTCCACAGATCCCCCAGCCTGCAGCCGCTCATGCCCCCATAGATGCTGAGGCGCGAGCGCCGCCCGTCGCGCTCCGTGTGCGTTCCCTGACCCCATAACCCCACACAAACCCCATAAAAACCCACAAACCCCATAAAAACCCCATAAACCCCATAAAAACCCCATACCAATATCCAGAGTCCACAAATCCCCCAGCCTGCAGCCGCTCGTGCCCCCGTAGATGCCGAGGCGCGAGCGCCGCCCGTCGCGCTCTGTGTGCGTTCCCTGACCCCATAACCCCGCACAAACCCTACAAAAACCCCATAAACCCCACAAATCCCCTATAAAAACCCCATACCAATATCCAGAGTCCACAGATCCCCCAGCCTGCAGCCGCTCATGCCCCCGTAGATGCCGAGGCGCGAGTGCCGTCCGTCGCGCTCCGTGTGCGTTCCCTGACCCCATAACCCCACACAAACCCTACAAAAACCCCATAAACCCCACAAATTCCCCATAAAAACCCCATACCAATGTCTAAAGTCCATAAATCCCCCAGCCTGCAGCCGTTCATGCCCCCGTAGATGCTGAGGCACGAGCGCCGCTCCATGAGTGTCCCCTGAGACCCCAGACCCCAAATCCCAAAAAATCCCCTAAAAACCCTACAAGAACCCCACAAACACCCCACAAACCTTAACAAAACCCCATAAATCCTCCATACCAATATCTAGAGTCCATAAATCCCCCAGCCTGCAGCCGCTCATGCCCCCGTAGATGCCGAGGCGCGAGCGCCGCCCGTCGCGCTCCGTGACCCCATAACCCCAAATAAACCCCACAAATCCTATAAAGAACCCTATAAACCCCACATAAACCCTAATAAAACCCCATAAAAACCCCATACCAATATCCAGGGTCCATAAATCCCCCAGCCTGCAGCCGCTCATGCCCCCGTAGATGACGAGGCGCGAGCGCCGCCCGTCGCGCTCCGTGTGCGTTCCCTGACCCCATAACCCCACACAAACCCCATAAAAACCCCAAAAACCCTAATAAAACCCCACAAATCCCCCATACCAATGTCCAATGTCCACAGATCCCCCAGCCTGCAGCCGCTCATGCCCCCGTAGATGACGAGGCGCGAGCGCCGCCCGTCGCGCTCCGTGTACACCACGGCCGTGTGCGATTCCCGCGGCGGGGGCAGCACCCCGTAGGTGATGGGGATGTCCCAGGCCAGCACCCCCGAGCCAGGCCGCAGCTCCAGCACGTACAGGTCGTTCAGGTACCTGGGATTGGGGGGAGGAAATCCCATAAAAAATCCTAAAAGGGTTTTTGGGATTTCCTGCAAAAAGTTTTTGAGGTAATGGGATTTTAATGGGTTCTTAAATCCCCTAAAATGCACCCAGGGTGGTCCCAGTGTCACCTGTGCCCAATGGACAGGTGGATCAGGTATCTGAGGAAAAGGTAATGGGGTCAGGGGATCCCAAAAAAAATCCTAAAAGGGTTTTTGGATTTTCCTGAAAACAAAGTTTTGAGTTAACGGGATTTTAATGGGTTCTTAAATGCCATAAAACACACCCAGGATGGTCCCAGTGTCACGTGTGCTCACATGGACAGGTGAGTCAGGTACCTGGGGAAAGGGTAATGGGGTGAGGAAATCCCATAAAAAATCCTAAATGGGTATTCAGGGTGTAGGATTGTCTTATAAGGGGTAATGGGATTTTAATGGGTCCTTAAATCCTGTAAAATGTACCCAGGATGGTGCCAGTGTCACCTGTGCTCAATGTACAGGTGAGTCAGGTACCTGGGGAAAGGTAATGGGGTGAGGAAATCCCAAAAAAAATCCTAAATGGGTTTTTGGGATTTCCTGAAAACAAGGTTTTGAGGTAATGGGATTTTAATGGGTTCTGAAATCCCATAAAATGCACCCAGGATGGTGCCAGTGTCACCTGTGCACACATGGACAGGTGGGTCAGGCACCTGGGGAAAGGTAATGGGGTCAGGGAATCCCATAAAAAACCCTAAATGGGTTTTTGTGGATATGGGATTGCACTAAAAGGTCGTTTGGGGTAATGGGACAACCCTAAATATGCCCTTAAATCCCATAAAACGCACCCAGAACAATCCCAGTGTCACCTGTGCTCACATGGACAGGTGGGTCAGACACCTGGGCAAAGGTAATGGGGTCAGGAGATCCCATAAAAAATCCTAAATGGGTTTTTGGGATTTCCTGAAAACAAGGTTTTGAGGTAACGGGATTTTAATGCGTCCTTAAATGCCATAAAATGCACCCAGGATGGTGCCAGTGTCACCTGTGCTCACATGGACAGGTAAGTCAGGTACCTGGGTTTGGAGTGAGGAAATCCCATAAAAAATCCTAAATGGGTTTTTGGGATTTCCTGAAAACAAGGTTTTGAGGTAATGGGATTTTAATGGGTTCTGAAATCCCATAAAATGCACCCAGGACGGTCCCAGTGTCACCTGTGCACACATGGACAGGTGAGTCAGGTAGCTGGGGAAAGGTAATGGGGTCAGGAGATCCCATAAAAAATCCTAAATGGGTTTTTGGGATTTCCTGAAAAAAGTTTTTGAGGTAATGGGATTTTAATGGGTTCTGAAATCCCATAAAATGCACCCAGGACGGTCCCAGTGTCACCTGTACCTATGTGGACAGGTGGGTCAGGTACCTGGGCAAAGGTAATGGGGTGAGGAAATCCCAAAAAAAATCCTAAATTCGTTTTTGGGATTTCCTGAAAAAATGGTTTTGAGGTAATGGGATTTTAATGGGTTCTGAAATCCCATAAAATGCATTCAGGACGGTCCCAGTGTCACCTGTGCTCACATGGACAGGTGGGTCAGGTACCTGGGCAAAGATAATGCGGTGAGGAAATCCCAAAAAAAATTCTAAATTCGTTTTTGGGATTTCCTGAAAAAAGTTTTTGAGGTAATGGGATTTTAACGGGTCCTCAAATTCCATAAAATGCACCCAGGACGGTCCCAGTGTCACCTGTGCGCACATGGACAGGTGAGTCAGGTACCTGGGGAAAGGTAATGGGGTCAGGAGATGCCATAAAAAATCCTAAATGGGTTTTTGTGGATGTGGGATTGCACTAAAAGGTCGTTTGGGGTAATGGGATAACCCTAAATATGCCCTTAAATCCCATAAAACGCACCCAGAACAATCCCAGTGTCACCTGTGCCCAATGGACAGGTGAGTCAGGTACCTGGGGAAAGGTAATGGGGTGAGGAAATCCCAAAAAAAATCCTAAATGGGTTTTTGGGATTTCCTGAAAACAAGGTTTTGAGGTAATGGGATTTTAATGGGTTCTGAAATCCCATAAAATGCACCCAGGATGGTCCCAGTGTCACCTGTGCTCACATGGACAGGTGAGTCAGGTACCTGGAGAAAGGGGATTTGGGGTCAGGGGATCCCCGAAAAAATCCTAAATGGGTTTTTGGGATTTCCTGAAAAAATGGTTTTGAGGCAATGGAATTTAAATGGGTCCTTAAATGCCATAAAACACACCCAGGATGGTGCCAGTGTCACCTATGCTCACATGGACAGGTGAGTCAGGTACCTGGGGAAAAGGGATTTGGGGATCCCATAAAAAAATCCTAAATGGGTATTCAGGGTGTGGGATTGTCCTATAAGGGGTAATGGGATTTTAATGGGTCCTTAAATCCCATAAAATGCAACAGGACGGTCCCAGTGTCACCTGTGCCCAACGTACAGGTAAGTCAGGTACCTGAGGAATTGGGATTTGGGGTCAGGGGATCCCAGAAAAAATCCTATAATGGCCTATAATGGGGGATGTCGTTTTTGGGGTGCCCCCACGTTTTGGGGTTCTCCCCCAGGTTTTGAGCTGCCCATACCTGGGGATGTTGGTTTTGGGGTGCCCCCGTTTTTGGGGTCCCCGTACCTGGGGATGTTGTTTTTGGGGTGCCCCCCGTTTTTGGGGTGCGCCTACTGTGGGATGTTGTTTTTGGGGTGCCCGTACCTGGGGATGTTGTTTTTGGGGTGCCCAGGTCTTTGGGGTGCACCTACCTGGGGATGTTGTTTTTGGGGTCCCCCCTGTTTTTGGGGTGTCCCTACCTGGGGATGTTGTTTTTGAGGTTATCCTCCAAGGTTTTAGGGTGCCCCCAGATTTCTGGGGTGGCACCTCCCAGGTTTTAGGGTGCCCCCGGGTTTTGGGATGCCCGTACGTGAGGATGTTGTTTTTGGTGTCCCCCCCGTTTTTGGGGTGTCCCTACCTGGGGATGTTGTTTTTGGGATGCCTAGGTTTTGGGGTGCCTGTACCTGAGGATGTTGTTTTTGGGGCACCCTCCCCAGGAGTTTTTGGGGTGTCCCCAGTTTTTCATGTGCCCCTACCTGGGGATGTTATTCCTGGGGTGCCCCCAGTTTTTGGGGTGCCCGTACCTGGGGATGTTGTTTTTGGGGTGCCCGTTCCTGGGGATGTTTTTGGGGTGCCTGTTCCTGGGGATGTTGTTTTTGGGGTGCCCAGGTTTTTGGGGTGTCCGTACCTGGAGATGTTTTTGGGGTGCCCGTACCTGGGGATGTTGCTCTTGGTGTCCCCCCCGGTTTTTGGGGTACCTGTACCTGGGGATGTTGTTTTTAGGGTCCCCCCCGTTTTTGGGGTGTCCCTACCTGGGGATGATGTTCTTGGGGTGCCCCCCCAGGTGTTTTTGGGGTGCTCCTACCTGGGGATGCTGTTTTTGGGGTGTCCCCCAGTTTCTGGGATACCCCTACCTGAGGATGTTGTTCTTGGGATGTCCCCCAGTTCTTGGGGTGCCCTTACCTGGGGATGTTGTTTTTGGTGTCCCCACTGTTTTTGGGGTGCCCATACCTGGGGATGTTGTTCTAGGGGTGCCCCCAGTTTTTGGGATGTCCCCCTGGTTTTTGGGGTGTCCCTACCTGGGGATGTTGTTTTTGGGGTGCCCGTACCTGGGGATGTTTTTGGGGTGTCCCTACCTGGCGATGTTGTTTTTGGGGTGCCCCCAGTTTTTGAGATCCCCCCCCTGTTTTTGGGGTGTCCCTACCTGGGGATGTTGTTTTTGGGGTGCCCCCAGTTTTTGAGATCCCCCCCCTGTTTTTGGGGTGTCCCTACCTGGGGATGTTGTTTTTGGGGTGTCCGTACCTGGGGATGTTGTTTTTGGGGTGTCCCCAGTTTTTGGGATGTCCCCCCTGTTTTTGGGGTGTCCCTACCTGGGGATGTTGTTCTTGGGGTCCTCGCTGTCGTTGGCCAGCCCCCCGAACAGGTAACATTTGTTGCCCACCAGGGAGAAGCTGTGGCCCAGCCGGGGGCAGGGGGGGGGCCCATTCTTGGGGGTCTTCGCCTTCAGCCGCTTCCACTCCCACCTGGAGGCCTGCAATTGGGGAGGGGGGAGCTGGGGACCCCAAAATTGGGGGGTCCCAGGGGTCCTGAAAGGGTCTCCAGGTGTTTGGGGAGGGGTCCCAGGGGGTCACCCATGGGTTGGGGGGGTCCCCAAGGGGTCACCCATGGGTTGGGGGAGTCCTGGGGGGTCCCGGGGGGGGTCTCCCATGGGTTGGGGGGGGGTCCCAGGAGTCACCCATGGGTTGGGGGGGGTCCAGGGGTCCTGAAAAGGTCCCCAGGTGTTTGGGAAGGGGTCCCAAGGGGTTGCCCATGGTTTGGGGGGGGTCCTGGGGGGTCCCCACGGGGTCACCCATTGTTTGGGGGGGTCCTGAGGTGTTTTGGGGGGGTCCCAGGTTTTTTGTGGGGGGTCCTGGGGGTTCCAAAGTATCTGTGAGGGCTCCTAAGGGGGTCCTGGGATGTTCTGGGGGCTTCCCAGGGGAGTTCTGGGGTGTTCAGAGGGGGTTCAGGCATTTCCTAAGTGTTCAGGAGGGGTCCCCAGGGGGTCCCAGGTGTTTCCCAGGGGTTCAGGTGAATTCCCAGGTGTTCAGGTGAATTCCCAGGTGTTCAGGGGGTCCCCAGGGGGATTCTGAGGTGCTCAGGGGGGGTCCCAGGGGGTTGCCCAGGTGTTATGGGGGGCTCCCAGGGTGGTCCCCAAGTGTTCAGGGGGTCCCCAGGGGATTCCCCAGGTGTTCAGGGGGGGTTCAGGGGGCTCTCAGTTGTTCAGGGGGATCCCCAGGGGTTCCCCAGGTGTTCAGGGGGATTCCCATCACGGTCCCCAAGTGTTCAGAGGGGGTCCCCCACAGGGTTGCCCAGGTGTTATGGGGGGCTCCCAGGGTGGTCCCCAAGTGTTCAGAGGGTCCCCAGGGGATTCCCCAGGTGTTCAGGAGGGGTTCAGGGGGCTCCCAGGTGTTCAGGGGGATCCCCAGGAGTTCCCCAGGTGTTCAGGGGGATTCCCAGGGATTCCCAGGGGTTCAGGTGTTCCCCAGGTGTTCAGGGAGGGCTCAGGTGCTCCCCAGGGGTCCTCCAGGTGTTCAGGGGTTTCCCAGGTGTCCAGGGAGTTCCCCAGGTGTTCAGAGGGGTTCCCCAGGTGTTCCCCAGGTGTCCAGGGGGTTCCCAGGGTTTCCCAAGGTGTTCAGAGAGGGTTCAGGTGGACTCTCAGGTGTTCCCCAGGCATTCAGGGGAATTCCCAGGTGTTCCCCAGATGTTCCCCAGGTGTTCAGGGGGATTCCTCAGGCGCTCAGGGGGGTTCAGAGGTGTTCAGAGGCGTTCCCCAGGTGTCCAGGGGTGTTCAGGTGTTCCCCAGATGTTCCCCAGGTGTTCAGGGGGATTCCTCAGGTGCTCAGGGGGGTTCAGGGGTGTTCAGGGGGATCCCCAGGGGTTCCCAGGGGTTCAGGTGTTCAGGTGTTCCCCAGGTGTCCAGGGGTGTTCAGGTGTTCCCCAGGTGCTCAGGGGTGTTCAGAGGTGTTCCCCAGGTGTTCAGGGTGTTCCCCAGGTGTTCAGGGGGGTCCCCAGGTGCTCAGGGAGGTTCAGGAGTGTTCAGAGGGGTTCCCCAGGTGTTCCCCAGGTGTTCCCCAGGTGGATTCAGGAGGGGTTCAGGGGGTCCCCAGGTGTTCAGGAGGGGTTTCAGGAGTGTTCAGAGGGGTTCCCCAGGTGCTCAGGGGGTCCCAGGGGTCCCCAGGACGCACCTGCAGCTCGTAGAGGTCGTTGCTGTACTTGCCGTACTCCACCATGCCCCCGAAGACGAGCAGCCGCGTCCCGTCGCACACGAAGCCGTAGGCGGCGCAGCCCGGGGGGATGTCCCCGCGCACGGCCGGGATGAACCACTGGTTGGTGGCTGGTGGGGACAGAATGGGGACAGGGACAATGTCAGAATGACACCCAAATCACAGGATGAACCACTGGTTGGTAGCTGGTGGGGACAAAAATGGGACAGGGACAATGTCAGAATGATCCCCCAAACCATGGGATGAACCAAGGGTTGGTGGTTGTTGGGGACAGGGACACTGTCAGAATGACCCCCCAAAACTGAACCACCGGTTGGTGGCTGTTGGGGACAGAATGGGGACAAGGGACAGCGTCAGAATGACCCCCCAAACCACAGGGATGAACCACTGGTTGGTGGCTGCTGGGGACAAAAACAGGGACAATGTCAGAATGACCCCCCAAACCACGGGATGAACCACTGGTTGGTGGCTGGTGGGGACAAACAGGGGACAGGGACATGGTGACAATGATTCCCCAAAATCCCGGGATGAACCACGGGTTGGTGGCTGCTGGGGACAGAATGGGGACAGGGACACAGGGGGAACACCAGGGACCCCCCCTGTGTTCCCCAGCCCCCACAGGAACCCCCAGGACCCCCCTGTGCCCCATAGGACGCCCATAGGACCCCTCTGTGCCCCCGTCCAGACCCCATAGGACCCCCTCAGGACCCCCCCGTGCCCCCCCAGGACCCTCCCAGTCCCCATAGGACCCCCCCCCCGTGCCCTCCTAGACCCCATAGGACCCCCCAGGACCCCATAGGACCCCCCCACAATGCCCCTCAGGACCCCCCTGTGCCCCCCCAGGACCCCTCTGTGCCCCTTAGGACCCCCTCAGGACCCCCCTGTGTCCCATAGGACCCCCTCAGGACCCCTCTGTGCCCCATAGCACCCTTTCAGGACCCTCCCAGCCCCCCCAGGACCCCCCCCCAGCCCCACCTGTGTTGTAGACGTGCAGCTCATCCACGATTCCCTCGTTGCCCCCCCCGAACACCACGATGAGCTCCTTGATGGCCACGGCCCGGTGGCCGTGCCGGGGCCGGGGCACGGGCCCAGCCCAGCCCACCACGCGCTTCCAGCGCGGCTGCAGCGAGGGGGGGCCCGGGGGGGCCCGGGGAGGGGAGCCCCCCCCGCCCAGGCCTGCCATGGGTGCCCCGCTGCCTGTCCTGGGGGGGGAAAAATGGTAAAAATCCAAATAATGACCCAAAATCCAACCCTGCTGCCTGTCCTGGGGGGGTCAGACATGGGAGAAATCATAAAAATCCAAATAATGACCCAAAATCCACAGACCCCCCCCCCAACCTAGGCCTGCCATGGGTGCCCCGCTGCCTGTCCTGGGGGGGGGAAAAATGGTAAAAATCCAAATAATGACCCCAAATCCTCCCCCACTGCCTGTCCTGGGGGGGAAAAAATCATAAAAATCCAAATAATGACCCAAAATCCCTCACTACTGTCTGTACCGGGAGGGTCAGACAGCGGGAAATCATAAAAATCCAAATAATGACCCCAAAATCCAACCCTGCTGCCTGTCCTGGGAGGGTCAGACAGCGGGAAATCATAAAAATGCAAATAATGACCCCAAAATCCCATCCCTACTGCCTGTCCTGGGGGGGTCAGACATGGGATAAATCATAAAAATCCAAATAATGACCCCAAAATCCCATCCCTATTGTCTGTACTGGAGGCGGTCAGACAAGAGAAAAATCATAAAAATCCAAAATATTACACTAAACCCCTCCCTCAGAAACAGTGACACCCCCCACTGTCTGTCCTGGGGGGACAGGGGGAGTCAGACAGGGGGGAAATCGTAAAAATCTAAATAATGACCCCAAAATCCAACCCTGCTGCCTGTCCTGGGAGGGTCAGGAATGGGGGAAATCGCAAAAATGCAAATAATGACCCCAAAATCCAATCCTACTGTCTGTCCTGGGGGGGGTCAGGAATGGAGGAAATCATAAAAGCCTAAATAATGACCCAAAATCCCACTCTGCTGCCTGTCCTGGGGGGAACAGGGGGGGTCAGGAATGAGGGAAACCCCAAAAATCAAAAATATTACCCCATAAACCTCCCCCACTGCATGTACTGGGGGGACAGAGGGGGTCAGGAATGGGGGATACCCCCAAAACTCCAAAATATTACACTAAACTCCTCCCCCACTGCCCGTCCTGGGAGGACAGGGGGAGTCAAACAGGGAAGAAATCATAAAAATCTAAATAATGACCCCAAAATCCAATCCTACTGTCTGTCCTGGGAGGGTCAGGAATGGGGGAAATCGTAAAAATGCAAATAATGACCCCAAAATCCAACCCTGCTGCCTGTCCTGGGGGTACAAGGGGGGTCAGGGGTGGGGGATACCCCAAAAATCCAAATAATGACCCCAAACCCACCATGTTCCCTGTACTGGGGGGGGTGTGTCAGACAGGGGGAAACGCCAAAAAACCCCAAAATGACCCCAAACCCCACCCCCACTCTATGTACTAGGTGAATACATATGGTCAGACATCGGGGATATGCCAAAAATATCCAAATAATGACCTCCAGCCCCACCTCCACTGCCTGTCCTGGGGGGTACATGGGGGGTCAGGAATGGGGGAAATCATAAAAATCCAAATAATGACCCCAAATCCAACTCTGCTGCCTGTCCTGGGGGGGACACGGGGGATCAGATGTGTGGGATGCCACAAAAAATCCAAAATATGACCCCAAAACCCCACCCCCACTGCCTGTCTTGGGGGGACGTGAGGGGGTCAGACATGGGGGAAACCCCAAAAATCCAAAATATGAACCCAAACTCCACCCTGCTTCCTGTCCTGGGGAGTAAGACATGGGGGATACCCCAAAAAATCCAAAATATGACCCAAAACCCCACCCCCATTGCCTGTACTGGGGGGGACATGGGGGATCAGGAATGGGGGAAATAATAAAAATCCAAAATATTACACTAAACCCCTCCCCTGCTGCCTGTACTGGTGGGACAGGGGGGATCAGATGTGGGAGATACTCCATATATCAAAAATATGACCCAAAAATCATCCCCCACTGCTCATCCTAGGGGGACAGAGGGGTCACACAAGGGGGAAATCCCAAAAATGTCCAAAATGACCCAAAATCCAACTCTCACAAACACTGACACACCCCCCCATTGCATGTACTGGGGGAACACGGGGCTTCAGATGTGTGGGATGCCACAAAAAATTCAAAATATGACCCCAAACTCCACCCCACTGCTTGTCCTGGGGGGGAAAGGGGGGGGTCAGGCGTGGGGGAAACCCCAAAAATGTCTAAAATGATCCCAAGCCCCACTCCCACTGCCCATCCTGGGGGGTCAGACATGGGGGATACCCAAAAAATCCAAAATATGACCCCAAACCCCACCCCCAGTGCCTGTCCTGAGGGGGACAGGGGAGTTCAGATGTGAGGGAAACCCCAAAAATCCAAAATATGGCCCAAAATCCTCCCCCACTGCCTGTACTGGAGAGTCAGACATGGGGGAAACTCAAAAAATTAAAAATATGACCCCAAACTCCACCCCCACTACCCATCCTGAGGGGTCAGACATGGGAGAAACCCCAAAAATTCCAAATAATGACCCCAAACCCACCCCATTCCCTGTCCTGAGTGGAATACAAGGAGTCAGACACGGGAGTCCCCAAATTCCAGGCTCACCTCTGACCCCCCCCACCCCAAAATCCCGCCCAGAATATTTAATTTAATATTTAATTAAATATTTAATTACACCCCGCCCCTCCCCCTCCAGTATCGCAATTACCCCAAAGAGTTAATTTTAATTAACTCCCCCCCCAGGAGGGGGAGGGACAATCGGGGAGGAGTCAGGCTGAGGGGGAGGGGGCGTTTATTCCTCCCCGTTCATTACTTTCTTCATTATGTCGCTTCTTAATTACCCCCCCTGCACTGCCCAATCTCCCCTCCCCCCCCCTCGCGAAATTTGCATCTCTTAAGATTGATTCCCCCTCCTCAAATTCCCCCTCAAGTTCATCTCCCCCTCCTCAAATTTCCCCTCAGGCCGTGCCCCCCCCCTTCAGGTGTCAAACCCCTCCCCCCACCCCAAATTGCCCCTCAGGTCATGTCCCCGCCCCCCACCTCCATAGCCCCCCACCCCAAATTCCCCCTCAGGCCAGGACCGCCCCCTCCCCCCAGGTTCATCTCCCCCCTCCCCAATTCCCCCTCAGGCCATGCCCTCTCTTCAGTGCCCAACGCCCCCTCAGGTTGATCTCCCCCCACCCCAAATTCCCCTCAGGCCGTGCCCCTCCCTCAAGTTCATCTCCCCCCTCCCCAATTCCCCCTCAGGCCTTGCCCCCCCTCTCAGGTTGATCTCCCCCCACCCCAAATTCCCCCTCAGGCCGTACCCCCTATTCAAGTTCATCTCCCCCCTCCCCAAATTCCCCCTCAGGCCGTGCCCCCCCCCCCCTCACTGCCCAACCCCCACCCCGGCCCTGCCCCTCCCCTCACGCGCCCTCCCCCCCCCCTCAGGCCCCTGCGCGCCGCCATCTTGTCTCTGCCCGGGCGGAAAATGGCGGCCGCCTCCTCCCCCCCACCGCCGCCCCCCCCGCTCACCGCGACCCCGCGGCCGCCTCCCCCTCCCGGCCCGCGGCCGCTCCCCGATTCCCGGCGGCGGCTCCGGGGGTCGCGCGGCTGCGGCGTGTCCCGGCGCGGGGCTGCGGCTGACGGAGGAGCGCGGCGGCGGCGGCCCCTCACGCCGCCCTGGGAGCCGCCATCTTGCGCCTGTGTCCGGCGGCCGCGGCGGGTGGGCGGGAAGCGACGGGAGTGGGCGGGGCCAGCGCGGACACGCCCCCTCCAGACCCGGGCGGCGCCATCTTGGCCCGGGACGGGGGGCGACATTGTGGGGAAGGAGGGACGGGAGGAGGCGGCGGCATTTTTGGCATGGGGACCGGGAGGAGTTTCGCCATCATCTCGGCGGATACCGGGCCGGGCCCGGTAGCGGCGGGGCCGGCAGGAGCGGTGGAGGGGCGCGGGGGGTGGAACTGTACGGAGCCCCCTGAAGGGGCGCGGCCATGGCGCCAAAGGAGGGGGGGTGTGGTCACGGGAGGGCGTGGCCACGCCCACTCCAGCCGCCTCTTAAAGGAGCCGCCCCCCCAGCCCGCCTTTTGCGCGGTTTTCCCTCCTTCTCGCCCTCCCCAAGCGCCGCCATCTCCCGGTACCGCCCCCTCCCAGCCTTCTCGCAGCACCATAACCGCTCCCCGACATTCCCGGCCTCGTCCCCCCGCACACACCGAATCCCCCGCGGCCTGGCTGCCGGTAGCGCGGCCCGTTTCCCGGCGGCGCAGCGCCGTACGGAGCGCTCAGCCCGCCATGGGCGCTGCCATATTGGGCACCCCGCCTCTCTTTGGGAACCGCCCCCTCCTCAAACCGCGCTCCCTGCTCCTCATCTACCCCGGGCCGTTCCCGCTCTTCCTGCCGCACCCCGGGGTTAACGGGACGCCTGAGCGGCTCTGAGGCATCATGGCCCCGCGGCACCGAGCGGCTCAAACGAGCCGGGGAGCCCCGGCGCTGCCATCGCCCCCCGCCCCCCCGTACTCTCAAGATGGCGGAGCGCGGGACCCGGATGCGGCGGCCCCTCCCAGCATGGCGCCCCGGGGGCGGTGGGGGGGAAAGGACCCGGATGTCGGCGCACGGCGCCGCCATGACACCCCGCACGTCCCCTCCAAAGATGGCGCCGCCCATCGGGCACAACAGATACGCCGTTTCGGCCCCCACGGGCCCCCTGCGCCCTCTACCCTCCCTGTCGACACTCCCCTTTTCATTCCGCCCTTACCGGGTGCGGCTCCGCTACCGCAGGGGCTCCAAGGCGGCGGAGCAGCCGGTGCCCGGGTGCGCGGGGGAGGGGTCACAAGATGGCGGCGCGCTGCTGTGGGAAGGGGGGGTCCAAGATGGCGCCGCCCGGTGCCCGGATCTTCCTCCTCCTCCTCCTCCTCTTCCTCCTCCTCGCCGCACGCACAAGATGGCGGCGCCTGCCCGGGACGGGAGCGGAGCTTTGGGTGCTCCCCGCACTCTTCGCTCAGGCCCCGCCGCCCCCTCCTCTCGTCCCCCCTCCGGAACAGCCCCGATGCGGCGCCCCAAGATGGCGCAGGTGGGAGCCCGCAGCACCGCGGCGGCCCAAGATGGCGGCGGCCGCGGGACCCGGATGCGCCGCTCTCCGCGCCGCTTCGCCGCCGCTCCGCACCTGCAGCCACCCGCCGCCTGCCGACCCCGGGCGCCGCTTGCCGCCGCCTCCGCCTCTCGCTCCGGGCCACCGCCGCCGCGCTGAAAGCCGAGAAAAGCTCTCCCGCCGCGCCGGCTACTGGCGCTTGGGAGCCGCCATTTTGGACGCGTCTCCTCCACCCGTCACAAAGATGGCGCCTGCCAGGCCCCGGATGGTGGCGCTTAACGGCTGCGGCGCTCACTGCGCGTGCGCTACCGCGCCGAGCACAACAGCGCATGCGCGGCTCCGCCTTTTTTGCGCATGCGCAGTTTCCGCCGTTCCACTAACGGATTTTTGTTCAAACACCCGAATTTGGCGCTTTTCGCCCCAGTTTTGCCCTTCCGGACCCCAAAATGTTCCCGGGTGGGTGGAGAGACGAGAGGAGAATGGGGGCATTCCTCGGCACGGGGTTCGGGAGGAAGGTCCCATGGTTCGGGAGATTTTGGGGAAAATTTCAGGAGTTTTGGGAGGTGTCCTGTCCTCCCCCTCACTGCTGGTTCAGGTGTGACAATAAACCCCCAGGTGTGACAATAAACCCTCAGGTGTGACAATAAACTGCCAGGTGTGACAAACACTTCCCCTGAGGGCTCCGAGAGGAGGATCCGGCGGTTTAGGAGTTTTTTTTGAGAGGGGGTTTGAGCCCAGCCAGAAATGAGTCTGGGGGGAGAAACCCGGCAACCTCAGGGGGGTCCAGGGCCTTTCTGGGGGAAATTTTGGAGGTCCCAGTCCATCCCAGTGCCACCCAGTCTCAGCCCAGCTGCATTCCAGTCCTTCCCAGTGTCATCCCAGTGCCATCCTAGCCCACTCCAGTGACTCTTCAATGGTCTCCCGTCTATCCCAGTCCATTCCAGTTCGTCCCAGTCTCTCCCAGTCTATTCAAGTCCATCCCAATGCCATCCCAATCCATCCCAGTTCCTCCCAGTCCTTCCAGTCTATCCAACTCCATCCCAGTTCGTCCCAGTCTCTCCCAGTCCCGCCGCCTCCATCGGCCCCGCCCCCAGGCCCCGCCCCTCGCAGTCGCCGCCATTTTTTTGTGTGGCGG
The DNA here is from genome assembly GCF_009819885.2 of Catharus ustulatus. Classification (NCBI taxonomy): domain Eukaryota; kingdom Metazoa; phylum Chordata; class Aves; order Passeriformes; family Turdidae; genus Catharus; species Catharus ustulatus. Next base: position 373,327 of record NC_046252.1, on the reverse strand, counting down.
AAGCTCCGCCCCCCGCGGTTACCGCGGCAACGGCGCCATCTTGAGTGTGGCGGGAGCACCCCGGAGGCGGGAAAAGGGGCGGGGCTTGAGCGATCTTCCCGCCCCGCGCTATGGATGACGTCATCGGGGTGATGACGTCGTAAGCGCGAAAAGCCTCGCGAGTGTGACGTCACAGCTGCCAGGATACTCACGGGGGCTGGGGGGGAGGGGAAAGGGTGGGGGGGACACCTGGGACCCTGTGGAGGGGGTCAGTGACGTCATCGAGGGGAAACCAGTGACATCATCGAAGTGAATCCAGTGACGTCATCCAGGGATTTGGTGGGGAGATCGCGGATCCACCCCCACCCCCCCAAATCCCCCTGGGGACCCCAAATCTTCCCTGTGGAGACCCAAAATCAGCACCCAGAGACCCCAAAACCCATCGGGGGGGGTCCCAAATCCACCTGGATGGATCCAAACTCACCTGGGGGGTCCCGAATCCACCTGGGGGTGTCCCAAATCTGCCTGGGGGCACCCCAAATCAGCACTCACAGGGGTTAAAATCCACCCAGGACCCCCAAAATCCACCCAGGGACCCCCAAAATTCACCCAGGGACCCCCAAAATGCACCCAGGGACCCCCAAATCTACCTGTAGGAACCCAAAATCATCACCCAAGGACCCAAAAACTCCTATGGGGGTTAGAAAACACACCTGGGCGGACACAAACCTGCCTGGGGAGAGCCCAAAATCAACACCTGCAAGGCCAAAAAGCACTTGGGAACCTCAAAATCCACCTGGGGACCCCAAATCCATCTCTGAGGGTCCCAAACTCACGTGGAAGGAACCCAAATCAACTTGGGGACCCTAAAATCAGTACCTGGGGACCCCAAATCCACCTGGGAAGGTCCAAATCCCACCTGGATGGATCCCAAACCCACCTGGGAACCCCAAAATCAGCACCTGGGAACACCAAATACACCTGGGAAGGTCCAAACTCCACCTGGATGAACCCAAACCTCACCTGGATGAACCCAAAATCCACCTGAAAAGATCCAAACCCCACCTGGGAAGGTCCAAACCCCATTTGGATGAACCCAAACCTACCTGGGAACACCAAATACACCTGGGAAGGTCCAAACTCCACCTGGATGAACCCAAACCCCACCTGGAAAGACCCAAAACCCATTTGGGAAGATCCAATCCCCACCTGGATGAACCCAAAATCCACCTGGGGACCCCAAAATCAGCACCTGGGAACCCCACATCTACCTGGGAAGGGCAAAACCCACCTGGATGGATCCCAAACCCACCTAGGGACCCCAAAATCAGCACCTGGGGACCCTAAATCCATCTCTGAGGGTCCCAAACTCACGTGGAAGGAACCCAAATCAACTTGGGGACCCTAAAATCAGTACCTGGGGACCCCAAATCCACCTGGGAAGGTCCAAATCCCACCTGGATGGATCCCAAACTCACCTGGGAACCCCAAAATCAGCACCCGGGAACACCAAATACACCTGGGAAGGTCCAAACTCCACCTGGATGAACCCAAACCTCACCTGGATGAACCCAAAATCCACCTGGGAACCCCAAATCCACCTGAAAAGATCCAAACCCCACCTGGGAAGGTCCAAAGCCCACCTGGATGAACCCAAACTCCACCTGAGAAGATCCAAACCCCACCTGGGGACCCCAAAATCAGCACCTGGGAACCCCAAATCTACCTGGGAAGGGCAAAACCCACCTGGATGGATCCCAAACCCACCTAGGGACCCCAGAATCAGCACCTGGGGACCCTAAATCCACCTGGAAAGATTCAAACCCCACCTGGGAAGGTCCAAACCCCACCTGGGGACCCCAAAATCAGCACCTGGGAACCCCAAATCCACCTGCGACGGTCCAAATTCCACCTGAAAAGATCCAAACCCCACCTGAGAAGGTCCAAACCCCACCTGGGAAGATCCAAACCCCACCTGGATGAACCCAAACCCCACCTGGGGAAAACTTTTCCACAATCCCGCAGGGATCCCCGAACTCATGGCGAGATCTGGGCGGGGGGGGTCGCAGCCCCACCCCCCCTCTGCCGGCCCGGGGGGGTCTGGGGGCTCCGGGGGGGCTCTGGGGGGGTCCGGGGGGGTTTGGGGGATCCGTGAGCGGAGCCAAAGAAGCGGCGGAGGCGGCTGAGGGTTACACAGATTTATAATCGCTGGATCACGCGCAGCAGCAGCAGCAGCAGCACAGACACAGACCCGGGGGGAATTTGGAGAGGGGGTTTTGGGGGATTTTGGGGGGGGGGGGTTTAAGTTGGGGGGAGGGGGGGTGCGGCGCCGTTTGGGACCCCCCACCCCCAAAAACAACCGACACCGAGGGGCTTTTCCGGAACTTTATAAGGCAAAAAACGTCTCGAGAGAATAAATAGGTTTGGGGGGCGGGGGGGGCCCCCCAAAATTCCCCCCCCCCATGGTGGTGTCCCCCTCCCCCACGGGACCCCTCCCCCACACGGGCCCCTCCCCCGCTTTGGGGTTTGCTCTCTCTGGCCGCCCCTCCCCCCCCGTTATTGCCGTGAGGAGCCGGGGGGGGGTCGGGGACCCCCGGGGGGGGCGATGGAAGAACGGGGGGGGCACAAAGGGGGGGTGACCCCCACCCCTCCCCCCCCCCCAAATCGGGTAAAGTGCAGGATGGGGACCCCTCCCCCACCCCGGGATGGAATTGGGGGGGCAGGACCAACCCCCCCCCCAAAGGGTTAAATGGATCGCCCCGTGCTCGCTCCTGATTGGCTCCGGACCAGATCCCGGCCCTGCCCAGCTCGACCGTGATTGGCTCCTGATCAGATCCCACCCTCAATTCTGATTGGCCCCGGACCAGATCCCGGCCCTGCCCAGCTCACTCCTGATTGGCTCCTCACCAGATCCCAGCCCTGCCTAGGTCGCTCCTGATTGGCTCCTGATCAGATCCCACCCTCAATTCTGATTGGCTCCACACTGGATCCCAGCTCCACCCGTGCTCGATTCTGATTGGTTCCTGACCAGATCCCACCCTCAATTGTGATTGGCTCCGGACCAGATCCCGGCCCTGCCCAGCTCGATCGTGATTGGCTCCTGATCAGATCCCACCCTCAATTCTGATTGGCTACAGACTGGATCCCAGCTCCACCCATGCTCAATTCTGATTGGTTCCTGACCAGATCCCACCCTCATTTCTGATTGGCTCTGGACCAGATCCTGGCCCTGCCCAGCTCACTCCTGATTGGTTCCTGACCAGATCCCGGCCCTGCCCAGCTCGATCGCGATTGGTTTCGTACCAGATCCAACACTCGCTCCTGATTGGCTCTGGACCAGATCCCACCCCTAACTCTGATTGGCTCCAGCCTGGATCCCAGCTATCCTTGTGCTCACTCCTGATTGGCTCTGGACCAGATCCCACTCTCTCTCCTGATTGGCTCCCACCACGCCCGCGACCTCTCCTGATTGGCCGCAACCGGATCTCCCCTAAGCATGGAGCAACCCCATTGGGCGGGGGCCGGACCCGCCCCTCCAATCCAAACCACTCCTGATTGGATCCCGGCCGGGCCCCGCCCCCGCCCGGAGTCGCTCCCGGGGCCGGATGCGGCCCCGCCCCCACAGGATCTCAGCCCTGATTGGACGGTGCCGGCCCCACCCGGTCCCTGATTGGTTCCTGACTCGGTCACGCCTCCATCCGGGGAGATCCGGAATCCGCCCCGCCCCCTCCAGATTGCGGCTCCTGATTGGCCGAACACCGGATCCCAGCTGAACACAAGGCTGCTCCCGATTGGCTCCAGGCCTGATCCCGCCCCTCCTGATTGGCTCCACACCAGATCCTGCTCCCAGCGAGCCGCCCCCATTGGCTGAAGGCTGGGCCCCGCCCCTCCTGATCGGCTCCAGACACCGGATCCCCCACAGACCGGAAGCTGCTGATTGGCTCAAAATCCGACCCCCAATAAAGTCACACCTGATTGGCTGAACACCACGCCCCTCCTCCTCAGTCGCTCCTGATTGGCCGCACACCAGATCCCACCCCTGCCCAACGCCGCTCCTGATTGGTTCAGCCACCGATCCCGGCTGACCCCACCTCTCCTCCTGATTGGCTCCACACCAGCCCCCGCCCCCTGACACCACGCCCCCTTCTCCTGATTGGCTCCACGCTGGATCTCTGCCCCCGATTGGCCGTGACCTCGGCCCCGCCCCCCTCCCTCAGCAGCGCCGCTCCCCATTGGCCGCCGGCCGGATCCCGGCCACGCCCCCTCCCCTCCCCCATAGTGCAAATGGTTCCCACGGGCGGAAAACGCGAACGGAACTGGAAGAACGAGAAAAGCGGCGCCGGGGGAGGGGGGAAGACGCGGCCCCGCCCCTCCCCCCCACCAAAACAACCCCCCCTAACCCCACCCAACCTCGGGGGGCGCCCTGGAGACCCCCCCCTCCTCAAAAAGTGCAAAGTGGGGGGGTCCGGGGTCCCTCGCTGTGCTTGTCGAGAATAAAAATCCGGGGGGGTGGGGGGAGCATGGAGGGGTAGGAAACCCGGGGGGGGACGGGCGCTCTGTTTAGGGGGGGAGGGGGTCCCCACTGCCTCGCCAAGGGGTCGGGGGGGTTCAGGGCGGGGAGGTGGAGGGGGGGGCCCATCCGTGTGTCCGTCCGTCCGTCCGTCCGTCCGTGCGTTCCCCCGCGGCCGCTCACAGTCAGCTGACCCGCTCGGGCACAGGCGTCCGCGTGTCCACCGGCTCCTCACGGGCCGGGGGCCGCGGCACGGCCACGCTGGGGGGGGGCGGGGGCGGCGGCGGCGCCGACGAGGACGACGAGGAGGAGGAGGAGGAGGAAGAGGAGGATGAGGAGGTGGAGGAAGAGGAGGCAGAGTCTTTGTGCTCGGGCTCCCCTCGGTGTTTGTAGGGCGGCGACGGCGGCAGCGGCGGCGGCGGGGGCTGAGTCTTAGGGGGCTCCTTGGTGCAACCGTCGGGGGCCGCGGGACCCCCCCTCTGCTCCGAGCACCCGCTCAAGTCCTGGGGGGGCGGCGGCGGCGGCGGCGGCGGCGGGGGGGGGGGGCTGGCGCTGTCCTTGGGGTCACTCTGGGGGGGTTCCGGCGGCGGTGGAGGAGGCGGGGGCGGCGCGGGGGGAGCCCCCCGACCTTTGGGGCTGCCCTCCTTGCTGCGCCGGCCGGGGCTTCGCGCGCTGCGGGGGCCGCGAGCGCCCGGCGGGGTCGGCGGCGGCCGCGGCGTCGTCGTCGTGGCGGTGGCGCTCGCCGCCATTGTCACCGGTTCCACCACCACCGTCTCCCTCGTCTTCCTCTTCTTGATGGGTAGCACGGTTTCCTGCACGGCCGGGGGAGTCGCCGCCTTCTTGTCGGGGCCGCCCGGCCCCCCCGGCCCCGTAGCCCCCGCCGGTTTGCGCCCACGTTTTTTGGGCACGGCCGGACTGTCCGGCTCGGCCCGGCGCTTGCGGCCCGGCCGCCGTGGGGCCGGAGGGGCGGCGGGGCCCGGCTGCCCGGGGACGAACGGCATCTTGACCAGCAGCTTCCCCGGGGGCTTCTCCAGCGCTCGTTTGGCCGCGGAGCCGCCCTCGGACACGGCCGTGGCCGCCTTGGGCCGGGAAGCGCCGCCGCCACCGCCGCTGCCCTTGGGCCTCCCCCGGCCGCGGCCGGTGCCGGGACCTTTGGGCGTTTTGGGCTTCTTGGGCGGGCGCTGCTCGCGGCGTGAGGGGCTACCCCGGCCGGTCACCGTGAAGTCGAAATCGTTGGGGTCCAGCGAGGTGTCCCCGACCTTCTCGAAGTAGGCGATCAGCTCCACCTTGGAGCGGAAGGCTTTTCCCTGCGGGCTGCGGACGGAGAGCGCACGGTCAGCCAGCGGTCAGCGCCGGCGCCCACACCCCCCCCAACCCTTCCAGCCTCACTTGATCAGGTAGACGTCGTACTTGCCGGCCGAGCGGCCGGACTTGCGCTGCTTGAGCTTGCGCGTCCAGCCCTCGGGCAGCGTGGGGTCGTCGTACATGGGCCCGCGGTCACGGATGATGGAGCGCCGCTGTTTCGGCGACGCCGAAGCTTCCGGCGCTGCCGGAGCCGCCCCGGCGCCCTCCGAGCTCTCGGCCTTGCCGGCCTCGGCGGGTTCGGCCGCGGGTTGCGCCGGCTCCGGCTCCTTGACGGATTTTTTGGGTTTCTTGGCCTTGGGCGGCCGCTGCAGGTTCTCCTCGGGTTTCTCCTCCCTGTGGGGACACGCGGTGGTCAGTGTGGGGTGGGGGAAGGGTCAGCGGGGGGGCACGGACAGGATGGACAGGGGGATGTGGAGCCGGAGGTGGCTGGGGGTGGGATGGCTCAGGGCTGGACACACGGACAGGGCTCAGGGGGGGCCTGGACAAAGCACTGGTCAGGGCTGGACAGACAGACAGGGCCTGGACACAGCATTGGTCAGTGCTGGACACACGGACAGGACTCTGCCACTCTCTGGACACAGCACTGGTCAGTGCTGGACACATGGACAGGGCCTGGACACAGCACTGCTCAGTGCTGGACACACGGACAGGGCCCTGCCACTCTCTGGACATGGTGCTGGTCAGCACTGGACACACAGACCCAATGGACACATGGACATGAACTCTCTGGACACACAGACCAGGCCCTGCAACTCTCCAGACACAGCAGTGGTCAGTGCCGGCTGCACAGACCCGATGGACTCACAGACACCACCTCAATGGACACACGGACATGATGGACGTATGGACACGATGGACACACGGACACGATGGACACACGGACACGGCCTCAATGGACACATGGACACGATGGACACACGGACACGATGGACACACGGACACGGCCTCACAGATCCCCAGGCACAGAATGGACACAGCATTGGACACACGGACACCAAGGGATGCACGGACACAGCCCTGGACACAGCACTGGTCAGTGCTGGACACATGGACACAGCCTCAATGGACACACAGACACAGCCCTGGACACAGCACTGGTCAGTGCTGGACACACGGACATGATGGACACACGGACAAGGCCTCAATGGACATACGGACAGGGCCTGGACACAGCAGTGGTCAGTGCTGGACACACGGACAGGGCCTGGACACAACACTGGTCAGCGCTGGACACATGGACAGGGCCCTGAGGCTCTCTGGGGACAGCACTGGTCAGTGCTGGACACACGGACACGATGGACACACGGACACAGCCTCAGTGGACAGACGGACAGGGCCCTGCATCCCTCTGGACACAGCAGTGGTCAGTGCTGGAAACACGGACACAGCCCTGGACACAGCAGTGGTCAGTGCCGGACACACGGACAGGGCCTGGACACAGCACTGGCCAGTGCTGGACACACAGACACAGCCCTGGACACAGCACTGGTCAGCGCCGGACACACAAACCCCGATGGACAAACGGACACCGCCGGACACACGGAACGGCGCCGAACTGGGCAAAGCCTGGGCTGGGCCTGGCCAGAGGCAGGACAAGGAGGAAGAGGAGGAGGAGGAGGAGGAGGAGGAAGGAGGGGCAGCGGCCCGGCGGGAATTACGGCCGTGGCCACAATCACATCGCGGTGCTGGGGACGGGGACACGGAGGGGACACGGAGGGGACGGGGACATGGAGGGGACACAGCTACGGCCAGGCCGGACGTCCCCAAATGGCACCCGAGTGTCCGGCAGCGCCACGTCCACCCCGCGGAGTGACCGGCGCTAAAACCACACCGGGGGTCATGGTCAGCGTGAGGTGACACCGGGGCTGTCACCGGACCCCCATGCCGGTGTCACCAGGGATGGGACCCCCGGGGTAGGAGAGAATTTGGGGCGAGGGGACCCCTGTGTCAGTGTCACTGGGGAGGGGACCCCCTGAGAGGGGACAGAATTTGGGGTGGGGGGACCCCTGTCCTCAGTGTCACCGCTGTCACCAGGGATGGGACCCCCCAGAGGGGATGGAATTTGGGGTGGGGGGACCCCCGTGTCGGTGTCACCGGGGATGGGACACCCAGGAGGAGATGGAATTTGGGGCGGGGGGACCCCCGTGTCGGTGTCACCGCTGTCACCAGGGACAGGATCCCCTGAGGGGGTGGAATTTGGGGTGGGGGACCCCTGTCCTCGGTGTCACCAGGGATGGGACAGAATTTGGGTGGGGAGATCCCCGTGTCGGTGTCACCGCTGTCACCAGCGCGGGGGTCCCGTCCTGGCGAGGAAACACACGCAGGTGAGGCTGGGGGAAGGGAGGGACCCCCGCCATGGGGTCAGTTATGGGGTGGGGAGGGGGATGCAGCCCCCCAGGACCACCCCAGCCCGTCCCCACTCCCGGGATTTATTCCTGGTGTTCCCCCAGCCCCATTTCGGGGCTAAAAATCGCAAAAAAAAAAGGGCGGCAAAAAAAATTTGGGATGGGGTGTGGGAAAGTCGGGATGAGGGGGGTTGGGGACAGGGGGTGACCCCCAGGGACCTCCCCATCCCCACCCCCCTCCATGTTCTGGGGGTCTCAGGGGGTCTGGGGTGACCCTGAGGGTCTCTTGGTGGCCATGGGGGGAGTCCCTGGGGGTCTCAGGGGGTCTGGGGTGACCCTGAGGGGTCTCTTAGTGACCCTGGGGTGACCCTGGGGGTCTCTTAGTGCCCCTGGGGGGGGTCCCTGGGGGTCCCAGAGAGGTCTGAGGTGGCCCTGGGGGTCTCTTAGTGCCCCTGGGGGGGGGTCCCTGGGGGTCCCAGAGAGGTCTGAGGTGGCCCTAGGGGTCCCTTGGTGGCCCTGGGGGTCCCTTGGTGGCCTTGGGGGTCCCTTGGTGGCCTTGGGGGGATCCCTTGGTTGCCGTGGGGGTCCCTTGGTGGCCCTGGGGGGGTCCCTGGGGGTCTCAGGGGTGTCTGAGGTGGCCCTGGGGAGGTCTGGGGTGACCCTGGGGGTCCCAGGGGGTTCTGGGGTGACCCTGAGGGTCTCTTGGTGGCCCTGGAGGGGTCCCTTGGTGGCCCTGGGGGTCTCAGGGATGTCTGAGGTGACCCTGGGGGGGTCCTGAGGTGGCCCTGGGGGGTCTCCTGGTGGCCCTGGGGGGGGTCCCTGGAGGTCCCAGAGGGGTATGGGTTGGCCCTGGGGGTCCCTTGGTGGCCTTGGGGGGATCCCTTGGTTGCCTTGGGGGTCCCTTGGTAGCCCTGGGGGTCTCTTGGTGGCCCTCGGGGGGGTCCCTGGGGATTTTGAGGTAAATCAGGGAGTTTGGGGCGTGCAGCAATTTGGGGAAATTTGGGGGATTTTGGGGTAAATCAGAGCATTTGGGGGCACAGCAATTTGGGGAAATTTGGGGCATTTTGGGGTAAATCGAGGAGTTTGGGGCGTGCAGCGTGAGCAGCAATTTGGGGAAATTTTGGGAATTCGGGGGCACCACGTGAGCAAAGCGATTTGGGGAAATTTGGGGGATTTTGGGGTAAATCAGGGAGTTTGGGGGCACAGCAATTTGGGGAAATTTGGGGAATTTTGGGGTAAATTGAGGAGTTTGGGGCGTGCAGCGTGAGCAGCGATTTGGGCAAATTTGGGGGATTTTGGGGCAATTTTGGGAATTGGGGGCACCACGTGAGCGCAGCTATTTGGGGAAATTTGGGGGATTTTGGGGTAAATTGGGGAGTTTGGGGCATGCAGCGTGAGCAGCAACTTGGGGAAATTTGGGGAATTCAGGGGCACCACGTGAGTGCAGCAATTTGGGGAAATTTGGGGCATTTTGGTGTAAATTGAGGAGTTTGGGGCGTGCAGCGTGAGCAGCAATTTGGGGCAATTTTGGGAATTCAGGGGCACCACGTGAGCAGCGATTTGGGGAAATTTTGGGAATTTTGGGGTAAATCGAGAAGTTTGGGGGCACAGCAATTTGGGGAAATTTTGGGAATTTTGGGGTAAATTGAGGAGTTTGGGGCACTGCACGAGCGCAGTAATTTGGGGAAATTTGGGGGATTTTGGTGTAAATCGAGAAGTTTGGGGCATGCAGCGTGAGCAACAATTTGGGGAAATTTGGGGCATTTTGGGGCAATTTTGGGAATTCGGGGGCACCACGTGAGCGCAGCGATTTGGGGAAATTTGGGGGATTTTGGGGTAAATCAGGGGATTTGGGGGCACAGCGATTTGGGGAAATTTGGGGCATTTTGAGGTAAATCGGGGAGTTTGGGGGTGCAGCAATTTGGGGAATTTGAGGGCACCACGTGAGCGCAGAGATTTGGGGAAATTTGGGGAATTTTGGGCAAATTGAGGAGTTTGGGGTGTGCAGCATGAGCAGCGTTTTGAGGCAATTTTGAGGATTTTGGGGTGGTGCACGAGAACAAAATTTTGGGACAATTCAGAGAAATTTTGGGTAAATTGGAGGGATTTGGGACGGGGCACGAGCAGCAGTTTGGGGCAATTTTGGTTATTTTGGGGCGCAGCATCTTGGGGCAGTTTGGGATATTTTGGGGCTCCACGTGCACGCAGGAATCGGTGGCAGTTTGGGGGTGCAGAATTTTGGGGAAATTCGGGGGATTTTGGGGTAACCCGGGTTGCTTTGGGGCACCACGTGAGCGCGGCAGTTTGAGGGAAATTTGGGGATTTCGGGGAGCGTAAAATTTTGGGGTGACTCGGGGGATTTTGGGGTGACTCGGGGGGATTTTGGGGTGACTCCGGGGGGGATTTTGGGGTGACTCAAGAAGATTTTGGGGTGATTTCGGGAGGTTTTGGGGTGATTTCGGGATGTTCTGGGATGACTTTCGAAGCGGTTTGGGGTGACTTCGGGGAGGGGGTCGGGCTAACTCGCGGTGTTTTGGGGGGCTCGGGGTAACCCTGAGGATCGGGGGTGCCCCGGCGGGTTTGGGGGTACCCCGGGGGTGCCTCGGGGATGATTTTTGGGGGGATTCGGGGCGGTTTTGGGGGCGATTCCCCGCGCTCGGCGCGCGCGGGACGGGCGGGGGGGTGTGTCCCCTCCTGGGGGGCGGGGGTCCCCTCACGCCGGCTCCCTCCAGCAAACCTGGGGAGGGGTCTCCATCTCCCACCCCTCACCGGGATGGGAACGGGATGTGTGAGGGAAGGGGGGGTCCCCCAAATTTCGGGGCGGGGTGGTGGGGGGGCCGCATTTGTGGGGAAGGGGATGGCGGGGTCCCCCCAGCCCCGGGGAGGGGGCGGCGCGGAGGGGTCGCGGGGGTCCCGAGGAAGGGTCGGGGGGTCCCAGCGAGGGGTCCCCGAGCCCGGGGAGCCCCTCCCGCCCTCCGGGGGGGCCGCGGCCGCTCGTGACGCACTCGCGGCGCTCGCAGCCCCCCCCCAGCCCTCACACACCCCCCCCCCCGCCCGCCATTCCCGGTTCCCGCCCGGCCCGTGAGGGGAAGGAAAGGGGGGGGGGGGGGGCGTGAGGGAGAGAAGGAGGAGGGGGGGGGGTCTCTCGCGCGCGCGCGCGCGCGGGGCGACGCCCCCCCCCCCCCCACCAGCTCTCCTCACAGCCTTCCCCAACACCCGCCGCGGCCCCCCCCGGCCCCGCCGCCCCCTCCTCACTCACAGCCGCCCCTCGTCGCCGCTCGGCGCCGCCGCCGCCATTTTCTTCGCAGCGAAGAACCCGCGGGGGGGGGGGGAAGCTGAGGGGGGGGGGCCGAGGGGGGGGGGGCGGGAGGGGGGGGGCGGCCCGGACCGAGCGGCGACGGGAACCCGGAGCGGCGCTGGCCCCGCCCCTCCGCCCCGCGCTGATTGGCCGGGCGTCCCGTCGCTCAAGGCGTCGGCGTGCGGTGATTGGGCAACGGGGCCGCCCTCCGGGGGCGGGGCCAGCGCGCTCGCGCCGGGCCGTTGGAATTGGCGGGAAGCGCTGTCAGTTACGGGGGGCGGGGCCGGCGGAGCGCGCGCGCCCGCTGATTGGGCCCCGCGCCGGGACGCGGAGCGCTGATTGGATGTGGGGGATGTCGGTCAATTGCCGGCGGAGGGGGCGTGGCCTGAGCCCCCCCGCGCTGCGAAGGGTTTGAAATCCAACGGCCGTAACGGTCCGTGAGGCCACGCCCCCTCCTCCAGGCCACGCCCCGGGCACGCCCTGGCCACGCCCCACCCGCCCCGGGTCCCGCTGCCCCGGTACGGGGACAACGGGGATCAGTACGGGGACAACGGGGACCAGTATAGAGACAGCGGGGACCAGTATAGAGACAGCGGGGACCAGTATAGGGACAGCGGGGACCAGTATAGGGACCAGTACGGGGACAACGGGGACCAGTATAGGGACCAGTACGGGGACAGCGAGGACCAGTATAGAGACAGCGGGGACCAGTACAGAGACAGCGGGGACCAGTACGGGGGCAGCAGGACCAGTACGGGGACAACAGGGACCAGTATAGAGACAGTCGCGACCGGTATAGAAACAGCGGGGACCAGTACGAGGACAGTCAGGACCAGTACGGGGACAGCGGGGACCAGTACGGGGACAGCAGGCACCAGTGTGGGGCAACGGGAACCGGTACGGGGACCAGTACGGGGCAACTGGGACCAGTACGGGGACAGCGGGGACCAGTATGGGGCAACTGGAACCAGTACGGGGACAGCAGGACCAGTACAGAGACAACGGGGACCAGTATAGGGACCGTCGGGACCAGTACGGGGCAACTGGAACCAGTACGGGGACAGCGGGGACCAGTACGGGGGCAGCAGGACCAGTATAGGGACCAGTATAGGGACACTCGGGACCAGTATGGAGACAGTCGGGATCAGTACGGAGGCAGCGGGGACCAGTACGGGGACAACAGGACCAGTATAAAGACAGCGGGGACCAGTGCGGGACCAGTATGGGGACAACAGGAACCAGTACGAGACCAGTGTGAGCCCCACGCACACCAGTATGAGGACAACACGGACCAGTATGAGCACTGTGGCCACCAGTAAAGGACCAGTACGGCCACCAGTACGGCCCCCAGTCCGACCAGTACGGTCCCCAGTCCAACCAGTACGGCCCCTAGTCCGACCAGTACGGCCCCCCAGTCCGACCAGTCCGACCAGCACGTCCCTGGGGGGGTGGGGGAGGGGCCGGGTGCCCCCCCGACCCGGGGGGATGAGCGGGGATGGAGCGCTAATCCCCCCTCCCCCATCCCCCCCAACCCCCCCCCCAAACCTCCCGGACCCCCCCCCTCCCCCCCAGGGACACCCCCAACCCCCCCAATCCTTCCAGGACCCCCCCCCACATGGGGACACCCCCAAATCCCCCCCCGAACCCCCCAATTCCCCCCCTCCCTCTCCCCCCCTCTTTTTTTCCACCCCCCCCTCCCCTTTTCGGGGGATCCCGCCCCGCCCCCCCCATCGGATCGGGGTCATCTCCGGGGGGATTGTCCCTAATCCCGGCCACCCGTGACCCCCCCCGAGATTAGGGGGACACCTGGGGGGGTCCCCAGAGGGACCCTGGGACATGTAGTCCCCCAGAGGGGGGCAGGGACCCCCCAAATGTCACCCGGGACCCTCCCCCCGATGTCCCCCGAGCCCTGCGGGACCTCAAAATCCAGGGGAGGGAATTGGGGGGGGGCTCCAGAGGGGTTTGGGGGGCTCAGGAGAGACTTGGGGGCACAGGGGGAGGGTCTGGGGTGTTTGGTGGGGGCTCGGGAGAGGTTTTGGGGTCCAGTTTGGGGTCCCAAGGAGCTTTTGGGGTCCAGTTTGGAATCCCAGGGAGATTTTGGGGTCCAATTCCAGGTCCCAGGGAGCTTTTGGGATCCAATTTGGGGTCCCAAGGAAGTTTTGGGGTCCAGTCTGGGGTCCCAGGGAAGTTTTGGGGTCCAATTTGGGATCCCAGGGAGGTCTCAGGGTCCACTTTGTTATCTCAAGAAGCTTTTGGGGTCCAGTTTGGGGTTCCAAGGAAGTTTTGGGGCCCAATTTGGGGTCCAGTTTGGGATCCCAGGAAGATCTCAGGGTCCAGTTTGGGGTCCCAGGGAAGTTTTGGGGTCCAATTTGGGATCCCAAGAAGTTTTGGGGTCCAGTTTGGGATCCCAGGGAGTTTTCGAGGCCAAATTTGTGATCCCAGCGACCTCTCAGGCTCCAATTTCCAACCTCAGCACCCCCAAAACCCCCAACCCCTCCCATCCCCTGAGGGTATTTCAGGACCACCACCCCCCCCGCCCCCTCCCCATCGCACCAGCACCCAATTAAGCCCTTTCAGGATGAGGGGGGGTCCCTGATACCCCCTGATCCCCCACCCCAACCCCACTAATCAGGGCTTGGGGGTGATTAAGACCCCCCGAAAGCCGCTTGCCCGGTGCCTAAGCCCAGCTTGGCCAGCGCCGGCCACCGGATGAGCCGAGCTCAGCCGCGCTTTGCCTCCTAAACCCCGATTATTAATGGGGGGGGGGTCGCTCCCATCCGCCCCCCTCCCTATAAAAGATCCACCCCGTCACCCCCCACCCCGTGCCGCCGTCCCCCCGCCGCCACCACCATGCAGAAATCTCGGGAGATGCGGGACGAGCTCCCAGACGATTTCTACATCCCCATGACCCTGGAGACCACCAACCTGACGGCGCTGAGCCCCTTCCTGGTGCCCCAAACCCACCTGGGCAGCCCCGGGATTTTCAGGGCCATGGCGGCCTTCATGTTCCTGCTGATCGTGCTGGGGGTCCCAATCAACGCGCTGACCGTGGTGTGCACGGCCAAGTACAAGAAGCTGCGCTCGCACCTCAACTACATCCTGGTCAACCTGGCCGTGGCCAACCTGCTGGTGGTGTGCGTGGGCTCCACCACGGCCTTCTACAGCTTCTCCCAGATGTATTTCGCCCTGGGGCCGCTGGCCTGCAAGATCGAGGGGTTTGCCGCCACGCTGGGCGGTGAGGGAAGGGCTGGGGAAAAGGGTGGGGGGGTTTGGGGGGTGGGATGGGGGGTAGGGGGTTATTGTGGGGTGGGGGTGTTGGGTCTGGGGTCATTGTGGGTTGGGGGTGCTGGGTTTGGGGTCATTGTGGGAGGGGTGTTGGGTCTGGGGGCTTTGGGGGGATGGGATGTGGAGTAGGAGGTCACTGTGGGCTGGGGGTGTTGGAGGGGTGGGATGAGGGGTAGGGGGTCATTGTGGGGTGGGGGTGTTGGGTCTGGGGGTGTTGGATCTGGGAGTGCTGGGTTTGGGGTGTTGGGGGTGTGGGATGTGGGGTAGGGGGTCATTGAGTCTGGGGATGTTGGGTCTGGGGGTGTTGGGTCTGAAAGTGTTGGAGGGGTGGGATGTGGGGTAGGCGGTCATTGCGGGATGGGGGTGTTGGGTCTAGGGGTGTTGGGTCTGGGGGTACTGGGTCTGGGGGCGTTAGGGGTGTGGGATGTGGGGTATGAGGTCGTTCTGGGCTGGGAGTGCTTGGTCTGGGGGCTTTGGGGGGGTGGATGTGGGCTAGGAGGTCACTGTGGGCTGGGGGTGCTGGGTCTGGGGGTGTTGGGGGGATGGGATGTGGGGTAGGGGGTTATTGTGGGCTGGGGGTGTTGGGCCTGGGGGTGTTGGAGGGATGGGATGTGGGGTAGGAGGTCATTGTGGGCAGGGGATGTTGGGTCTGGGGGCGTTGGGTCTGGGGGTGTTGAGGGTTTGGGATGTGGGGTAGGTGATCATCGAGTCTGGGGGTGTTGGGTCTGGGGGTGTTGAGGGGGTGGGATGTGGGGTAGGAGGTCATTGTGGGGTGGGGGTGTTGGGTCTGGGGGTGTTGAGTCTGGGGACTTTGGGTCTGGGGGAGTTGGGTTGGGGAATGTTGGGTCTGGGGGTGTCAGGTCTGAGGGATGTGGGGTGGAAGTTCACCATGGCCTGGGGACATTGAGTCTGGGGGCTTTGGGTCTCGGGACATTGGGTCTGGGGTCGTTGGGTCGGGGAATGTCGGGAGTGTGTGACATTGGGGGTGTGGGACATTGGGCTTGGGGACAATGGGCTTGGGGACATTGGGTCTGGGGGTGCTGGCCCTGGGGGTGTTGGGGGTGGGATGTGGGGTAGGAGGTCACTGTGGGCTGGGGACATTGGGCTTGGGGACATCGGCCATGGGGACTTGGAGCAGGAGGTCACCATGGCTTTGGGGGTGCTGGCCATGGGGTCAGTTGGCCGAGGAGCGCTGGGTGTGGGGACATTGGGCACGTGGGACTTGACAAGTGTGGGACAGCGAGGAGAGGGACATGGGGACATGGGGACAGGGGGACAGGGGGACAATGGGGATGTGTGGCACTGGGCAGTGTCCCTGTGGTGGCCATGGTGACAGCGGTGTCACCAGTGTCCCCTGTCCCCAGGCATGGTGTCCCTGTGGTCCCTGGCCGTGGTGGCCATGGTGTCCCTGTGGTGACAGGGGTGTCACCAGTGTCCCCTGTCCCTAGGGATGGTGTCCCTGTGGTCCCTGGCCATGGTGACAGGGGTGTCACCAGTGTCCCCTGTCCCCAGGCATGGTGTCCCTGTGGTGACAGGGGTGTCACCAGTGTCCCCTGTCCCCAGGCATGGTGTCCCTGTGGTCCCTGGCCGTGGTGACAGGGGTGTCACCGGTGTCCCCTGTCCCCAGGCATGGTGTCCCTGTGGTGGCCGTGGTGACAGCGGTGTCATTGGTGTCCCCTGTCCCCAGGCATGGTGTCCCTGTGGTGACAGGGGTGTCACCGGTGTCCCCTGTCCCCAGGCATGGTGTCCCTGTGGTGACAGTGGTGTCACCGGTGTCCCCTGTCCCCAGGCATGGTGTCCCTGTGGTCCCTGGCCATGGTGACAGCGGTGTCACCGGTGTCCCCTGTCCCCAGGCATGGTGTCCCTGTGGTCCCTGGCCGTGGTGGCCATGGTGACAGCGGTGTCACCGGTGTCCCCTGTCCCCAGGCATGGTGTCCCTGTGGTCCCTGGCCGTGGTGGCCTTCGAGCGTTTCCTGGTGATCTGCAAGCCCCTGGGCAACTTCACGTTCCGGGGCAGCCACGCGGTGCTGGGCTGTGCCATCACCTGGATCTTCGGCCTCATCGCCTCCGTGCCCCCCCTCTTCGGCTGGAGCAGGTCCGGGGGGGCTGGGGGGGGCTGGGGGTCCCCACGGTGTGGGTTCTGATGGGAATTGGGGGTTTGGGGGGGGTTCCAGGAGGATCTGGGGGTCCCTGGGGGAGTCAGGTGGTCGCCACAGTTTGGGTTCCAAGGGGATTTGGGGGTTTGGGGGGGTCTCAGGGGAAATCTGGAGGTCGTGGGGGGGTCTGGGGGCCCCCAAGGTTTGGGTTCTGATGGGATTTGGGGGTTTGGAGGGATCCCAGGGGGAATCTGGGGGTCCTGGGGGAGTCTGGAGGTCTCCAAAGTTTGGGTTCTGATGGGAATTGGGGGTCTGGGGGGGTCCCAGGGTTTGGGTTCCAATGGGATTTGGGAGTCCTGGGGGGTCTGGGGGGTCTGGAGGTCCCCAAGGTTTGGGTTCTGATGGGATTTGGGGGTCCCTGGGTGGGTCTGGGGGTCTCCAAGTTTTGGGTTCTGATGGGAATTGGGGGTGTGGGGGGAATCCCAGGGAGAATCTGAGGGTCCCTGGGATGGCAGGGGGTCCCCAAGGTTTGGGTTCTGATGGGATTTGGGGGTCCTGGGGGGGTCTGGGGGTTCCCAAGATTTGGGTTCCAATGGGATTTGGGGGTCTGGGGGTCCTGGGGGAGTCAGGCGGACCCCAAGGTTTGAGTTCTGATGGGATTTGGGGATCCGGAGGTCCCAGGGGGAATCTGGGGTTCCCTGGGTGGGTCAGGGGGTCCCCAAGGTTTGGGTTCTGATGGGATTTGGGGGTCTGGGGGTCCCAGGAGGATCTGGGGGGTCTGGGGGAGTCAGGCGGTCCCCAAAGTTTGGGTTCCAAGGGGATTTGGGGGTCTGGGGGTCCCAGGGGAAATCTGGGCGTTCCTGGGGGACTCTGGGGGTCTCCAAGGTTTGGGTTCTGATGGGATTTGGGGGTCTGGGGGGGTCCCAGGGGAAATCTGGGGGTCCCTGGGGGAGTCAGGCGGTCCCCAAGGTTTGGGTTCTGATGGGATTTGGGGGTCTGGGGGGGTCCCAGGGTTTGGGTTCCAATGGGATTTGGGAGTCCTGGGGGGGTCTGGGGGGTCTGGGGGTCCCCAAGGTTTGGGTTCTGATGGGCTTGGGGGTCTGGGGGGGTCCCAGGGGGAGTCTGGGGGTCCCTGGGTGAGTCTGGGGGTCTCCAAGTTTTGGGTTCTGATGGGATTTGGGGCTCCTAGGGGGGTCTGGGGGTGTCCCAGGGGGAATCTGGGGGTCCCTGGGGGGGTCTGGGGGTCCCAGGGAGAATCTGGGGGTCCTTGGGGGAGTCAGGGGGTCCCCAAGGTTTGTGTTCCAATGGGGTTTGGGGGTCTGGGGGTCCCAGGGAGAATCTGGGGGTCCCTGGAGGGGTCTGGGGGTCCCCAGGGTTTGGGTTCCGATGGGATTTGGGGGTCTGGGGGTCCCAGGAGGATCTGGGGGTCCTTGGGTGGGTCTGGGGGTCTTCAAGTTTTGGATTCTGATGGGAATTGGGGGTGTGGGGGGGATCCCAGGGAGAATCTGAGGGTCCCTGGGATGGCAGGGGGTCCCCAAGGTTTGGGTTCTGATGGGATTTGGGGGTCCTGGGGGGGTCTGGGGGTTCCCAAGATTTGGGTTCCAATGGGATTTGGGGGTCTGGGGGTCCTGGGGGAGTCAGGCGGTCCCCAAGGTTTGGGTTCCGATGGGATTTGGGGGTTTGAGGAGGTCCCAGGAGGATCTGGGGGTCCCCAAAGTTTGGGGTCCAATGGGATTTGGGGGTCTGGGGGGGTCCCAGGGTTTGGGTTCCAATGGGATTTGGGAGTCCTGGGGGGGTCTGGGGGGTCTGGGGGTCCCCAAGGTTTGGGTTCTGATGGGCTTGGGGGTCTGGGGGGGTCCCAGGGGGAGTCTGGGGGTCCCTGGGTGAGTCTGGGGGTCTCCAAGTTTTGGGTTCTGATGGGATTTGGGGCTCCTAGGGGGGTCTGGGGGTGTCCCAGGGGGAATCTGGGGGTCCCTGGGGGGGTCTGGGGGTCCCAGGGAGAATCTGGGGGTCCTTGGGGGAGTCAGGGGGTCCCCAAGGTTTGTGTTCCAATGGGGTTTGGGGGTCTGGGGGTCCCAGGGAGAATCTGGGGGTCCCTGGAGGGGTCTGGGGGTCCCCAGGGTTTGGGTTCCGATGGGATTTGGGGGTCTGGGGGTCCCAGGAGGATCTGGGGGTCCTTGGGTGGGTCTAGGGGTCTTCAAGTTTTGGATTCTGATGGGAATTGGGGGTGTGGGGGGGATCCCAGGGAGAATCTGAGGGTCCCTGGGATGGCAGGGGGTCCCCAAGGTTTGGGTTCTGATGGGATTTGGGGGTCCTGGGGGGGTCTGGGGGTTCCCAAGATTTGGGTTCCAATGGGATTTGGGGGTCTGGGGGTCCTGGGGGAGTCAGGCGGTCCCCAAGGTTTGGGTTCCGATGGGATTTGGGGATCCGGAGGTCCCAGGGGGAATCTGGGGTTCCCTGGGTGGGTCAGGGGGTCCCCAAGGTTTGGGTTCCGATGGGATTTGGGGGTTTGAGGAGGTCCCAGGAGGATCTGGGGGTCCCCAAAGTTTGGGGTCCAATGGGATTTGGGGGTCTGGGGAGGTCTCGGGGGTCCTGGAGGGGTCTGGGGGTCCCAGGGGGAATCCCGGGGTGGGTTCGGGGGTCCCACCTTTGTGCGCGCCCCCTCCCCAGGTCCATCCCCGAGGGGCTGAGAAGCTCCTGAAGGGCTCGGGGGTCCCGGGAATTTTGGATTTTGGGGGATTTGTTGCACTCGGGGATTTCGGGGTCGGTTCGGGGATTTCGGGTCCGGTTCGGGGATTTCGGGGGCTCTTTGGGGGTCCCACTTTGTGCGCGCCCCCTCCCCAGGTCCATCCCCGAGGGGCTGAGGAGCTCCTGAAGGGCTCGGGGCTCCCGGGAATTTTGAAGGATTTATTGCACTCGGGAATTTCGGGGTCGGTTCGGGGATTTCGGGTCCGGTTCGGGGATTTCGGGGGCGCTTTGGGGGTCCCACATTTGTGCGCGCCCCCTCCCCAGGTCCATCCCCGAGGGGCTGAGGAGCTCCTGTAGGGCTCAGGGGTCCCGGGAATTTTGGATTTTGGGGGATTTGTTGCACTCGGGGATTTCGGGGCCGGTTCGAGGATTTCGGGGCCGGCTCGGGGGTCCCACTTTGTGCGCGCCCCCTCCCCAGGTGCATCCCCGAGGGACTGAGGAACTCCTGAAGGGCTCGGGGGTCCCGGGAATTTTGGATTTTGGGGGGTTTGTTACACTCGTGGATTTCGGGGTCGGTTCGAGGATTTCGGGGCCGGCTCGGGGGTCCCACTTTATGCGCGCCCCCTCCCCAGGTCCATCCCCAAGGGGCTGAGGAGCTCCAGGGGAGTTTGGGAGTCCCGGGAATTTTGGGGAGATTTATTGCACTCGGGAATTTCGGGGTCGGTTCGGGGATTTCGGGGCCGGCTCGGGGGTCCCGGGGCCGGCTCGGGGGTCCCACTTTGTGCGCGCCCCCTCCCCAGGTCCATCCCCGAGGGGCTGAGGCGCTCCTGGGGAGTTTGGGGGTCCCGGGAATTTTGGGGAGATTTATTGCACTCGTGGGTCCCGGGGTCGATTCGAGGATCTCGGGGGCGCCTTGGGGGTCTCGGGCCCGGCTCGGGGATCCCGGGGCCGGCTCGGGGGTCCCACTTTGTGCGCGCCCCCTCCCCAGGTACATCCCCGAGGGGCTGCAGTGCTCCTGCGGCCCGGACTGGTACACGACGGACAACAAATGGAACAACGAGTCCTACGTGATTTTCCTCTTCTGCTTCTGCTTCGGATTCCCCCTGAGCGTCATCGTCTTCTCCTACGGGCGGCTGCTGCTCACCCTGCGCGCGGTGAGGGGGTCTGGGGGGTCCCGAGGGGGTTTGGGGGGGTCTCGAGGGGGTTTTGGGGGGTCCTGGGGGCTCAGCGGAGCGCAGGGTCCCCACCATCCTCATCTCTACGGGCGGCTCTGCTCATCCTGCGGGCTGTGAGGGGATTTGGGGGGGTCCCGAGAGGGTTTGGGGGGTCCCGAGGGGATTTTGGGGGGTCCTGAGGGGATTTTGGTGGGTTCTTAGAGGATTTTGGGGGGTTTGAGGGGTCCTCAGAGGATTTTGGGGGGATTTTGGGGGGTCCTGGGGGCTCAGGGGAGCGCGCGGTCCCCGTCATCCTCATCTCCTACAGGCGGCTCTGCTCATCCTGCGGGCTGTGAGGGGATTTTGGAGGGTCCCGAGGGGGTTTGGGGGGTCCTGAGGGGATTTTGGGGGGTCCCGAGTGGAGTTCCGAGGGTTTAGGGGGGTCACGAGGGGTCCCGAGGGGATTTTGTGGGGTCTCGAGGAGAGTTTCGGGGATTTTAGGGGTCCCGAGGGGGTCCCGAGGGGATTTTGGGGGGTCCCGAGGGGATTTTGGGGGTCCCGCGGGGGTCCTGGGGGGCACACGGTGATTTGGGGGACGCGGCTTTATTGGGGTACTCGGTTTATTGGGGTACAGGGGAGGAGGGGTCCTGTGGGATGGGGGGTCCTTGTGGGGGAGGGGGGGTCAGTGCTCAGACCCCTTCCCCCTCTGTGTGAGACCCCCATGGGTCAGGGGTGTCGCTGAGTGCCCCAAAGTGACCCCATGAGTGACCCCCAGATCTGACCCCATAAGTGACCCCGTGAGTGACCCCATAAGTGACCCCATCACTGACCCTCTAACTGACCCTATAAGTGACCCCAAAAGTGACCCCATAAGTGACCCCCAGATCTGATCCCATAAGTGACCCCCAGGTCTGACCCCATAACTGACTCCATAACTGACCCCATAAGTGACCCTATACTGACCCCATAACTGACCCTATAACTGACCTCCATAACTGACCCCATATCTGACCCCATATCTGACCCCATAAGTAAGTGACCCCATAAGTGACCTCATAACTGCCCCCACACCTGTCCTCATATCTGACCCCATGTCCCCATATCTGACCCCATATCTGACCCCATATCTGACCCCATATCTGCCCGCATATCTGACCCCATATCTGACCCTATATCTGACCCCATATCTGACCCCGTGTCCCCATATCCGCCCCCCAGGTGGCTAAGCAGCAGGAGCAGTCGGCCACGACGCAGAAGGCGGAGCGTGAGGTGACCGAGATGGGGGGGGGGATGGTTTTGGGGTTCCTGGTGTGCTGGGGCCCTGCAGGGCAGCCCCATGGCTGACCCCATAGCTGACCCCAGAGCTGACCCCATAGCTGACCCTATAACTGACTCCATAACTGATCCTATATCTGACCCTATAACTGACCCAATAGCTGACCCTATAGCTGACCCCATGGCTGACTCCATAGCTGACCCCACAGCTGACCCCATATCCGACCCCATATCCGACCCCAGGTGACCAAGATGGGGGGGGATGGTTCTGGGGTTCCTGGTGTGCTGGGGCCCTGCAGGGCAGCCCCATGGCTGACCCCATAGCTGACCCCAGAGCTGACCCCACACCTGACCCCACACCTGACCCCGTATCTGACCCTATAGCCGACCCGATAGCTGACCCCACAGCTTACCCTATATCTGACCCCATAGCTGATCCCATAGCTGACCCCATAACTGACCTTATATCTGATCCCATAGCTGACCCCGTGGTTGACCCCACACCTGACCCCACATCTGACCCCATTCCTGACCCTACATCTGACCCCATTATCTGACCCCATAGCTGACCCCATACCTGACCCCACACTGACCCCACACCTGACCCCACACCTGACCCCATAGCTGACCCCATAACTGACCCTGTAACTGACCCCCAGGTGACCAAGATGGTGGTGGTGATGGTTCTGGGGTTCCTGGTGTGCTGGGGCCCTACAGGGCAGCCCCATGGCTGACCCTATACCTGACCCCACACCTGACCCCATAACTGACCCTGTAACTGACCCCCAGGTGACCAAGATGGTGGTGGTGATGGTGCTGGGGTTCCTGGTGTGCTGGGGCCCTACAGGGCAGCCCCACACCTGACCCCACATCTGACCCCACACCTGACCCCACACCTGACCCCACACCTGACCCCATAACTGACCCCACACCTGACCCCACACCTGACCCCATATCCGACCCCAGGTGACCAAGATGGTGGTGGTGATGGTTCTGGGGTTCCTGGTGTGCTGGGGCCCTACAGGGCAGCCCCACACCTGACCCCACACCTGACCCCACACCTGACCCCATAACTGACCCCACACCTGACCCCACACCTGACCCCATATCCGACCCCAGGTGACCAAGATGGTGGTGGTGATGGTGCTGGGGTTCCTGGTGTGCTGGGGCCCTACAGGGCAGCCCCATGGCTGACCCCACACCTGACCCCACACCTGATCCCATATCTAACCCCACTGCTGACCCCATAACTGACCCCCAGGTGACCAAGATGGTGGTGGTGATGGTGCTGGGGTTCCTGGTGTGCTGGCTGCCCTACACGTCCTTCGCGCTCTGGGTGGTGACGCACCGCGGCCACCCCTTCGACGTGGGGCTGGCCTCCATCCCCTCCGTCTTCTCCAAGGCCTCGACCGTCTACAACCCCATCATCTACGTCTTCATGAACAAACAGGTGGGGACAGGGGGGATGTGGGGACATGGGGACATGGGGACAGCAAAGGGACAGTGGGGACAGCAGGGACATGGGGGTGATGGGGGTGATGGGAATATGGGGGGTGATGGTGGCATCTACAACCCCATCATCTACGTCTTCATGAACAAGCAGGTGGGGACAGGGGAAACGATGGGGACATGGGGACATTGGGGACAGTGGGGACGGCAGGGACATGGGGGTGA
This sequence comes from Catharus ustulatus, assembly GCF_009819885.2. Classification (NCBI taxonomy): domain Eukaryota; kingdom Metazoa; phylum Chordata; class Aves; order Passeriformes; family Turdidae; genus Catharus; species Catharus ustulatus. The sequence continues at coordinate 349,658 of NC_046252.1, read as the reverse complement.
TGGGGACAATGGGGACAGTGGAGACACCAGGGACATGGGGGTGATGGTGACATCTACAACCCCGTCATCTACGTCTTCATGAACAAACAGGTGGGGACAACAAGGATGTGGGGACAATGGGGACATGGGGACAGTGGGGACAGTGGGGACAGCAGGGACAATGGGGACATGGGGGTGATGGGGACACTGGGGACATGGGGACATGGGGTGATGGTGGCATCTAAAACCCTGTCATCTCTGTCTTCATGAACAAACAGGTGGGGACAGAGGACAGGGGACATGGGGGTGATGGGGACATGGGGACAGTGGGGACAGTGGGGGTGATGGGGACATCAGGAACACTGGGGACATGGGGACACGGGGTGATGGTGGCATCTACAACCCCATCATCGACGTCTTCATGAACAAGCAGGTGGGGACAGGGGAGACGATGGGGACATGGGGACATTGGGGACATAGGGGGAATGGGGACAGCAGGGCGATGGGGACAATGGGGGTGATGGTGGCATCTACGTCTTCATGAACAAGCAGGTGGGGACCTGGGGACAGCAGGGACATGGGGGCGGTGGGGGTGATGGGGACAGTGGGGGCGATGGGGACAGCGGGATCAATGGGGACAATGGAGGTGGTGAGGGTGGTGGGGACTGTGGGGGACATGAGGACAATGGGGACAACGGGGACAATGGGGACAATGGGGACAAAGGGGGTGGTGGGGACAGTGGGGACCGTTGGGGTCTCTCCATGGGTCTGGGGGTGATCCTATGGGTCCCTTTATGGGTCTGGGATCTCTCTGTGGATCTGGGGGTCTTTCTATGGGTCCCTTTATGGGTCTGGGGTCCCTCCATGGGTCTGGGGTCTCTCTGTGAGTCTGGGGTCCCTCCGCGGGTCCGGGGTCGTTCCGTGGGTCCAGGGTCGCTCCGTTGGTCCCTCCATGGGTCTGGGGTCTCTCCGTGGGTCCGGGGATGTTCCTATGGATCCTTTTATGGGTCTGGGTCTCTCTACGGGTCTGGGGCTGTTCCTATGAGTTCCTTTATGGGTCTGGGGTCCTTCCATGGGTCTGGGGTCCCTCTGTGGGTCCCTCCGTGGGTCTGGGGTCTCTCCATGGGTCTAGGGGTGTTTCTATGGGTCCCTTTATGGGTCTGGGGTCTCTCCGCGGGTCCGGGGTCCCTCCGTGGATCTGGGATCCCTCCGTGAGTCTGGGGCTGTTCCTATGGGTCCCTCCATGAGTCTGGGGTCTCTCCGCGGGTCCGGGGTCCCTTTATGGGTCTGGGGTCCCTCCGTGGGTCTGGGGTCTCTCCGTGGGTCCGGGGGATGTTTCTATGGGTCCCTCCGTGGGTCCGGGGTCCCTTTATGGGTCTGGGGTCTCTCCGTGGGTCCCTCCGTGGGTCTGGGGTCTCTCGGCGGGTCCCGCGGTGACGCCCCCCGCCCGCAGTTCCGCTCCTGCATGCTCAAGCTCGTGTTCTGCGGCCGGAGCCCCTTCGGGGACGAGGACGACGTGTCCGGCTCGTCCCAGGCCACGCAGGTGTCCTCGGTGTCCTCCAGCCAGGTGTCCCCGGCGTAGGGCCCGGCCCCGCGGCGCTGCCCCACGGCGCGGCTGCCCCACAGCGCTGCCCCACATCGGGCTCTGCCCCACGGCGAGCCCGACCCTATATCAGTCTCGGCCCTAGATTGGGCTCGGCCCTATATCGGGCTCTGCCCCATATCAGGCTCGGCCCTATATCGGGCTCAGACTCACAGTTCTGCCCCATATCGGGCTCTGCCCTACAAATGACCTGACCCTAAATCAGTCTCGACCCTATATCAGGCTCTGCCCCATGGCGAGCCTGACCCTATATCGAGCTCTGCCCTATATCAGGCTCGGCCCTATATCGGGCTCGGCTTCACGGTTCTGCCCTATATCGGGCTCTGCCCCAAAGATGGTCTGACCCTAAATCAGTCTCGGCCCTATATTGGGCTCTGTCCCACGACTCTGCCCCACGGCGAGCCCGACCCTAAATCAGTCTCAGCCCTATATCAGGCTCAGCCTCACGGTTCTCAGCCCCACGGCAGCTCTGTCCCCCCCTCCCCCGCCCGCTCTGGGGCAGCCCCACGGCTCCGTTGTACATAAACCCCCCCCCGCATTAAACACTGGAGACGCAGCCGCTGCCTCTGCTTTGGGGGCCGCCCCACGAGTGCCCCCAGACCCACAGGTACCACCCCAAATACCCCACGAGTGCCCCCAGACCCACAGGTACCACCCCAAATACCCCACGAGTGCCCCACAAGTGTCCTCGCAATAACCCCACACCCCAAAGTGATCCCCAACCCCACAAGTGGCCCCGTGTTGTCCCCAAAACGCCCCCCAGGTGTCCCCCAGGTGTCCCCCAGGTGTCCCCCAGGTGTCCCCGCAGTGGGGCGCGCGGCCGAGTTCTGCCAGTAGTGAGCTTTTTTTCCAGGAAAAAGTTCAGAACTAGCGGAATTCCGGGCGCACGGCCCGGGGGGGACACGGGGGGGACACGAGGGGACACCCACGGGACACCCACGGGACACCCACGGGGACATCCCCATAGGGGACACACATGGGGACACACCATAGGGACACCCCCACAGGGGACACGAGGGGGGCACCCACGGGACACCCACGAGGACATCCCCATAGGGGACACACATGGGGACACACCATAGGGACACCCCATAGGGGACACACGGGGACATGAGGGTGACATGAGAGGGACACGAGAGGGACACGAGAGGGACACGAGGGGGACACGAGGGGACACCTACGGGGACACCCCATAGGGGACACCCCATAGGGGACACCCCATAGGGACACCCCATAGAGGACACCCACAGGGACACGAGGGGGACACGAGGGGACACCTACGGGGACACCCCATAGGGGACATCCACGGGGCATCCCATAGGGGACACGAGGGGGACACCCACGGGACACCCACGGGGACATCCCCATAGGGGACACACATGGGGACACACCATAGGGACACCAACGAGGGACACGAGGGGGTTCACGAGAGGGACACCCACGGGGACACCCCATAGGGACACCCCATAGGGGCACCCACGGGGACACGAGGGGAGACACGAGGGACACGAGAGGGACACGAGGGGATACCCATGGGGACACCCCATAGGGACACGAGGGGACACCCCACGGGGACACCCCATAGGCGACACCCCATAGGGACACCCACGGGGACACGAGGGGAGACAAGAGAGGGACACGAGAGGGACACGAGGGGACACCCACGGGGACACCCTATAGGGGACATCCACGGGGCATCCCATGGCGGACACCCCATAGGGACACCCACGGGGGAGACGAGGGGGACACGAGGGGACACCCACGGGACACCCTAAAGGGGACACCCCATAGGGGACAGGAGGGAACACCCACGGGGACACCCTATAGGGGACACGAGGGGGACACGAGAGGGACACGAGGAGACACCCACGGGGACACCCATGGGGACACGAGGAGGACACCCCATAGGGGACACCCCATAGGGACACCCACGGGGGACACGAGGGGGACACGAGGGGGACACGAGGGGACACCCCATGGGACACCCCCACAGGGGACACACACGAGACACACCAAAGGGGACACCCACGGGGACCCACGGCGACACGCAGTGACACACGCCACCCATAGCGGCTCTTGGTGGCCCCACAGCGACTCGTGGTGGCCCCAGAGCAGCCCCACAGCACCCACGGGTGGCCCTTGGTGGCCCCACGGCAGCCCCACAGTGGCCCCCAGCCCCCCTCGGTGACCCCCAGCACCCACCGGTGGCTCTTGGTGGCTCTTGGTGACCCCACGGCAGCTCCTGGTGGCCCCACACCCCCCCCCAGCCCCCCAGCACTCACCTGCCGCCCCCCGGGGTGGGGGGGAAGAAATGGGGGGGTGGGGAGCATCGCCCGCCCCCTTTGTCCCCAATTTTAGGGGGGGTCCGTCCGCCCCCCAACCCAATCCCGACCCCCCGGAACCCTCGGGACCCCCAGAACCCGCCCGGAGCTGCCCCAGAGACCCCTCCGGACTCCCCAAAGCCTCCCCAGGGACCCCGGAACCGCCCCAAAATTCCTCAGAACGGCCCCAAAACCCCTCAGAACCTCCCTCAGAGACCCCCGAGATCACCCAGACCCCCCCCAGGAGCTCCCCAGACCCCCCCAGAGACCCCCGGAGCCCCCCCCGAGCCCCCAAACCCCCTCACAACCCCCCAGAACCGCCCCAAAACCCCCCAGAACTGTCCTAAAGCCCCCCCAGACCCCCAGAAGCCCCCAGACCCTCCCAGAGCCCCCCAGACCCCCCAACATCCCCCAGAACCTCCCCAGACCCCCCCAAACCTCTCAGAACTGCCCCAAAACCGACCCCGAACCCCCCCAAAAAAAACCTCCCCGATCCCCCCCAGACCCCCCAAAACCGCCCCAGCTCCCCCCGGAGCCCCCCGGAGCCCCCCAAGCTTCTCTGTCCGCCGCTCCGCGCCCCCTTTTCCCCGGGGGGGGGATTAAAATTTCCGTGTCCCCCCTAATCGGACTCCCCCGGGGCGACCCGAAAATCCCGGGATTAGGGGGGGGGGCAGCTCCGGTCCCCATCGGGGGGGGGATTAAGGTCAAACCTGGGGGGTCTTTCTGGGGTGACCCCCCCAGGGAGCGCCCCCAACCCCCAGGACCCTCCAGGACCCCCCGTGGGTGCAGAATTGGGGGAGGGGGGACCCCCAGCACCCCAAATTCGCTCCCCCCGCTGGTTAATTCGCCCCCCACCCGCACTCCGGGTTAATTGCTAATTAGGGCTGCGGCTATTTTTGGGGGGCAGGGTGGGGGGGGGGCTCCCCCCGTGCCCCACTTGGCCCCGAGCCGGAGCCCCCCGTGATGTAACGCGGCCCCGTGACCCCGATCCGGCCATCGGGGGGGGGCAGGACCCCAAAAATGTGGGTCAGGAAGGGGCTGCGGGCTCCCGGTGTGGGGCAGGACCCCGAGATGGGGGGCAGGACCCCGAAATGTGGGGCGGGAGGGGGTCGGGACTCCCCGGTGGGGGGTGGGAGGGGTTCGGGACCCCGCGATGGGGAGGGAGGGGGGAACGGACCCTGATGTGGGGCAGGATCTCGATGGGGGGGCAGAACCCTGATGTGGGTCAGGACCCTGATGTGGGTCAGGACCCCCCCCAAAATGGGAGGGAGGGGTTCAGGACCCTGCTATGGGGAGGGAGGGGGGGAACGGACCCTGATGTGGGTCAGGACCCCCCCCAAAATGGGAGGGAGGGGCTCAGGACCCTGCTATGGGGAGGGAGGGGGGAACGGACCCCGATGTGGGGCAGGATCTCGATGAGGGGGCAGAACCCTGATGTGGGGCAGGACCTTGATGTGGGGTAGGACCCCCCGATTTGGGTCAGGACCCCCCCGATGTGGAGCAAGACCCCGATGTGGGGCAGGACCCCCCCAAAATGGGAGGGAGGGGCTCAGGACCCCACTATGGGGAGGGAGAGGGGCACGAGGCACGGACCCTGATGTGGGTCAGGACTCCTTAATTTGGGGCAGAACCCCCGATGTGGGTCAGGACCCCCCGATGTGGGTCAGGACCCTGATGTGGGTCAGGACCCCCCCCCCAAAATGGGGGAGAGGATCTCGGTACCTCGCAATGGGGCGGGAGAGGGGCACGGACCCTGATGTGGGACAGGAACCCCCCAATGTGGATCAGGATCTCGATGTGGGTCAGGATCCCCGATTTGGGTCAAGAGGGGGTCAGAACCCCCCTATGGGGTGGGAGGGAGGTCAGGACCCCGATGTGGGTCAGGAGCGGGGCTGGGACCCCTCAGTGTGGGTCAGAACCCCCTAGTGTGGGTCAGGAGGGGTCCGGGACACAGAATTTTGTGGGGCGGGGGGATCAGAACCCCCCGATGTGGGTCAGAGCGGGTCCAGGAGACTGATGTGGGGCGGGAGGGGGGTCGGGACCCCGATGTGGGGCAGGGTCCGGCTGTGTCACATCCCGGGGGGGCCAGCGCTGGTTCCTGGGGGGGCTCAGCCCCACTCTTGGGGGTCTCGGGTGGTCCCGAGGGGGTCCCAGTCGGGAACTGGGGGTGGGGAATTAGCGCTGGGGTTTGGGGGGTCCTGGGGGATTCTGGGGGTCCCGGGGGTTTTGGGGGTCCCAGGAGTTTTTTGGGGGGCCGATTTCAACCCCAGGGGTCCCGTTCGGATCTCGGGGGTCCCGGGGGCGAAATTTGAATCCCGGGGGGGCCCAAATCTGGACATCGGGGGGATGAAAACGACCCAGAAATCATCGATTAACACCGGGTTTGGGGGTCCCGGGGATTCTGGGGGTCCCGGGGATTCTGGGGGTCCTGGGGATTTTTGGGGGTCTCGGGGTTTTTGGGGGTCCCGAGGGTTTTTGGGGGGGCCGATTTCAACCCCGGGGGTCCCGTTCGGATCTCGGGGGTCCCGGGGGCGGAATTTGCATCCCGGGGGGGCCCAAATTTGATGATCGGGGGGATGAAAACGACCCAGAAATCATCGAGCTGCTCGTGATTAACGCCGGGTTTGGGGGTCCCGGGGGTTTTTGGGGGCGCCGATTTCAACCCCGGGGGTCCCGTTCGGATCTCGGGGGTCCCGAGGGGAGCAATGAGGACCCCGGGGGAGGGGGAGAAGGGGGGCACAGGCCAGGAAACAGCGGGGGATTAGCGCTGGCGTCAATCCCATCAGCTCACCCCGGCTGCTCAGGTGAGCTCGGGGCGTCCCCCCCGGATCCGCGCGGCCCCAATTAAGGGCTCAGGGACGGGATTTTGGGGGGGGGTCCGGGCTAATCCGGGGGCGGGGGGGGGTTATAAGAGCAGGGGGGCGCGGGTGGCCGCGGCAGTGGCGCTGGTGACACTTGGGGACAATGGAGACGGGCGTTTGGGACGGGGCGGTTTTCGCCGCGCGCCGGCGTCACGACGACGACGACACCACGCGCGACAGCGTCTTCACCTACACCAACAGCAACAACACGCGCGGTGAGCGGCGGGGACACGCGGGGACACGCGGGGACACCGAGGGGACACCACGGGGACACCGTGGGAGGGGGCTGGGGGAGGTTTTGGGGGGTTTTGGGGGAGTTTTGGGGTCGGCGGTTGAGGTGCGCCAATGGTGGAGATGCGCGCGGTGAAGGGGTTGGGGACATCAGGGGACATCAGGGGACACGGATGGACATCAGGGGACATCAGGGGACACTGGGGGACATGAAGGGACACTGGGGGAGGGGGTTTGGGGGATTTTTGAGGAGTTTTGAGGAGTTTTGGGGTCAATAATCGAGATTTGCCAGCGGTAGCCATGTGTGTGATGAAGATATTGGGGACATCAGGGGACACAGAGAGGCGGGAAGGGACATGGATGGACATCAGGGGACATGAGGGGACATGAGGGGACACTGGGGGAGGGGGTCTGGGGGAGTTTTGGGGTTTTTTGGGGAGTTTTGGGGTCAATAATCGAGATTTGCCAGCGGTAGCCATGTGCATGATGAAGATGTTGGGGACATCAGGGGACATCAGGGGACATCAGGGGACAGGGAGGGGCGTGAAGGGACACGGATGGACATCAGGGGACACTGGGGGACATGAGGGGACACTGGGGGAGGGGGTTTGGGGGAGTTTTGGGGGTTTTGGGGAGTTGCGGGGTCAGCGGACATCAATGGCAACAATGCGCAGTGAAGACTTGGGGGGACATCGGGGGACAAAAAGGGACATGAAGGGACATTGGGGTCACTGAGAGGCACGAGGGGACATGAGGGGACACAGAGGGGACACAGGGGGACATGATGGAACATGGGGGGATCATTTTGAGGGAGATTTGGAGGAGTTTCGGTGTCAAACCCGACCTCCGCCACTGCTGCCACCGCACACGGTGAAGAGCAGAGGGGTGTGAGGGGACATGGAGGGACATGGGGGGACAAAGGGGGACATGAAGGGACGCAGAGGGACATGAGGGGACACGAAGGGACATGGAAGGAATACGGGGAAATCATTTTGAGGGAGATTTGGAGGAGTTTTGATGTCAAACCCAACCTCCAGCACTGCTGGCACCGCACACAGCGGACACGGGGGGCACAGGAAGTGACACAAAGGGACATGAGGGGACAAAGGGGGACATGAAGGGACATGAGGGGATATGGGGGACACAGAGGAGACATGAAGGAACACGGTGGGACATGATGGAACACGGGGAAATAATTTTGAGGAAGATTTGAGGGAGTTTTTTTCAGTAACCAACCTCCAGCACGGCTGGCACCGCACAGCACGGGCACGGGGGGGACAAAGGGGACACAGAGGGACATGAGGGACATAGAGGGGACACAAAGTGACATGAGGGGACACGAAGGGACACGGAGGGACACGGAGGGACCCGGGGAAATCATTTTGAGGGAGATTTGGAGGAGTTTTACTGTCAAACCCAACCTCCAGCACTGCTGGCACCGCACACCGCGGGCACGGGGGGCACAGGAAGTGACACAAAGGGACATGCGGGGACAAAGGGGGGACATGAAGGGACATGAGGGGATATGGGGGACACAGAGGAGACATGAAGGAACACGGTGGGACATGGTGGAACACGGGGGGAATCATTTTGAGGGAGATTTAAGGGAGTTTTTTGTCAAACCCAACCTCCAGGACTGTTGCAACCGCACACTGCGGGCACGGGGGGGACACGAGGGGACACAGAGCGACATGGGGGACATAGAGGGGACACAAAGTAACATGAGGGGACACGGAGGGGACACGGAGGGGACACGGAGGGGACACGGAGGAATCATTTTGAGGGCGATTTGGGGGAGTTTTTTGTCAGTAACCGACCTCCAGCACCGCTGGCACTGCACACTGCGGGCACGGGGGGGACACGAAGTGACACAGAGGGACATGAGAGGATATAGGGGGACAAAGGGGGACATGAAGGGACGCAGAGGGACATGAGGGGACACGGGGAAATCATTTTGAGGGAGATTTGGGGGAGTTTTGGTGTCAAACCCGACCTCCCCCACCGCTGCCACCGCGGGCACGGGGGGAGCATGAAGTGACACAAGGTGACCCGAGGGGAGGACAAAGGCGACACAGAAGGACACAAAGTGACATGAGGGGACACAGAGGGACTTGAAGGAACATGGGGGGATCATTTTGAGGGAGATTTGGAGGAGTTTTGGTGTTAAACCCGACCTCCCCCACCGCACACCGCGGGGACGGGGTGAGGACAGAAGTGACCCGAGGTGACCCGAGGTGACACGAGGTGACCCGAGCTGACCCGAGCTGACCCCAGCCTCCCTCGGGGACGCCACCCCTGACCCCCCCGGCTCCCCCCAGGTCCCTTCGAGGGCCCCAATTACCACATCGCGCCGCGCTGGGTGTACAACCTGACGTCGCTGTGGATGATCTTTGTCGTGGTGGCGTCGGTGTTCACCAACGGGCTGGTGCTGGTGGCCACGGCCAAGTTCAAGAAGCTGCGGCACCCCCTGAACTGGATCCTGGTCAATTTGGCCATCGCCGACCTGGGCGAGACGGTGATCGCCAGCACCATCAGCGTGGTCAACCAGATCTTCGGCTACTTCATCCTGGGCCACCCCATGTGCGTCATCGAGGGCTACACCGTCAGCGCCTGCGGTCAGTGAGGGCTGGGGGTGTGGGGTTTGGGGCTTGTGGTCAGTGTGGGGTGTGGGTGTGAGTGAGGGCTACACCGTCAGCGCCTGCGGTCAGTCTGGGTGTGGGGTCTGGGGGTTTGTGGTCAGTGTGGGGTCTGAGTGTGAGTGTGGGGTGTGGGTGTGGGGTTTGTGGTCAGTGTGGGGTGTGGGGTGTGAGTGTGGGGTGTGGGCAGTCCCTGTGGTCAGTCTGGGTGTGGGGTCTGGGGGTTTGGGGTGTGAGTGTGGGTGTGAGTGTGAGTGTGGGGTGTGAGTGAGGGCTACACCGTCAGCGCCTGCGGTCAGTCTGGGTGTGGGGGTGTGGGGTATGGGGTTTGTGGTCAGTGTGGGGTCTGGGTGTGGGGTTTGGAGGTGTGGGGTGTGGGTGTGAGTGTGAGTGTGGGGTCTGGGTGTGGCTGTGGGGTTTGTGGTCAGTGTGGGGTCTGAGTGTGAGTTTGGGGTGTGTGTGAGTGTGGGTGTGGGGTGTGGGTGTGAGTGAGGGCTACACCGTCAGCGCCTGCGGTCAGTCTGGGTGTGGGGTTTGTGGTCAGTGTGGGGTGTGGGTGTGAGTGTGGGGTGTGGGTGTGAGTGTGGGGTGTGTGTGGGTGTGAGTGTGGGCTACACAGTCAGCACCTGTGGTCAGTGAGGGTGTGGGGCTTGTGGTCAGTGTGGGGTGTGGGTGTGAGTGAGGGCTACACCGTCAGCGCCTGCGGTCAGTCTGGGCTGGGGTTTGTGGTCAGTGTGAGGTGTGGGTGTGGGGTGTTGGGTGTGGGCTACACCGTCAGCGCCTGCGGTCAGTCTGGGCTGGGGTTTGTGGTCAGTGTAGGGTCTGAGTGTGAGTGTGGGGTGTGGGTGTGGGGTTTGTGGTCAGTGTGGGGTGTGGGTGTGAGTGTGAGCTACACCGTCAGCGCCTGCGGTCAGTCTGGGTGTGGGGTTTGTGGTCATTCAGGGTGTGGGGTCTGGGGGTGTGGGGTGTGGGGTGTGGGTGTGGGGTTTGTGGTCAGTGTGGGGTGTGGGTGTGGGGCTTGGGGTGTGGGTGTGAGTGAGGGGTACACCGTCAGCGCCTGCGGTCAGTCTGGGCTGGGGGTGTGGAGTTTGGGGCTTGTGGTCAGTGTGGGGTGTGGGTGTGAGTGTGGGGTCTGGGTGTGGCTGTGGGGTTTGTGGTCAGTGTGGGGTGTGGGTGTGAGTGAGGGCTACACCGTCAGCGCCTGCGATCAGTCGGGGTGTGGGGTGTGAGTGTGAGTGTGAGTGTGAGTGTGAGTGTGGGGTGTGGGTGTGGGGTGTGGGCAGTGCCTGTGGTCAGTCTGGGTGTGGGGTCTGGGGGTTTGTGGTCAGTGTGGGTGTGGGTGTGAGTGTGGGGTGTGAGTGAGGGCTACACCGTCAGCGCCTGCGGTCAGTCGCGGTGTGGGGTTTGTGGTCAGTCTGGGGTCTGAGTGTGAGTGTGGGGTGTGAGTGTGGGGTGTAAGTGAGTGTGGGGTGTGAGTGAGTGTGGGGTGTGAGTGAGTGTGGGGTGTGGGGCTTGTGGTCAGTCTGGGGTGTGAGTGTGAGTGTGGGGTGTGAGTGTGAGTGTGGGGTTTGTGGTCAGTGTGGGGTGTGGGTGTGAGTGAGGGCTACACCATCAGCGCCTACGGTGAGTCTGGGCTGGGGTTTGGGGGTGTGAGGCTTGTGGTCAGTCTGGATATGGGGTGTGAGCAGTGCCTGTGGTCAGTCTGGGGTGTGGGGTGTGAGTGTGGGTGTGGGTGTAAGTGTGGGGTGTGGGGTGTGGGCAGTGCTTGTGGTCACTTGGGGTGTGAGGTGTGAGTGTGGGGTGTGGGGTACATGGTCAGTGCCTGTGGTCAGTCTGGGAGGTGAGGTGTGGGCAGTGCCTGTGGTCAGTCTGAGGTGTGGGTAGAGCTTGTGGTCAGTTGGGGGGACAGGGATTTGAGGTTGGGGTACATGGTCAGTGCCTGTGGTCAGTTGGGGATGGGGATATGGAGTGTGGGGTGTGGGGTGGGTCAGAGATGAGGGGCAGGGATGAGGGGCAAGGACTCCCTATGGGTCTGGGGGCTATAGGGTCACTCCCTGTGGGTCTGGGGGCTATGGGGCAGCCCCATAACCACCCCACACCCCCCACAGGCATCACAGCCCTCTGGTCCCTGGCCATCATCTCCTGGGAGCGCTGGTTCGTGGTGTGCAAACCCTTCGGGAACATCAAGTTCGACGGGAAGCTGGCCATGGCCGGGGTGCTGTTCTCCTGGATCTGGGCCTGCTCCTGGACTGCGCCCCCCATCTTCGGCTGGAGCAGGTGGGGAGGGGGCTGGGGTGACACCCAGGGGGGTGACAGGGGTGACACGAGTGTCCCCAAGGTGTGGGAGGGGTCAGGATCGAGGTCCTGTTCTCGTGGGTCTGGTCCCGCCCCTGGACTGTGCCCCCCATCTTCGGCTGGAGCAGGTGGTGGGGGGTCCCCAGGTCCTGGGGAGTGGGCTGGGGGTGACACGGGTGTCCCCAGGGGTGTGACAGGGGTGACACCAGTGTCCCCAAAGTGTGGGAGGGGTCACGGTCTTGTTCTCCTGGATCTGGTCCCGCCCCTGGACTGCGCCCCCATCTTCGGCTGGAACCGGTGGGGAGGGGTCCCCAGGTCCTGGGGAGGGGGCTGGGGTGACACCAGTGTCCCCAGGGGGTGACAGAGGTGACACGAGGGTCCTCAGGGTGTCACAGGGGTGACAGGAGTGTCCCCAGGAGGGTTTGGGGGGGACCCCTCGAGGTCCCCGGGGTGGCTCTGGGGGTGTCCCCAAGGCTGTCCCAGAGTTCCCCAGGACCCTGAGATGATTTTGGGGTCCCCAGGAGGGTCTGGGGGTGACCCCTCGAAGTCCCCAGGTGTCCCCAGCCCCTGAGATGATTTTGGGGGTCCCCTTTTGTCACCCTCCCCCAGGTACTGGCCCCACAGGGGTGACCTGGCTGTCCCCAGGAGGGTCTGGGGGTGACCTGGGTGTCCCCAGACCCTGAGATGATTTGGGGTCCCCAGGGTGACTCTGTGGGTGACTCTCCCAGGTGTCCCCAGGACCCTGAGCTGGTTTTGGGGTCCCTTTTTGTCCCCCCAGGTACTGACCCCACAGGAGTGACCTGGCTGTCCCCAGGGTGTCACAGGGGTGACCCCTCGAGGTCCCCAGACCCTGAGATGATTTGGGGTCCCCAGGTTGTCACAGGGGTGACCTGGCTGTCCCCAGGGTGACTCTCCCAGGTGTCCCCAAACCCTGAGATGATTTTGAGGTCCCTTTTTGTCCCCCCCAGGTATTGGCCCCATGGGTTGACCACTCGAGGTCCCCAGGGTGACTCTGGGGGCATCCCCAGACCCTGAGATGATTTTGGGGTCCCCAGGATGTCACAGGGGTGACCCCTCGAGGTCCCCAGGTGTCCCCTGAGCTGATTTGGGGGTCCCTTTTTGTCCCCCCCTGGTACTGGCCCCACAGGGGTGACCCCTCGAGGTCCCCAGCCCCTGAGATGATTTGGGGTCCCCAGGGTGGCTCTGGGGGTGTCCCCAAGGCTGTCCCAGGTGTCCCCAGCCCCTGAGATGATTTGGGGTCCCCAGGGTGACTTGGGGGTGACCTGGTTGTCCCCAGGGTGACTCTCCCAGGTGTCCCCAGAGCTGAGATGATTTTGTCCCCCCCAGGTACTGACCCCACGGGCTGACCCCTCGAGGTCCCCAGGTGTCCCCAGCCCCTGAGAGGATTTTGGGGTCCCCAGGGTGTCACAGTGGTGACCCCTCGAGGTCCCCAGGGTGGCTCTGGGGGTGTCCCCAGACCCTGAGCTGATTTTGGGGTCCCTTTTTGTCCCCCCCAGGTACTGACCCCACAGAGGTGACCCCTGGAGGTCCTCAGGGTGACTCTGGGGGTGTCCCCAAGGCTCTCCCAGGTGTCCCCAGCCCCTGAGCTGATTTTGGGGTCCCTTTTTGTCCCCCCCAGGTACTGGCCCCACAGGGCTGACCCCTCGAGGTCCCCAGATCCTGAGAACATTTGGGGTCCCCAGGGTGACTCTGGGGGTGTCCCCAAGGCTCTCCCAGGTGCCCCCAGCCCCTGAGATGATTTGGGGTCCCCCCTTTTGTCACCCCCCCGCAGGTTGTGGCCCCATAGAGGTGACCTGGGTGTCCCCAGACCCTGAGATGATTTGGGGTCCCCAGGGTGGCTCTCCCAGGTGTCCCCAGAGCTGAGCTGATTTTGGGGTCCCTTTTTGTCCCCCCAGGTACTGGCCCCACGGGCTGACCCCTCGAGGTGCCCAGGGTGACACTCCCAGGTGTCCCCAAGGCTCTCCCAGGTGTCCCCAGCCCCTGAGATGATTTGGGGTCCCCAGGGTGTCTCTGGGAGGTGTCCCCAGCCCCTGAGATGATTTTGTCCCCCCCCCCAGGTACTGGCCCCACGGGCTGAAGACCTCGTGCGGGCCGGACGTGTTCAGCGGCAGCTCGGACCCGGGGGTCCAGTCCTACATGGTCGTGCTCATGGTCACCTGCTGCTTCTTCCCCCTCTCCATCATCATCTTCTGCTACCTGCAAGTCTGGATGGCCATCCGTGCGGTGAGGAGAAACCCCAAAAAATCCTGACCCTGAAAAACGCAAAAAAAACCCCCAAAAAACCAAAAAAAACAAAAAAAAAACCCCAAAAAACCCAAACCAAACCAAACAAAACCCCAAAAATAAAAAGGGAAAAAAATCCGGGAAACAAAACCTCCTCAGAAAAACAAAAAAACATAAACAAAAAAAAAAAAGCGGGGGGGAAATTCCGGGAAAACAACAGCAAGAAAAACTAACAAAAAATCCTAAAAAAAAAAAAAAACCAACAACAAAAAAGGGAAAAAAATCCGGAAAAACAAACAAACAAAAAACCACCAAAAAAGCGACAAAAAACCAAACCAAACCAAAAAAACCCCAAAAAAATCCTCAAAAAACCCCCCAAAAAACTGAAAAAAAATCCGGAGGGGGAAAAAAAAAACCTGGAGGAAAAATCCTAAAAAACAACAATAAAACCCCAAAAACAAAACTGCAAAAATAAATCCCCAACCCCAAAAAACGCTGAGGGGAGGAAAAAAAAATAAAAAGACCCAAAACCACCCCCCCCCAAAAAAAAAAAAATCATGGTTAAAAAAAAAAAAAAAGCTGGGGGAAAAATTAGAATAAATCCCTGACCCCAAAAAATACTGGGGGGAGGGGGGGAAGAAAACAAACAAACAAACAAACAAATGTAATTACCCCTTACATCCCTTACACATCCCTTTAACCCCCCAAATCTCACAATATACATCCCCAGGACCCCCTAGGACCCCCTAACCCCCCGTGTCCCCCCCAGGTGGCTGCCCAGCAGAAGGAATCACATATAAATATCCATATATATATATATTATAACCCTATAAACCCCCTTTAACCCCCCCAAACTCCCTTTAACCCCCCCAAACCCCACAATACACACCCCCAGGACCCCCAAACCCCACAAGACACACCCCCCACACCCCCCTAACCCCCCCTGTCCCCTCCTGTCCCCCCCCAGGTGGCCGCCCAGCAGAAGGAATCACATATATATATACAAATATATATATATTATACCCCTATAAACTCCCTTTAACCCCCTTTAACCCCCCCAAACTCCCTTTTTAACCCCCCCAAGCCCCCCTAACCCCCTTGTCCCCCTGTGTCGCCCCCCAGGTGGCCGCCCAGCAGAAGGAATCACACATATATATACAAATATGTATATTATACCCCTATAAACTCCCTTTAACCCCCTTTAACCCCCCAAACCCCACAATACACACCCCCAGGACCCCCTAACGCCCCCTGTCCCCTCGTGTCCCCCCCCAGGTGGCCGCCCAGCAGAAGGAACCATATATATACATACACATATATATATTATACCTCTATAAATCCCCTTTAACCCCCCCAAACTCCCCTTTTAACACCCCCCCAGGACCCCCCAGGACCCCCCTAACACCCCCAGGACCCCCCAGGACCCCCCTAACCCCTTCTGTCCCCTCCTGTCCCCCCCCAGGTGGCCGCCCAGCAGAAGAAATCACATATAAATATCCACATATATGTATATAATACCCCTATAAAGCCCCTTTAACCCCCCCAAACCCCACAATACAACCCTTGAACTCCACGATTCCCCCTCCCAGGACCCCCCACGCCCCCCTAATCCCTCCCAGGACCCCCCTAACCCCCCGTGTCCCCCCCCAGGTGGCCGCCCAGCAGAAGAAATCACATATAAATATCCACATATATATATATTATAACCCTATAAACCCCCTTTAACCCCCTTTAACCCCCCCAAACCCCACAATACACATCCCCAGGACCCCCCATGCCCCCCTAACCCCCCCGTCCCCTCCTGTCCCCCCCCAGGTGGCCGCCCAGCAGAAGGAATCACATATAAATATCCACATATATGTATATAATACCCCTATAAACCCCCTTTAACCCCCTTTAACCCCCCCAAACCCCACAATACACACCCCCACGACCCCTAACCCCCCCGTGTCCCCTCCTGTCCCCCCCCAGGTGGCCGCCCAGCAGAAGGAATCCGAGTCCACGCAGAAGGCGGAGAAGGAAGTGTCCCGCATGGTGGTGGTGATGATCCTGGCCTACATCTTCTGCTGGGGGCCCTACACCTTCTTCGCCTGCTTCGCCGCCGCCAACCCCGGCTACGCCTTCCACCCGCTGACCGCCGCGCTGCCCGCCTTCTTCGCCAAGAGCGCCACCATCTACAACCCCATCATCTACGTCTTCATGAACAGACAGGTGAGATTTGGGCACCTAGGGGCACCTGGGGACACCTGAGCACACCTGGGTACAGCTACAGCACACCTGAGCACAGCTGGGACACACCTGAGTACAGGCAGGGTATGGGGTATGGGATAGAGCCACCATCTACAGCCCCATCATCTACGTCTTCATGAACAGACAGGTGAGAGACACACCTGGGGGCACCTACAGCACACCTGAGCACACCTGAGCACAGCTGGGACACACCTGAGTACAGGCAGGGTAGGGGTTATGGGATAGAGTCACCATCTACAGCCCCATCATCTACGTCTTCATGAACAGACAGGTGAGAGTCGGGTTCCTGGGATACCTGGGGGCACCTACAGTACACCTGGGTACAGCTACAGCACACCTGGGCACACCTGGGGGCACCTACAGTACACCTGGGTACAGCTACAGCACACCTGAGCACAGGCAGGGTATGGGATAGGGACAGGGTCACCATCTACAACCCCATCATCTACGTCTTCATGAACAGACAGGGGAGATTTGGGCACATGGGCACACCTGAGCACACCTGAGTACACCTGAGCACACCTGGGTACAGCTGTAGCACACCTGGGCACAGCTGGGTACACCTACAGCACACCTGAGTACAGGCAGGATATGGGATAGGGACAGGGTCACCATCTACAGCCCCATCATCCACGTCTTCATGAACAGACAGGTGAGATTTGGGCACCTGGGGGCACCTGGGCACACCTGAGCACACCTGGGGGCACCTACAGTACACCTGAGCACACCTGAGTACAGGCAGGGTATGGGGTATGGGATAGAGACACCATCTACAGCCCCATCATCTACGTCTTCATGAACAGACAGGTGAGATTTGGGTTCCTGGGGGCACCTGGGCACACCTGAGTACACCTGAGCACACCTGGGTACAGCTACAGCACACCTGAGTACACATCAGGGCATGGGATATGAGATAGAGACACCATCTATAGCCCCATCATCTACATCTTCATGAACAGACAGGTGAGAGACACACCTGGGCACACGTGGGGGCACCTACAGCGCACCTGAGCACACCTGAGTACAGCCAGGGCATGGGGACACAGCCAGGGTATGGGGTATGAGATAGAGACACCATCTACAGCCCCATCATCTACGTCTTCATGAACAGACAGGTGAGATTTGGGTATCTGGGATACCTGGGGATACCTACAGTACACCTGGGCACAGCTACAGCACACCTGGGTACAGCTAGGACACACCTGAGCACAGCTGGGACACACCTGAGTACAGGCAGGGCATGGGATAGGGACAGGGTCACCATCTATAACCCCATCATCTACATCTTCATGAACAGACAGGTGAGATTTGGGTACCTGGGGGCACCTGGGAACACCTGAGCGCACCTACAGTACACCTGAGTACAGCTGGGATACACCTGAGTACAGCTCAGGGCATGGGGACATGAGATAGAGCAGGGTTATGGGACAGGGGATAGGGACAGAGTCACCATCTACAACCCCATCATCTACGTCTTCATGAACAGACAGGTGAGAGTCAGGTTCCTAGGGGCACCTGGGCACACCTGAGCACACCTGAGCACACCTACAGTACACCTGAGCACACCTACAGTACACCTGAGTACAGCTACAATACACCTGAGTACAGGTAGAATACACCTGAGTACAGGCAGGGTATGGGATAGGGACAGAGTCACCATCTACAGCCCCATCATCTACGTCTTCATGAACAGACAGGTGAGATTTGGGTACCTGGGATACCTGGGGGCACCTGGGAACACCTACAGTACACCTGGGTACAGCTACAGCACACCTGAGCACACCTGAGTACAGGCAGGGAATGGGGTATGGGACAGAGCCACCATCTACAGCCCCATCATCTACATCTTCATGAACAGACAGGTGAGATTTGGGTTCCTGGGGGCACCTGGGCACACCTGAGCACACCTGAGCACACCTACAGTACACCTGAGCACATCTGGGTACAGCTGGGATACACCTGAGTACAGCTCAGGGCATGGGGACATGAGATAGAGCAGGGTTATGGGACAGGGGATAGGGACAGAGTCACCATCTACAACCCCATCATCTACATCTTCATGAACAGACAGGTGAGATTTGGGTACCTGGGGACACCTGGGGGCACCTGGGAACACCTACAGTACATCTGGGTACAGCTACAGCACACCTGGGCACAGCTGGGTACAGCTACAGCACATCTGAGTACAGGCAGGGTATGGGGTATGAGATAGAGCCACCATCTACAGCCCCATCATCTACGTCTTCATGAACAGACAGGTGAGGGACACACCTGGGGCCACCTGGGACACACCTATGGCACACCTGGGACACACCTGGGCACAGCCAGGACATGGGGTTTGGGGTTATGGGATAGGGACAGGGTCACCTTCTACAGCCCCATCAACATCACTAACCCTGTGTCCCTCTGTCTGTCCCTCTGTCTGTCCCCTGTCTGTCCCTCTTCTGTCCCGTGTCCCCCTGTACCCTGCTTGTCCCCTGTCCCCTCTGCCCTTTGTCCCCCGTCTGTCCCCCTGTCTGTCCCCTGTCCCCATGTCTGTCCCATATTTGTCCCTTGTTCCCCTGTCCCCTGTCTGTCGCCATTCCCTGTCTGTCCTCTGTCCCCCGTCTGTCCCCTATCTCTCTCCTTTCTGTCCCCCTGCCTGTCCCCTGCCTGTCCCCTGCCTGTCCCCTGCCTGTCCCCTGTCCCCTGTCCCTGTCCCCCTGTCCCCTGTCTGTCCCCTGTCCCCCTGTCCGCTGTCTGTCCCCTGTCCCCTGTCTGTCCCCCTGTCTGTCCCCTGTCCCTGTGTTCCCCTGCCTGTCCCCTGTCCCCTGTCCCCTGTCTGTCCCCTGTCCCCGTGTCCGTGTCCCTGTCCGTGTGTCCCCGCAGTTCCGGAACTGCATCCTGCAGCTCTTTGGCAAGAAGGTGGACGATGGCTCCGAGGTCTCCACCTCGCGCACCGAGGTGTCCTCCGTGTCCAACTCCTCCGTGTCCCCCGCCTAGGGACCCCCGCCGCCCCCTCCCCAATAAAGCTTTGTACCTCCCGGACACGTGCCGCGCCCTTTGTCACCTCGCGCCTGTCCCCAAATGTCCCCAGGGTGCTGGGAGTTCTCGGTGTCCCCTCCTTGGTGTCCCTAAATGTCCCCAGGGTTCTAGGGGTTCTCGGTGTCCCCGTTTTTGGGTGTCCTCAAATGTCCCCAGAGTGCTGGGAGTTCTCAGTGTCCCCTCCTTGGTGTCCCCAAATGTCCCCAGGGTGCTGGGAGTTCTCGGTGTCCCCTCCTTGGTGTCCCTAAATGTCTCCGAGGTGCTGGGGGGGTTCAGTGTCCCCAAATGTCCTCAGGGCTCTGGGAGCTCAGTGTCCCCATCTTTGGGTGTCCCCCAATGTCCCCAGGGTGCTGAGGGGTTCAGTGTCCCCTCTTTGGGTGTCCCCAAATGTCCCCAAGGTGCGGGGGGGTTCAGTGTTCCCCTTTTTGGGTGTCCCCAATGTCCCAATTGTTCTGAAGTCCCCAGTGTCACCCTCTGGAGGGGTCCTCGATGTCCAAGTCAAGGGGGTCCCCAATGTCCCCAAGGCTCTGGGAGTCCCCAGTGTCCCCTCTCGGGGGGTCCCCAATGTCCCCATGGCTCTGGGAGTCCCCAGTGTCCCCTCTCGGGGGGTCCCCAATGTCCCCATGGCTCTGGGAATCCCCAGTGTCCCCTCTCGGGGGGTCCCCAATGTCCCCAATGACTCCAGGAGTCCCCAGTGTCCCCACTTGGGGGGTCCCCAATGTCCCCAGTGTCCCCTCTTGGGGGTCCCCAATGTCCCATCACCTTTGGGGGGTCACACCCCCCCCACCCCGGCATGTCCCTCAATGACCCCCCGGGGGTCCCCAACCTTCCCATCAGCCTTTGGGGCGGTGCCCCCGCCCCTCCCGCCCTCCGTGTCCCCCCAAATCCCCCTCGGGACCCCGGGGAGCGACAGCGGCCGCTGGCCCCGCCCCCGAGGGATCTCAGCCAATGGGAAGCACTCCCGCTGCGCGCCGCTCTGCTATTGGTCAATAGAGATGTCAATCTTCGCTGCCCCACGCGGCCAATCAGGAGCAGGGCTGGGGAGAAAGGGGCGGGGCTGGAGTAAAGGTGATGTCATCGCCTCTGGCCACGCCTCCCCTACTTTCTGATTGGTTAAAAAGGGCGGGAGGGGCTCGCGCTGCGCTGTGATTGGCGGGGAAGGGGCGGGAAAGGGGCGGGGCCGGGGGAAAGGCACGTGGAGGGGGGGACGGGGATGGGGACAGGGATGGGGACAAGGATGGGACAGGGATGGGGATGGGGACAGTGGGACAGGGATGGGGATGGGACAGGGATGGGGACAGGGATGGGGACAGGGACAGGGATGGGGACAGGGATGGGACAGGGACAGGGATGGGGACAGTGGGACAGGGATGGGGACAGGGACAGGGATGGGGACAGGGATGGGACGGGGACAGGGATGGGGACAGGGACACGGATGGGGACAAGGACAGGGATGGGACAGGGACGGGGATGGGGACAAGGACAGAGGATGGGGACAGGGACAGGGACAGGGATGGGGACAGGGATGGGGACAGGAACAGGGATGGGGACAGGGATGGGGACAGGGACAGGGATGGGGACAGGGATGGGACAGGGATGGGGACAGGGATGGGGACAGGGACAGGGATGGGGACAGGGATGGGGACAGTGGGACAGGGATGGGGACAGGGACAGGGATGGGACAGGGATGGGGACAGGGACAGGGATGGGGACAGTGGGACAGGGATGGGGACAGGGACAGGGATGGGACAGGGATGGGGACAGGGACAGGGATGGGGACAGGGACAGGGACAGGGATGGGGACACAGGGACATCGCTGGGGACAGGGACAGGGACGGAGTTGGGGACAGGGATGGGGACAGGGATGGGACAGAGACACGGATAGGGACAGGGATGGGGATGGGAATGGGACAGGGATGGGGACGGGGACAGGGACACGCACAGCGACGGGACAGGGACAGGGATGGGGATGGGACAGGAATGGGACAGGGATGGGGACGGGGACAGGGATGGGGACAGGGACCGGGACAGGGACAGGGACAGGGATGGGGACGGGGACATGGATGGGGACGGGGACACGCACAGCGACGGGACAGGGAAAGGGATGGGGACAAGGATGGGGATGGGACAGGAATGGGACAGGGACAGGGATGAGGACGGGGATGGTGATGGGGACAAGGATGGGAACAGGAATGGGACAGGGACAAGGACGGGGACAAGGAGTTGACAGAGACGGGACAGGGATGGGGACAGGGACAGGAGAGGGATGGGGACGGGACCAGAGACAGGAAGGGGGACAGGGACAGGGATGGGGACAGAAAAGGGACAAGCATGGGGGACGGGGGATGTTTCCCCTGACGTGACAGTGTCCCTGATGTCCCCACGTCCTCTGTCCCTCGTGTCCCCATGTCCCCATCCCTTGTGTCCCACATCCCCCTGTCCCGCTGTCCCCTGTGTCCCATGTCCTCCCTGTCCCCTGTGTCCCATGTCCCCCGTGTCACTGTGTCCCCCCGGGTGGGTGGCCCGGCCCTCCAGGGATGGGGACACCGAGGTGACACTGTGGGGGGGACAGGGGGGGCAAAAGGGGGGTGACACGGGGGGGGGGGTGACACGGGGGGGTGACAGAGGGTGACACGGGGGGGGTGACACGGGAGGGGACACGGGGGGGTTGACAGAGGGTGACACGGGGGGGGTGACACACAGGAGGTGGCACAGGGGAGGTGACAAAGAGGAGGTGACAACCCCCGGTGGTCTCCCCCAGCGACATCGGGGAGGGTGGGCAGGGTCTGTGGGGGGGGTCCCCACCCTGTGGGCGTGGCCTCCATCCCAAGCCCCGCCCCCCGCAAGCCCCGCCCCCGGCCCGCAGCGCCTCCGGCAGCGCCGCAGCGCCGGGACCCGATGGGCCGGGACCGGTACCGGGGGGGACCCGCGGGGCCGGGGGGGGCTCCGGGGGACCGGGGGGGGGTCCCGGGATTGGGGGGGGCTGAGGGGGAGCGGGGGAGGGGCGGGGGGAGGGGGCAGCGCGCGGGGCTGCGGGAGGGGGGGAGGGGGAGGATGCGGGGGGGAGGGGGGAAGGGGGGGGTGGGGGGGGGCGGGCGCGCGCGTGGGGAGGGGGGGGAAGAGCGAGGGGGGCACCTGGGCAGGTGTGAGGGGGGGAAGAGCGAGGGGGGCACCTGGGCAGGTGTGAGCGCCGGAGGGGAAGGGGGGAGGGACAGGGGTGGCCAGAGGTGGCCAGGTGTGGTGGGGACAGGTGTGTGCAGGTGTGGCGGGGATGTCCGGGTGTCAAGGCCAGGTGTGACAGGGCCAGGTGTGGCCAGGTGTGTGCAGGTGTGACGGGGATGGCCGGGTGTGACAGGGCCAGGTGTGACCAGGTGTGACAGGGCCAGGTGTGTCCAGGTGTGTCCAGGTGTGTCCAGATGTGTCCAGGTGTGTGCAGATGTGGCGGGGATGTCCAGGTGTGTCAGGGCCAGGTGTGTGCAGGTGTGTCCAGGTGTGTGCAGCTGTGGCAGGGATGTCCAGGTGTGACAGAGCCAGGTGTGTGCAGATGTGTTGGGGACAGGAATGTCCAGGTGTGACAGGGGTGTCCAGCTGCCAGGGCCAGGTGCGTTCAGGTGTGACAGGGACAGCTGTGGGCAGGAACTGGGAGTTACTGGGTGAACTGGAACTTATTGGGGTTCACCAGAGGAACTGAGTTACTGGGAGCACTGGGAGTTACGGGGGGCACTGGGAGAGCTGTGAGCTACTGGGGACACTGGGAGTTATTGGGGATACTGGGAGTTGCTGGGGGCACTGGGACTTACTGGGACACTGGGGATTACTGGGGTGAACTGGGTGAACTGGGGGAGCACTGGGAGCACTGGGGGAGCTGTGAGCTACTGGGGACACTGGGAGTTACTGGGGGGCACTGAGACTTACTGGGCCACTGGGGGTTACTGGAGCAGTGGGCAAACTGGGACTTACTGGGCAAACTGGGAGTTGCTGGTGGTTACTGGGAGCCCACGTGTGCCCAGCTGTGCCGCGCTGGGGGCGGGGCTTTCCGCGATGTGGGCGGGGTTTACCACACGGGGGCGTTGTTTTTACCGCGCGGTGGGCGTGGCTTTGCCCATATATGGGCAACGTTTCCCCGCCCCCGCTCCGAGGCCCCGCCCCCCGTTTGGCGCAGTCCGCGCGCGCCGCCGCAGGGCCGGGGGCGGGGCCTCCGAGATGGCCACGCCTCTCGCGAACGCTGATTGGCTGGAAACGGGGGATGGACATGAGGGGGCGGGGCTTGGGCGGAGCGAGGCGGGGTCGGGGGAAACTGGGGGGGACTGGGAGGAACTGGGGGGACTGGAGGGGACTGGGAGAATTGGGGGGGACTGGAGGGGACTGGGAGGGACTGGGGGGAACTGGGAGTCACTGGTGGTCACTGGTGTCTCCGGGGGGCGGGGCCGCTGCCCGCTGTCCCCTCAGGTGTCCCCGCTGTCCCCAGGTGTGGCCCGGGCAGGGGGGGCGGCCGGGCCCCCCCCGGCGAGACCCCCCCCAGGCCCCGCCAGCGCTGACAGGTGAGGGGCGGTGGCGATGTCCCTGTCCCCAGTGATGTCCCCATCCCTGTCCCTGTCCCCAGAGATGTCCCTGTCCCTGTCCCCAGAGATGTCCCCAGCGATGTCCCCATCCATGTCCCCGTCCCCAGCCATGTCCCTGTGTCCCCATCCTTGTCCCTGTCCCCAGCGATGTCCCCAGCGATGTCCCTGTCCCCAGAGATGCCCCCATTCCTGTCCCGGTCCCCAGTGATGTCCCTGTCCCCAGTGATGTCCCCATTGCTGTCCCTGCCCCTTTTTATGCCCCCTGCTGTCCCCAAGTCGTGTTCGGTGTCCCCCGCCTCTGACGTGTCCCCAAGCCTTCACCCGTGTCCCCAGTGCTGTCCCTGTCCCCACCACTGTCCCCTGTCCCCATCCCTGTCCCTGTCCCCGTCCCTGTCCCTGTCCCCATCCCTGTCCCAATCCCTGTCCCCACCCTGTCGCTGTCCCCAGGCCGCCATGGGGGACGCCGGGGGGGCGTTCGGGCTGGCACTGTCCCTGTCCCCACCCTGTCGCTGTCGCTGTCCCCAGGCCGCCATGGGGGACGCCGGGGGGGGTTCGGGCTGGCACTGTCCCCACACTGTCCCCACACTGTCCCCACCCTGTCGCTGTCCCCAGGCCGCCATGGGGGACGCCGGGGGGGGGTTCGGGCTGGCGCTGCCGGAGCTGCGGGCGCTGATGGAGCTGCGGGGCTCGGAGGCGCTGCTGAGGCTGCAGCAGGACCTGGGGGGGGTCCCGGGGCTCTGCCGCCGCCTGCGCACCTCCCCCACCGACGGTAACCCCCGGGACCCCAAAAATCATCGGGGATACCCCAAAAATTCACCGGGATACCCCAAAAATCATCGGGAACCCCAAAACTCATCGGGATACCCCAAAACTCATCGGGATACCCCAAAAACTGAGCGGGACACCCCAAAAATTAACCGAGAACTCCTAGAAACTCACTGGACACCCCAAAAATCATCGGGAACCCCTAAAAATTCACCGGGACGCCAAAAAATCATAGGGAACCCGAAAACTGACCGGGACACCCCAAAACCTCATCGGGATACCCCTAAAATTCACCGGGATACCCCAAAAAACTGACCGGGACCCCAAAAACTGACCGGGGAACCCCAAAACCTCGTCGGGATACCCCTAAAACTCATCGGGACACCCCATAAATCATCAGGGAACCCCTAAAAACTGACCGGGACCCCAAAAACTGACCGGGACCCCAAAAAACTGATCGGGACCCCAAAAACAGACCGGGACACCCCTAAAAATGACCGGGACACCCCAAAAATTCACCGAGAACTCCTAAAAACTCATCGGGATACCCCAAAACCTGAGCGGGACACCCCTAAAATCATCGGGACCCCCAAAAAATCATCGGGACACCCCAACCTCCCCCCCGGGACCTCCCAAACTCCACCGGGACACTCAAAACCCCGGGGTGGCCCTGGGGGTGACACTCGTGTCCCCAGGGTGACCCTGCCCGTGTCCCCAATGTGACCCTGGGGTGTCCCCCGTGTCCCCAGGGTGAATGTCCCTGTCCCCAGGGCTCTCTGAGGGTCCCCAGGGTGGCTCTGGGGGTGTCCCCGGTGTGACCCTGGGGTGTCCCCGGTGTGACTGTCGCTGTCCCCAGGGCTCTCTGAGGCTCCCCAGGCTGGCTCTGGGGTGACACCCGTGTCCCCAGTGTGACCCTGGGGTGTCCTCTGTAACCCTAGGGCTGTCCGACGGTCCCCAGGGTGGCTCTGGGGGTGTCCCCCCTGTCCCCAGGGTGGCTCTGGGGGTGTCCCCGGTGTGACTGTCGCTGTCCCCCGGGCTGAGGCTCCCCAGGGTGGCTCTGGGGGTGTCCCCAGTGTGACCCTGGGGTGTCCTCCGTGTCCCCGGTGTGACTGTCGCTGTCCCCAGGGCTGCCCGAGGCTCCCCAGGGTGGCTCTGGGGGCGTCCCCCGTGTCCCCAGGGCTGCCCGAGGCTCCCCAGGGTGGCTCTGGGGGTGTCCCCCGTGTCCCCAGGGCTGCCCGAGGGTCCCCAGGGTGGCTCTGGGGGTGTCCCCCGTGTCCCCAGGGCTGCCCGAGGGTCCCCAGGGTGGCTCTGCCCGTGTCCCCGGTGTGACCCTGGGGTGTCCCCGTGTCCCCAGGGCTCTCTGAGGGTCCTCAGGGTGGCTCTGCCCGTGTCCCCAGTGTGACCCTGGGGTGTCCCCGTGTCCCCAGGGCTGCCCGAGGCCCCCCCGGAGCTGGAGCGGCGCCGCCGGGCGTTCGGCCGGAACTGGATCCCCCCGCGGCGCCCCAAGAGCTTCGCGGCGCTGGTGTGGGAGGCGCTGCAGGATGTCACCCTGGTCATCCTCGAGGTGGCCGCGCTCGTGTCCCTCGGCCTCTCCTTCTACGCGCCCCCCAGCGCCGCCGATGAAGGTGACACCTCTGTCCCATCCTGTGACCCCATCCCTGTGTCCCCATGTCCCCATTCTGCTGCCTTCTCTGTGTCCCCATGTCTCTGTGACCCCATCCCTGTGTCCCCATCCTGTGACCCCATCCCTGTGTCCCCATGTCTCTGTGTCCCCGTCCTTGTGTCCCCATCCTTTGACCCCATGTCCCCATGTCCCCATCCCTGTGTCCCCATCCCCATGTCCCTGTGTCCCCATGTCCCTGTGTCCCCGTGTCCCCATCCTGCTGCCATCTCTATGTCCCCATGTCCCTGTGACCCCATCCTTGTGTCCCCATCCTGTGACCCCATCCTGTGACCCCATGTCCCCATGTCCCCATCCCTGTGTCCCCATCCCCATGTCCCTGTGTCCCCGTGTCCCCATCCTGCTGCCATCTCTATGTCCCCATGTCCCTGTGTCCCCATCCTGTGACCCCATCCTGTGACCCCATGTCCCCATGTCCTCATCCCCATGTCTCCATGTCCCCATCCTGCTGCCATCTCTGTGTCCCCATGTCCCTGTGTCCCCACCTGCATGGGACACACTGGTGTCCCCACATGTGTCACACATCTAACCACGTGTCCCCACGTGTCCGTCCCCACATGTCACCTCTGTCCACACGTGTCCTGCTCTCGGTGTCCCCATGTCCTCAACCCATGTCCCCACGTGTGTCATCGTGTCTCCACGTGTGTCACCATGTCCCCACGTGTCACCCCATGTCCCCAGTGTGCGGGCAGGTGTCGAGGGGCACTGAGGATGAGGGTGAGGCTGAAGCCGGCTGGATCGAGGGCGCTGCCATCCTGCTCTCGGTGTCCCCATGTCCCCAGCCCCATGTCCCCACCTGTGTCACTGTGTCCCCACGTGTCCCCCTGTGTCCCCAGCGTGCGGGCAGGTCTCGGGAGGCACGGAGGATGAGGGTGAGGCTGAAGCCGGCTGGATCGAGGGCGCGGCCATCCTGCTGTCAGTGTCCCTATGAGTGTCCCCATGTCCCAAATCCCATGTCCCCACGTGTGTCACCGTGTGTGTCACCGTGTCCCCACGTGTCCCCCTGTGTCCCCAGCGTGCGGGCAGGTGTCGAGGGGCACAGAGGACGAGGGTGAGGCTGAAGCCGGCTGGATCGAGGGCGCGGCCATCCTGCTCTCGGTGTCCCCATGTGTGTCACCCATATCCCGATGTGTCCCCACATGTCCCCACGTGTGTCCCTGTGTCCCCAGCGTGCGGGCAGGTGTCGGGAGGCACTGAGGATGAGGGTGAGGCTGAAGCCGGCTGGATCGAGGGCGCGGCCATCCTGCTCTCGGTGGCCTGCGTGGTGCTGGTGACGGCGTCCAACGACTGGAGCAAGGAGCGGCAGTTCCGGGGGCTGCAGAGCCGCCTGGAGCGCGAGCAGCGCGTGGCCGTGCTGCGCGGGGGACACCTGGCACAGGTGCCCGTGGCCGACCTGGTGGTTGGGGACATCGTGCAGGTCAAGTACGGTGAGTGACAAAGAGGGGGGACACCGGGGGGGAGGGGTGGGAGTGTCCCCGTGTCCCCATGTCAGTGTTGTCTGCTGTCCCCATCCCTCTGTCCCCATCGTCCACCCCCATCCTGATGCCACCACGTGTCCCCATCCCTGTGTCCTCTTGTGTCCCCATCCCCGTCCCCTTCCCTTGTCCCCATTCCTCTGTCACCAGCCCTCTGTCCCCATCCCGATGCCATCCCCTGTCCCTGTGTCCCCATCCCCTGCCCCCATTCCCTGTCCCCATCCCTGTGTCCCCACCCCTGTCCTCACCCCTGTCCCCACCGTTTTGTCACCATCCCCATCCTGATGCCACCACAGCGTCCCCCATCCCTGTGTCCTGTTGTGTCCCCACAGCCATGGGCACACGAGGGCACATCAGGGGACATCACAGGGTGTGGGGACACCCCAGGGGACATCACAGGGTCTGGGGACACCAAGGGACATCAGGGGACATCACAGGGTCCATGGTCACACCAGAGGACACCACAAAGTTCTGGTGACACTGCAGTGACACAGCCCCAGTGCCTGGTCTGGGGACACCCCAGGGGACATCACCGGGTCCATGGTCACACCAGGGGACATCACAGGGTGTGGGGTCACCCCAGGGGACATCACAGTGTCCATGGTCACCCCAGGGGACACCAGGACACAGCACGAGGTCCCTGTTCCACACCAGGACACACCACAAAGTTCTGGTGACACCGTGGTGACACAGCCCCAGTGCCCGGTCTGGAGACACCCCAGGACACCCCCACTCCCCCCGGTGACACCGTGGTGGCCCTGTCCCCTCCCCAGGTGACCTCCTGCCAGCTGATGGCGTCCTGATCCAGGGCAACGACCTCAAAATCGACGAGAGCGCCCTGACCGGGGAGAGCGACCACGTCCGCAAGTCCCTGGACAAGGACCCGCTGCTGCTCTCGGGTGAGGGGACATTTGGGGACAGCGGGGACAGCCAGGGGACACCAGGGGACACCTCCCTGAGCGCCCTGTCCCCGCCAGGCACGCACGTCATGGAGGGCTCGGGCAGGATGGTGGTGACGGCCGTGGGGGTGAACTCGCAGAGCGGGATCATCTTCACCCTGCTGGGCGCGGCCGGCGACGACGAGGACGACAAGGACAGGAAAGGTGACACCGGGTGGCACCGGGGGTGGTTGGTGGCTTCGTGGGGGCTGGCACTGGGTGGCGCTGGGGGTGTCCCCAAGGAATCTGGCACTGGGTGGCGCTGGGATTGTCCCCACGGGAGCTGGCACTGGGGTTGTCCCCAAGGGAACTGGCACTGGGTGGCACTGGGATTGTCCCCATGGGAGCTGGCACTGGGATTGTCCCCAAGGAATCTGGCCCTGGGTGGCGCTGGGGGTGTCCCCACAGGAGGTGGCACTGGGGGTGTCCCCAAGGAATCTGGCACTGGGATTGTCCCCAGGGGAGCTGGCACTGGGTGGCACCAGGGGTGGCTGGTGACCTCGTGGGCTCTGTCACCTTGTGTCCTCATGTCTCTCCCATGTCCCTGAGGGCTCCAGACCCCTCTGTCCCCATTTGTCCCCTTCTGTCCCCTTCTGTTCCCCTCTGTCCCCAAGCCCCTTCCATGTCCCCAACGTCTCCTGACCCCCCTGTCCCCCCCTGTCCCCCTCTGTCCCCATGTGCCACCACCCCTCCCATCCCTGTCCCCACCACTGTCCCCACCCCTCCCCATCCCCCGAGGGCTCTCCCTGTCCCCCCCAGGTGACATTCCGTGGTGTCCCCATCCCCGTTTGTCCCCCGAGTGCTCTCCCTGTCCCCCCCAAGTGACATCCCGTGGTGTCCCCACCCCCGTTTGTCCCCCGAGAGCTCTCCCTGTCCCCCCCAGGTGACATTCCGTGGTGTCCCCGCCCCCGTTTGTCCCACAGGGAAGCCCCAGGACGGCGCCGTGGACGCCCCACAACCCAAAGGTGCTTTGGGGTCGGGTGGGGACAACCCCAAAGCCCCCGTGCCTGTGTCCCCTCTTGTCCCCCTGCCACGTGGCCGGTGTCCCCAGGGAAGCGGCCGGACGGCGCGGTGGCCATGGAGATGCAGCCACTGAAGAGCGCCGAGGGAGGGGACACCGCGGACGGGCCGGGGACGCGGCCCCGAGGTGGCCCCAAGAAGGAGAAGTCCGTGCTCCAGGCCAAGCTGACCCAGCTGGCCGTGCAGATCGGGAAGGCAGGTGGGGCTGGGGTCCCCAAACGAGGGGACAAAGGGTTGGGGACACATCCTGAGGGGTGGGGACACTGAGGACAGGCTACGGACATCCCTGAGGTGGCCCCAGGAAGGACGAATCAGTGCTCCAGGTCAAGCTGACCCAGCTGGCCGTGCAGATTTAGGGTCTGGGGTGTCCCCAAATGGGGTGACAGGGACCTTGAGGACCTTGGGGACCTTGGGGACACATCCTGAGGGGTGGGGACACTGAGGACAGGGTGGGGACATCCCTGAGGTAGCCCCAAGAAGGAGAAGTCCGTGCTCCAGGCCAAGCTGACCCAACTGGTCGTGCAGATAGGGAGGGTTGGTGTCCCCAAATGGGGTGACAAGGACCTTGGGGATCTTGGGGACACATCCTGAGGGGTGGGGACACTGAGGACAGGTTGGGGACATCCCTGAGGTGGCCCCAGGAAGGACAAATCGGTGCTCCAGGTCAAAGTGACCCAACTGGCCGTGCAGATCGGGAGGGCTGGTGTCCCCAAATGGGGTGACAGGGATCTTGGGGACATTGGGGACCTTGGGGGCCTTGGGTGATCTTGATGATCTCGAGGACCCTGGGGGATCTTGGAGACCTTGGTGACCTCAATGACCTCACTGACCTTGATGACCTTGGTGCCCTTGGGGACTTTACTGACCTTGGTGCCCTTGATGACCTCGATGGCCTCACTGACCTCGGTGTCCTTGTTGACCTCACTGACCTCAATGACCTCTGTGCCCTCTGTGCCCTTGGTGCCCTCAATGACTTCGATGAATTTGGTGACCTTGGTGACCTTGGTGACCTCACTGACCTCCCTGACCTCTGTGCCCTGGGTGACCTCGGTGCCCTTGGTGACCTCAATGACCTTGATGAACTTACTGACCTTGGTGCCCTTGGTGCCCTCGCTGACCTCACTGACCTTGATGACCTCACTGACCTTGATGACCCTGGTGCCCTCAATGACCTTGATGACCTTGGTGACCTTGGGAACTTTGCTGACCTTGGTACCCTTGGTGACCTCAATTACCTCGATGGCCTCGGTGACCTCGATGACCTTGGTGCCCTCAATGACCTCGCTGACCTCTGTGTCCTTGGTACCTTTGGGGACTTTGCTGACCTTGGTGCCCTCGATGACCTCGATGAATTTGGTGACCTTGGTGATCTTGGTGACCTTGATGACCTCAATGACCTTGGTGAACTTACTGACCTTGGTTCCCTTGGTGCCCTCGATGACCTCACTGCCCTCATTGACCTCTGTGCCCTCGGTGACCTCAATGACCTTGATGAACTAGGTGACCTCGCTGACCTCACTGACCTCGATGACCTCTGTGCCCTCTGTGCCCTCGGTGACCTCGATGACCTCAATGACCTCAATGACCTCAATGACCTCAATGACCTCGATACCCTTGGTGACCTCAATGACCTCAAGACCTCAATGACCTTGATGACCTTGGTGACCTGATGACCTCAGTGCCCTCACTGCCCTCGCTGACCTCTATGCCCTCTGCCCTCAGTGCCCTCAGTGCCCTCAATGCCCTTGTTGACCTCAATGACCTCACTGCCCTCGCTGACCTCTGTGCCCTTGGGGACTTTGCTGACCTTGGTGCCCTCGCTGACCTTGCTGACCTCGATGCCCTTGATGACCTTGGTGCCCTCGGTGCCCTTGGTGACCTCGATGACCTTGCTGACCTTGGGGACCTCGGGTGACCTTGATGACCTTGATGACCTTGGGGGCCTTGGGGACTTTGCTGACCTTGGTGCCCTCAATGACCTCTGTGCCCTCTCTGCCCTTGGTGACCTCTCTGCCCTTGGTGACCTCGATGACCTCGATGACCTTGGTGCCCTTGGTACCCTCAGTCCCCTTGGTGACCTCGATGACCTCACTGACTTTGATAACCTTGATGACCTTGGTGACCTTGGGAACTTTGCTGACCTTGGTGCCCTCGCTGACCTTGCTGACCTCACTGACCTCGATGACCTTGATGACCTTGGTGACCTTGATGACCTTGGGGACCTTGGGGACTTTGGTGACCTTGGTGCCCTCAATGACCTCTGTGCCCTCTCTGCCCTGAGTGACCTCTGTGTCCTTGGTGCCCTTGAGGACTTTGGTGCCCTCGGTGCCCTTGGTGACCTTGATGACCTCGATGACCTTGGTGTCCTCGCTGTCCCCGCGCAGGCCTGGCCATGTCGGCCGTCACCGTCATCATCCTGGTGCTGTACTTTGTCATCGAGACGTTCGTGGTGCAGGGCCGGCCGTGGCTGCCCGAGTGCGCCCCGCTCTACGTCCAGTACTGGGTCAAGTTCTTCATCATCGGCGTCACCGTGCTGGTGGTGGCCGTGCCCGAGGGGCTCCCGCTGGCCGTCACCATCTCGCTGGCCTACTCCGTCAAGGTGGGGCGGGACCTGCCTGGCTGTGTCTGTCTGTCTGTCCATGGCTGTGTCTGTCTGTCTGTCTGTCTGGCTGTCCATGGCTGTGTGTCCATCTGTGTCCAGCTGTCTGTCTGTCCATGGCCATCTGTGTCTGTCTGTGTCTGTGTCTGTCTGTCTGTCCCTGTCTGTCTGTGTCTGTCTGTCTGTGTCCGTCTGCCTGTCCATGGCTATCTGTCTGTCCCTGGCTGTGTCTGTCTGTCTGTCTGTGTCTGTCTGTCTGTCCATGGCTGTGTCTGTCTGTCTGTCCATGTCCGGCTGGCTGTGTCTGTGTCTGTCTGTCTGTCTGTCTGTCCATGGTTGTGTGTCCATCTGTGTCCAGCTGTCTGTCTGTCCATGGCTGTCTGTGTCTGTCTGTCTGTCCATGTCAGTCTGTCTGTGTCTGTCTGTCCATGGCTGTCCCTGTCTGTGTCTGTCTGGCTGTGTCCATCTCTCTGTCTGTCTGTCCATGGCTGTCTGTCTGTCTGTCCATGGCTGTCTGTCTGTCTGTCCTTGTCTGTATCTATCTGTCTGTCCATGTCTGGCTGTCTATGTCTGGCTGTCCATGTCTGTCTGTCTGTCTGTGTCTGTTTGTCCCTGGCTGTCTGTCTGTCCATGACTGTCTGTGTCTGTCTGTGTCTGTCTGTCTGTCCATGTCCGGCTGTCTGCTGTCCCTGTCTGTCTGTCCGTGTCTGTCTGTCTGCCTGTGTCTGTCTGTCTGTCCATGGCTGTCTGTCCGTCTGTGTCCGTTTGTCTATCCATGTCCATCTGTCTGTCTGTGTCTGTCTGTCTGTCCATGTCCATCTGTCTGTCTCTGTCTGTCTGTCCACGTCCATCTGTCTGTCCATGTCTGGCTGTCTGTCTGTCCCTGTCCGTCTGTCCCTGTCTGTCTGTCTGTCCATGGCTGTCCGTGTCTGTCTGTCCATCCATGCCTGTCTTTCTGTGTCTGTCTGTCTGTCCATGGCTGTCTGTCCGTCTGTGTCCGTTTGTCTGTCCATGCCCATCTGTCTGTCTGTGTCTGTCTGTCTATGTCCATCTGTCTGTCTATGTCCATCTGTCTGTCCATGTCCGGCTGTCTGTCCGTCCGTCTGTTTGTCTGTTTGTCTGTCCGTGTCCATCTGTCCAGCTGCCTGTGCCCGTCCATGTCCATCTGTCTGTCTCTGTCCGTCTGCATGTCCCTGTCTGTCTGTCCCTGTCTGTCTGTCTGTGTCCGTTTGTCCATCTGCCTGTCTGTGTCTGTCTGTCCAGCTACCCGTGCCCATCCGTGTCTGTCCGTGTCCGTCTGTCTGTTTGTCCGTTTGTCCGTTTGTCCATCTGTCCATTTGTCCCCCCTTTCCTCATCACAGAAAATGATGAGGGACAACAACCTGCTCCCGTTCTTCCCTTTTTATCCCCATTTTGCCCATTTTTCCCCCAGGATTCGCCCATTTTTCCCCATTTCCCCCAGGATTTTTCCCATTTTTCCTATTTTCCCCCCAACCCCCCCAGAAAATGATGAAGGACAACAACCTGCTCCCATTTTCCCCATTTCCCCAGGATTTTCCCCTATTTTCCCATTTTTTCCCCCATTTTCCCCCATTTTTCCCCATTTTTCCCCCACGATTTCCCCATTTTCCCCAGAATTTTCCCATTTTTCCCCATTTCCCCCCAGAATTTTCCCATTTCTCCCATTTTTCCCCCAACCCCCCCCCAGAAAATGATGAAGGACAACAACCTGCTCCCATTTTCCCCATTTCCCCCAGGATTTTCCCCTATTTTCCCCCCAAGAATTTTCCCATTTTTTCCCATTTTTTCCTCATTTCCCCCCAGAATTTTTCCCATTTTTCCCATTTTTTCCCATTTCTCCCATTTTTTCCCCCCAAACCCCTCTAGAAAATGATGAAGGACAACAACCTGCTCCCATTTTCCCCAGGATTTTCCCCTATTTTCCCATTTTTTCCCCCATTTTTCCCCATTTCTCCCCCTATTCCCCCCAGAATTTTCCCATTTTTCCCATTTTTCCCATTTTTCCCCATTTTTTTATCATTTCTCCCATTTTTCCCCCCAAACCCCACCAGAAAATGATGAAGGACAACAACCTGCTCCCATTTTACTCCTTTTAAACCCCATTTTCCTCATTTCCCCCTGTATTCCCCCCAGGATTTTCCCCTATTTTCCCATTTTTTCCCCATTTCCCCCCAGAATTTCCCCATTTTTCCCATTTTTTTCCCATTTTTTTTCCCATTTCTCCCATTTTTCCCCTAACTCCCCCTCCAGAAAATTATGAAGGACAACAACCTGCTCCCATTTTCCCCATTTCCCCAGGATTTTCCCATATTTTCCCCCCAAGAATTTTCCCATTTTCCCCATTTTTTCCCATTTTTCCCATTTTTCCCCCAAACCCCCCCAGAAAATGATGAAGGACAACAACCTGCTCCCATTTTCCCCAGGATTTTCCCCTATTTTCCCATTTTTTCCCCCATTTTCCCCCATTTTTCCCCATTTTTCCCCCACGATTTCCCCATTTTCCCCAGAATTTTCCCATTTTTCCCCATTTCCCCCCAGAATTTTCCCATTTCTCCCATTTTTCCCCCCAACCCACCCCAGAAAATGATGAAGGACAACAACCTGCTCCCATTTTCCCCATTTCCCCAGGATTTTCCCCTATTTTCCCCCAAGAATTTTCCCATTTCTCCCATTTTTCCCCCCAAACCCCCCCAGAAAATGATGAAGGACAACAACCTGCTCCCATTTCCCCATTTCCCCATTTCCCCAACTATTTCCCCCATGATTTTCCCCTATTTCCCCCATTTTTCCCCCACGATTTCCCCATTTTCCCCAGAATTTTCCCATTTTTCCCCATTTCCCCCCAGAATTTTCCCATTTCTCCCATTTTTCCCCCAACCCCCCCCCAGAAAATGATGAAGGACAACAACCTGCTCCCATTTTCCCCATTTCCCCCAGGATTTTCCCCTATTTTCCCCCCAAGAATTTTCCCATTTTTTTCCCATTTTTTCCTCATTTCCCCCCAGAATTTTTCCCATTTTTCCCATTTTTTCCCATTTCTCCCATTTTTTCCCCCCAAACCCCACTAGAAAATGATGAAGGACAACAACCTGCTCCCATTTTCCCCATTTCCCCAGGATTTTCCCCTATTTTCCCCCAAGAATTTTCCCATTTTTCCCATTTTTCCCATTTTTTAATCATTTCTCCCATTTTTCCCCCCAAACCCCCCCAGAAAATGATGAAGGACAACAACCTGCTCCCATTTTCCCCAGGGTTTTCCCCTATTTTCCCATTTTTCCCCATTTCTCCCCATTTCTCCCCCTATTCCCCCCAGAATTTTCCCATTTTTCCCATTTTTCCCATTTTTTTCCCATTTCTCCCATTTTTCCCCCCAAACCCCCCCAGAAAATGATGAAGGACAACAACCTGCTCCCATTTTACTCCTTTTAAACCCCATTTTCCTCATTTCCCCCTGTATTCCCCCAGGATTTTCCCATTATTTTCCCCCAAGAATTTTCCCATTTTTTTCCCATTTTTTCCCATTTTTCCCATTTTTCCCCCAAACCCCGCCCCCAGAAAATGATGAAGGACAACAACCTGCTCCCATTTTCCCCAGGATTTTCCCCTATTTTCCCATTTTTCCCCATTTTTCCCCAGAATTTTTCCCATTTTTCCCATTTTTTTCCCATTTCTCCCATTTTTCCCCCAAACCTCCCCCCCAGAAAATGATGAAGGACAACAACCTGCTCCCATTTTCCCCAGGATTTCCCCCATTTCCCCCCCTATTTCCCCCATTTCCCCCAGGATTTCCCCCAGGATTTTCCCATTTTTCCCATTTTTTTCCCATTTTTTCCCATTTCTCCCATTTTTCCCCCAACCCCCCCCCCAGAAAATGATGAAGGACAACAACCTGCTCCCATTTTCCCCAGGATTTTCCCCTATTTTCCCATTTCTTCCCCTATTCCCCCCAGAATTTTCCCATTTTTCCCATTTTTTCCCCGTTTTTTTCCCATTTCTCCCATTTCTCCCCATTTTTTTATCATTTCTCCCATTTTTCCCCCCAAACTCCCCCAGAAAATGATGAAGGACAACAACCTGCTCCCATTTCCCCCAGGATTTTCCCCTATTTTCCCATTTTTTCCCCCATTTTCCCCCATTTCTCCCCCATTCCCCCCAGAATTTTCCCATTTTCCCCATTTTTTCCCCATTTTTTTTCCCATTTCTCCCATTTTTCCCCCCAAACTCCCCAGAAAATGATGAAGGACAACAACCTGCTCCCATTTTCCCCATTTTTCCCTGTTTTTTCCCCATTTCCCCCCAGGATTTTCCCCTATTTTCCCATTTTTTCCCCTATTCCCCCCAGGATTATCCCATTTTTCCCATTTTTCCCCGTTTTTTTCCCATTTCTCCCATTTTTCCCCCCAAACACCCTCAGAAAATGATGAAGGACAACAACCTGCTCCCATTTTACTCCTTTTAAACCCCATTTTCCTCATTTCCCCCTGTATTCCCCCCAGGATTTTCCCCTATTTCCCCCATTTTTCCCCCACGATTTCCCCATTTTCCCCAGAATTTTCCCATTTTTCCCCATTTCCCCCCAGAATTTTCCCATTTCTCCCATTTTCCCCCCAACCCCCCCCAGAAAATGATGAAGGACAACAACCTGCTCCCATTTTACTCCTTTTAAACCCCATTTTCCTCATTTCCCCCTGTATTCCCCCCAGGATTTTCCCCTATTTTCCCATTTTTTCCCCATTTCCCCCAGGATTTTTCCCATTTTTTCCCGTTTTTTCCCATTTCTCCCATTTTTCCCCCCAAATTCCCCCAGAAAATGATGAAGGGCAACAACCTGCTCCCATTTTCCCCTTTTAAACCCCATTTCCCCCCTTTTCTCCCAGGATTTCCCCCTATTTTCCCATTTTTTCCCAATTTCCCCCCAGAATTTTCCCATTTTTCCCCATTCCCCCCAAAATTTCCCATTTTTTCCCATTTTTTCCCATTTCTCCCATTTTTCCCCCCAAACCCCCCCAGAAAATGATGAAGGACAACAACCTGGTGCGGCACCTGGACGCGTGCGAGACCATGGGCAGCGCCACGGCCATCTGCTCGGACAAGACGGGCACGCTGACCACCAACCGCATGGCCGTGGTCCAGGCCTTCGTGGGGGGCTCGCACTTCGGCCACCCCCCGGCCCCGGCCGCGCTGGCCCCGGCCACGCTGCAGCTGCTGGGCCAGGCCATCGCCATCAACAGCGCCTACACCAGCAAGATACTGGTGAGGGCACTGGGAGGGCACTGGGAGGGAACTGGGAGGGGATTTAGAGGGGGGTTTAGGGGGGTTTTAGGTGGGATTTTAGGGAAATTTTTTGGGGGTTTGTGGGTCCAGGTCATTGACATGAACAGTGCTTACACCAGCAAGATACTGGTGAGGGGAGCTGGGGGCACTGGGAGGGGACTGGGAGCACTGGGAGGGGACTGGGAGAGGATTTGAGGGGGGTTTGGGGGGATTTTGGGGGGTGGTTTTTGGGGATTTATGGACCCAGGCCATCGCCATAAACAACACCTACACCAGCAAGATACTGGTGAGGGGACTGGGAGGGGACTGGGAGCACTGGGAGGGGATTTACAGGGAATTTCGGGGGGATTTGAGGGGGATTTTGGGGGGATATTTGGGGAGTTTGTGGGTCCAGG